>NW_008824900.1:2200806-2229548 GCF_000699105.1 Pygoscelis adeliae | reverse complement strand
CTGTGCCCGGAATTGGGGAGAAGGGTTTGTTTTTTTTTTTTTTTTTTTTTTTTTTTTTTTTTTTTTTTAAACTTAAGAATTTTGGCTCTATATCACCCTTGCAGAATGACATGCTTTAGCATAAAGGCAGCTTTGCATATGGAATTGATACAAAGCTGCCTATACAGGCCTGCTCATTAAGCCTTGAAATAGGGACATAAGTACTGTGTGAGAAAGTTCAATTTTATATACCAAGTCAATATTGTGTCTCTTCTTTTTTTCCAGTTTATTCTATTCACTGGTTTTAAAAGAAGCAGTTGCTTTTTTCTAACCATTTTTTCCCCTGAATCCTTCAGGCATCCTGTCCTCTCTATACTACCTTTCCAATCACTTCATTAGCGTAACCTCTTATCAGGACTGTTCATGAGCCCAGCATCAGCTCCCTCCTCTTTTCACTCTCTAATTGGTATTTATTAATCTTTTCCTACTTCAATTGATAAGGTGTCGCATTCAACATCTCTGAGTCTTCCTTTTCCTCAGCTAATAACCAGAGTCTGCAAATTCTTCTACAATATTCTCTAGAAGTTGTTTGCTTTCATCAACACTAATCAACACTCTTGTTATGGTGGCCATCCTTTACCTGTCCTACTTGTAATTCCTTCCTCTCCGATCTTCTTTTATTGAATGAAATCCACACTAGTAACACTGAATTCACTCTTCTTTCCCCCCTCCTCTGCTGCTTTTTGGCACTATCACGACTTCTTTTGCTTTCTGCATAAAGTTCAAGTTTCTCACCCTCCAGGTTTCAGACCATTCAAGACGGCATTAAAATCTAGTCCTGATGAACATTTACACAGAGATTACCTAACATTCCTTACTTTCTCTAAGGCCTCTCTCAATATTCTCTCTCACACATCTATAACCAGACTCCCCTTATGCTCTACTCGCACATCAAACAACCCTTCACTTCGGATAGGACCTTCACCTCCTTCACGTCCTTTGAAATACAAACATTTCCAAGAAAGATAGCTCAAAACATAGGAGTCATGTTGCGTGTGCACAATATAATACACAAAATGTTACACTCAACATTTTCTATCAGAAACAGACTGGACACACTGAAGAGAAGCTGGTATTCTACATCTGCTGTTAAGCATGACCACAAGCATAACAAGCAGAACTTGCACATTGTCCAACTTCCCTCTTACTCTCAAGAATCTTCCAGTCATGTTAGACACAAATATTCTTACAAATAAAAAGAAAACATATACATTAAAGCTTGTTCATTCTAACTATGCTTATATCAGTCTTAAAAGGTCTATAGTTTGTGGGGTTTTTTTAAATGAGAGAGTATTTGCCTCAGATTACAAGTAACAAAACCTCAGCAAGACCAGTTCACATTTTTCCTTTTCACTTGATGCTCATAAAGATTCCCCTCCCTACAAACCCATTCATATTCATGTACTTTGAAGAAAAAAATAACATTTTAGCAAAATTCTCTGTGAAATGTTTTTACTCACACAAATAACACTTTCTCATTGCTTTTCTTGAATTATATTAGCCCTATTGAAACTAGCTCTACAGTTAAGACACTGTGGGTGTATCTATTCCTTTAAGTTTTGTAATTTGGCCATGAAATTCAAAGTAATTTCAAGATAAAACTTAGCAACATTGAATTTTTAACACTAAAGTATATTAAAAAAAATTACAAATATTTGAGTTAAAGAAACTGTCACAGAAAAATAAAAATAAATTACTCTTAAAATTTAACTTCTTTTTAGTGGCTCTGAATTGGTTTTGCACTTTCTAACTTGTTTTTACTCAGTATCTCCAAAGACTCTCAGATTAAATCATAAATCTGAAAGACACTGATTAAAGAGGTAAGTTTTTTTGCTTAATTCTGACCATATAAAAACTTAAGAATGTATCCTCTCACAGCTTTTATCTTTTGTCAGGTAAGTATACCTTGCTTTGTCATATCTCAATACAGTATCAATACAGCATGATTTATATTAAATATTTTTCATTAAAACTACATAGAATAATACCACAAACTAAAAAAACACAGGAAGAAGATCTAAAATGGGGTTATGAACAACTGCTTTTATTTGAATACACTCTTTTGTAAACCTGAATGATATATGAAATGCAGCTACTCAAAAGCTCTAAAAGAGTTAGAGACTATATCAGTGAGGTCGGATAACACATATTAATGAAGTACTTTGACATAAGGTGCTAAATGCATTCTCAAAAACAATATGAAAGCATACAAACTATTGTCTTATGGCTTGTAGTGCTTCCCAGTATAGTATCTAATTGCTCATATACACAGAGATGGCATTTTGTCCTAACTTAAATCTCCAACCTAGCATTTTCTAGCTTCACCCACCAAACCAAACTTCTCTGCTATGAAAGGCCTCTATATCTACGTCCCAGGAGCACAAAAGGAGCGGAAACGTTACTATTACTAGGCCAGACAGCTAAGTTAAAGCTAGCATGGGTAGCCTTGTGCCTTCCTTTCAGTGGTGCTGATAGAGCATAGACATGTTTCCATAAATAGGAAACTAGTGATCTTCTCTAGAACACATGCTCAATTTCTGCTCAAACAAGGCAGAAAAGAATACATCAAACAGATAACCTTATTAATCAGCAAATACTGTATTTAAATGAAGGGATGGGGGACTAACAAGCATAGATACTAACATGTTTTTGAAGCGGTCATTCAAAGCAATACAAAGCCAAGACTTTACAAGTAACTCACTTTTTCTTTAAGTTATGTTACTATATCCACAAAGCACATACATCGAATAAAAAACACCATCCTGTATACACCTTGTGCATTATTACAGAGATAAAGTTAAAATTTAAAATTAACTAATCAAAATTGCCAAATTATTCACATCAGATACTAACATACCTGTTCTTCCTTACAACTAAACACAGCATAGTGAAAGTTCTAATGCTTCCACGCATTTGCATCAGCTCTGACCTGTAAAGACTGCCTCTCAGAATGACTCCTTAGATCATTCTGCATGCCTGTTCAAACCTTTGGCCTCCCTCCTGGGCCTGCCATCACAGGTGCCAATTGTGATGAAGATACCTCTGCTGCAGGAGACTAATTGAGACTAGCCTGAATTTCATCCAGGCCACTAAACAGTCATCAGGTGCTAACATCAGGTCTCAGTCAACATAAGCCAGGTGACCTACACACAAAGGGTTTCACATCTAATTACAAGCATTTAGTGCCATCCAGTTACCTGAAGTGAACTCTAAACAGACAGACCATATCTCACTGTGTACAGAATAACTCCCTGCTCTAGAGACAATCTCAACCCTTATTAAGATGTAGCGCATATCTTACTGTATCAGCTACATTATGTGTACAATAGATGCAGATGTTGAATTTTTACTAGAAGCCGATATTATTGGTACCAAAATTGCATTCCCTAATTCTGATAAGAAACATTGCTGGAGTGAAAAATCTTACATATCAATGAAAAGGTAAAATATAAATATTTGAACTGTCTCCACTGGAATACAGAATAGTTAAGAACAGAATTAGCTACAAGGGCGCACTAGTAATCTCCAGACATGGCAACTTCAAGATCTCACAGATAAACAAAACAGCAGAAAAACAAAAGCAAGATTAACTAAAATCAGCAGCTAGACTACAAATAACAAACAGTAAAAAATCTGTAGTATTGTTTCAACCTCCACTTATTGTGAGCCAAAATCACTGAAACTAGAAGAAGTCTGAACACTCAGTGAATGCAGTCCTGGGCTCTCTGAACACAAAACACCTGCAGTGCTGCAGAAAAGTTCGCAGGAATATTTTTCTCAAGGATTTGGTGATCCTTTTCAAGTTAAAATACATGAAAAAATTCTCATTTTATTAGTTTCTGCAATAAAATATTACTAAAATAAGGGGCAATACCAGGACTGGATAATAATTTACACCTGATTCACACCACCAATCCTCAAAAAATCTGTCTCGACACAAAGTCAAGGTATGCTTTCATTTACTCGTCATTCTTACTTAAATATTTCAGAACCTATTGATGAAAAGCCAAGATGATTTTCAAGACTGAAATAATATGGAAAGAAACACATCTGAAAAAAGCAAACTTTAACAATCTTATTTACCTAAATCTTGCCAAAATAATTCAATTGCCATAAAATAGACATAGTCAAGGAACAAGACAGCCTTGCTGCATAATTCATCAACCATTTTAATGAGGTTCTCTACAGAAATGCTTTTAAAGAATGCTTAAGAAAAATCATTGCTAGTTAGGTATTTATGAGAGGTATTACTAACAGATAAAACAATAAACCAAAACCCACCCTATGGCCTCTGTAATCGCATATGATGTTAATATAAAGAAAACCTATACCCCTCCCCTGAAATGATAAACAAACTGCAAATGCTAATACTTTACATGGAAAACTGATCTCAGTTAATAGGTTCCCCCTGACATTTACCTTCATTGAAAAATATTATATGCAAAGAAGTACTTGCTCAATTCTGAGATTGCTCTAGATCTCGTTTATTCCATTCAAGCTAAAACCAAAAATCTGATCAACAAAATGGAGTTGTACACACAGGGTTAGTCCTAATTACTGGAGAAACTTTAATGTTTTACTATTTTTACTTTTTTCATACGCACCCACCCCTAAATGATTTTATATACCGACATATTCCCATATAAAGCATACTGACAAAAGTACATTACATACATGACTGAGATTGTGAACTAAATACTCAAAGCCTATGAAACACCAGAACTAAGTTTATCTGTGTAATGTGAATTCATACATCCTGACGATTTTATTACATACGTCTTTCCCACACACACCTTGTCCCTCTCTCAGTCAATGTGGAGTATGTAGAGTCAAAATAACATAGTAAGTCCCACTGGAATGACTGAATCACAAAATAAGAAACCTTCGGTCCCTCGTCTTCATTGATTCTTTTTTGTTCTCTAGTCTAACATTCATCCCTGCTCCAACAACACCAGACACTTCTGTCCTCTACAAAGTTTCAATGTCAGCAGGAGGAAACCAGAGAACAGGCTCTTCTGTGCTCCAGTGCACTGCTCCAGTCTGGCCCAAAATCCTTTACACAAACAAGCTTGCAGGCCAGACGACTTAGTCAGATTCACTGGGACAGCCCGAGTACAGTTCTGTCAGATGCCTTGAAACTGTGAACCAGGGGCAGAACAGTCAGCTATTCTTAACGGGACTTGCACGCACAGCCTGATCTGTACCAGGATGGGTGAGATGCTCAGAAGGGGCAAAACCCTGAGATTTTAACCATTAACTTCTAAGAGGTATTTAATAGGCATTACTCAGTCAAATTTGAGCAGGAATTCAGACTGACTTAAAGGGCCAAAGTCATGTTCATGAAAAAAGTCCCATCCTTCTATGGCCACCTATCAAAGACTGCTAGAATCTATTAAGAATTTTCTTCTTTTCCTTTTTTTTGTTAATAAAACCACAACACAAATATTGCATTTTCTTAGCTGTTTTCTCACATAACTGAACAACTGTTTCATGCTTTTTAAGAAGAAAGTATGGGGCAATTGCATAAACTCAAATATTTCATTCCAAAAAGTTTAAATTTCTCAAGTTAATCTTGAGGATGAATTTCACGTTTCTGGACACAATCTAATAAAGTGTTGCAAATCTGTCACTGTTTGATTGGTGTGAAAGAGAGACAGCGGACTACCCCCAGCTCAGCTCTATCCAGCTATGGGTCTCAAAGGCTGATGCCTCTTGCTTGCCTCCTTGCCAATGTTTATCACACCTCACTTGTGTCATAATATGCAGTGGATTTCATGAGAACTCACTTGATTTTGAGAGTCAGAGGAACCATCAGCACATAAGGTTTTACTAATTCATAACATATAAACAGAAGAAAATAACGCTAGAAAAGACATCAACTTTCTGTGTAGCAAGAGGTTTTTGTCCCAACAGGCAGTAAATCATAGTGACTGGATGACCAAAGGTCATTCCTCAGAGATAAAGATATGGTATTAGGCTGATAGACCCTTAGTCATAGGCATGCACCGATATGAAATAGGTTAAGCATTGGCAGGCTTCAGGCTTCAAAAAAAAAATGCAGCAGACACCTTCCCATAAAGTGAAGCAGCAGTCCTGAATCTATAATCAGCCCTTGATAATTCTTGTTACCCCTTCTGTAACACCACTGGGGACGTGTCCTTCACCTACACTCCCAACAGCTTCTCATTCATCGTTACAGTTACATCAAATGAACTTTGCATGTAAAGATACACACTCCCACTTAATGTCATTCTAACTGTGTATGTTTTCTTTGCCTGTACAGTCAAAAAGCATGTATTTAACAAAAGTACTTTAGAATACTGTGCAAAATGAAGACCAGATTATGAAGTGAATGTTTCCTGAGTAATATATCCTTAGCTACAGAATTTATAAAGCTGAATATTAATGAGTATTAATGGTTGTTTGGGTTTTTTTACTATTAGTTGAACATTTTGTTCTTGTACTTCAGTTTTAATTCCACTAGAATGTTTTGCTTTTTGCTTCAGAATGGTTAACTTTATTTTAGAAAACATTGATGGTTGTGTCCCTTAAGAAATTCTGTATAGAATCAACACTGGTTATGTACCGTAAGTATCAATTATTTTTTCTTGAACATGTTAACTACATAACATTTAGTTGCCTTCCAGAAGTGTAAGTATTTTTATTTATTTCTTTTCAAAAGATCTGGAATGTATATTTTGGAGTCTGCAATATACAATTTGCTTTTGATTGTATCTCCTAGAAATGTTTCTGGGAAACACAATAATGTTTCCCCTTACTGTTCTCTATACACTTGGAAAACTTCTTAGATAATTTACATGTAATTAAACAAAAGCTGCGAAGTTAACAAAAGAAAAACAGAAAAAAGAATCCTGATGCTTTTTTTAGTATACATATTAATCAGAATATTTTCCTCTATTAAAAAAATCTATTTATGTATTTATATAATCTTATTGTAGTTCAGAACAGAGGTGAGGTATTCAAATTGCATTCATTAACTACAACCCAGATACTTAACCTGGACTGAAATAACTAATTGGTATAGGAACTCTGAGTTCAGATTATCTAACTAACCTCAAATGCAAAAATTACACACTATCTATGTAATTATGAAGAAAACACCCAGGAACTGAGACGAAATTCATTGAAAATGGGTGCCCTGACACAGAATTCACAGCTGGAAAATACATTCATTTTCCTGTTTAAACAAATATTGTCTCTCACTAGGATAACCAAAAAGGAAGGCTGTATTGCATGACAAATATACATGTTCTGGCAGTGCACGTTGTCTCTGCCTGCATATATCACATTCATTACTATGGCTTAGGGAGGACAGAATGGGTTAGCTACACAGTTTAATGTGTTGATGTCTCTTTGTCCTTTTCCTCCCTGGGTAAGATGAAAAATTATATGACTTTTTTTCATTATTAATAATGAATGCCTTTCTTGTTGACAGTCCTTGCTGCCAAGTAAGAAGCCTTGAACTTTAATCTTTACGATGCAAGATTTCTGTTCACATGGAAATCAACCAAAAGGATCATACAGGAGAAACTTAATACCCAGTTTCTATAATATCAGTTGTTATATTCCTTTTATAGTTTTTTTTTAAATCTCTCAGTATTTTTTTTCTGACATACATTTGGTACCATGACAGATAGACTGGGGAAGGCATGATGTAACCCGTTACTGCATGGCACCAAAACCACTCTTTGTGATTTCTAAAACACGACACTGAACCAAAAGGTGATCTGAAGTGATTTTCCTCTGTATTATCATTCCCAGACGTTACACAGCCCTGGCACTCTTAACAGTATTAAGAAATCCATCAAATTCCAGTTGTCAATTACTTTTGTGTTTGTATGTATATACACACAGACATACACACAATATAATTATATTTATTAAAAAAAAATCCTGGGAGATACATACATACACATATATATATTATTATTCTTCATTACATAAAGTAAACATCATGCAGTATTGTCAATATACGCTGTGATTCTCTTCTATTTTCTTAGTCTGCTAGCAATGATTGTAAGAAACCTTCAGATTATGAGCCACTGTTGGCTGGAAGCGTATCTGGAGTAAAAGAGTGGCTTTCTTTCCTTTCTCAGGTATCCTCTCTCCCAAAAAGTTTTACCTACTTCTAAAATCTGTTACACATCTCAAGGGTTAGCCTGGACGGGTAATAATTATAAAACTGGTAATAATTATAAAAGGTGAGTGATACTCCCAGGTTTGTGCTTCCCTATCTCTTGATGATGTTCTTGATGCTCTAACTCACAACAGAAGGATGGCTGAAGTTCAGATTGAAGCTGCCATTCCAAACCGAGAATACAACTAGGAAAAACAAACTCGAAAAGGAGCAGCAGGGCACAAAATTAAATACCAAGTACCAACTTACAGGCAAACTGGTTCTCATTCCCCACAATAATATTTAAATTTTGATAGAAAACTCTGTTAAGCTTCATATTACAGTGGAAAAAAATTAGGGGGGGGCAGGGCTGGCCTTCAGAGGAGGAGTGGATTAACAGTACCAAACATAAGTGTATTTCTCTAAATGAAAGCTTAAATTAGGCAAAAAGTAACAAGATGTCACGAAGGATGACATAATAAATTTTATTTCTAATATGTATATATTTAGATTAACATAACAAATCCGTTCTATTATAAATATATTTATAAAATTTAACAAATACAGAGTAAAAATAAATTCACTAACACTTAACCACACACAACTCAGGAAACTATTTTTAAATATTTTGTATCATGAATAAACTTCTGTAACTTAGAATCTTCTAAACATTCCTGAAATTACGAATGAAGAGCTTATGAAATTATCAATTAAGGTTACCATTAGATATTAGAAATATGGGTAGCAAGACATTTCTTTATAAGAACTGGGAACCTCTCTAAAATAAATTATTCTTCACATCTGCAGTATACAGCTTTATCTGAAAAACTTTTTTTTTTTTTAAGTTTTATTGGAGGAGACATTCTTCCTTAAAGTACATGATATGGCCAGAATGTACATTCCACAATGTCATTCTTAGTCTCTGTGCTTGAACTTAACTCTCTACACTGTTTTTCTGATGAGTTTATATTCTATCAAAGGATGTTTGCTCCTTAAAAAACCCACACAAAACCTCAAATACATTCAAAAGCACCATTCGGATTGTATTTCTTATATCACACACATAACTTTTAATCAGAATTTTTTTATGTTCTTGTGTTTTGAAACAAAAAAATCAATCACTAGAAGCTTCTTTTCCCTTCAGTACCCAGAAATATCCTGAGTATACTGTGCCAATGCTTACTTAAAAACACGATATTTTTTTGTGTGCTGTCACTACCATCAGTTAATTTTGGTTTCTGCATAGCCTTTGTCAAACTAAACCCAACTTTACTTGAGTTATGTCCCATGTAATTTTAGCTTTTACTCCAATAAGATGTCCGAAACAGATACTTGGAGAAAAACAGTAGTTCAGTTTAAATTTAGGAATTTCTGTTTTTCAGCACAAGAAAGATTCAAATGCTCAACAGTCCTGAACCTTACACATAGTTTTTATGTTGCTTTATTGTTAAACAGAACACAGCTATGTAACTCACTCAAAGGAAGTTTACAAACACAAGTTTGCTACCAGCAGTGAGGAAGTGCAATGCAGGGAATAATGGGCTTTTGTGGGGGATGAACATTGTAATTTATTGTTGTCTTTATCTGTTGTTGTTATTGTAAATTTAGTATTTGCTAATAATAATTTCAATAATTATAAGATCTGAAAAATGAAAATTATAAATACATTTAATATAATGAATTTACTGATCCCAAATAATCAAATACTTGATTATTTTAGTGCCACCCCCACAAAAAAAGCTGATATGCAGTCTAAAAACTACTTTCTTCACTGTACGTTTAAAAAATGAAATGGCACAAATGTATTAGAGGGTTTCCACACCTGCTGCAATGTAGACAGTTGTAGTTAGGGCTGGAGAGAGATGACGTCAGTGACAGGATGGAAAATGTGATTAAGTAGTTCTCAGTATGATGCCAACTATGACCTTTGGATTCCATTTCAAATCTAGCTATCATGTTATCAAAATAATACAGTACAGGATGGATACTGTTTTGCTAATATGATATATAGATTCCTAATAGGAATTTCATACTTACAACTAAATTACAGATATGCCAACTATGATATATTTTTATGTGCATGTGGCACAGTATTTCGTAACATGCTACAGCATTTTTTTTCCCCTGACATACAAAAAGACTGAAGAAAAAAATAATAAAAGATTCAAGCTGAATAACATGTCAGTGCTTGCAACGTGAGTTGATTTTGTACACCAAATCCCAAACGGTCATCTTTCATTAATAGATTCTTATTGGGGAAGTGTTAAAATCTTAAAAATCTTGCAGAGGGTATGAAATTACATTCAGTTAAACAATACAGCAGCAAGTTATATCAAGATTTGATTTTATATTAATACATTAGAGGTTGGAAAAGACACTACAAAAAACTGCTGTTTCTCTAAAATACTATACTCCAAACAGTAGCTTGTCTGTGTGAAGCAAGTTATGCTGCCTTCATTGTGAAGGTGAGTTCTGAAAAACAAAATGATAGTTTCTCTCCAAAAGTAAGCTGTGAAATATTGATTCATGCATCATGTTACTAAACGCTAGGCCTTCTAACTCTTGGTAATGATTATGTGAATGAAAACAAAGATATGAGATACCAACTCAAAATAATCGTGCATAGAAGTCACATTTTTTAAGCTACCTAGTTTACTGTGAATCTGGAGGGACACAAGGAGCTGGAAAGAGTGCAAAATCCATCATTTATAACTTGCCTAAAATTTGTTTTTAAGTGACTCATTATAGAGGAATTACAAAAATATCACTTGTTTATTTCCTTTTCAGGTAGGTACTTGAAGGGATATAAAGTAACAGGCAAGGCCACTCTAGCCCAACTGAAAGCATTAAACAAATAGTCACCTGGTTGTATCTGAAGCGTATGCAGTACTAAAAGTTCATCCAATGGTGACAATGTAATAGAATCTTCTGCTGGTGGAACAGCTGTGTTATTGATATTTGCATTCAGATTCACTGGAGAGAAATAGATGTGTTTGTCAATGACAGCTTTTGATCATTCTGCAAGGAAATCATAAGTTAAAAATGGCAGTTATCTCCAGTTACAAATTATCTCAAAAATGTGGTATGCTTAATTTAAATATGTAATCTTACCCTTTCTTGCTTTCATCTTAAAGCACTGCAAGGTTTTAACACACTACAAAATACACTCGGAGATAATTTCTTCTTCCACTGAAATGCTGGCCTCTTGTAATTTCAAAAACTAAACCAGTAATTAGTCATAAACTCTGAAATTATGAAAAAAATACATCCTATTTCAAACAAATAGTTATGGAGAAATATTTTAATTATGCAAGCAAGACCTTGACTAGGTTTACTGGGGATAATCACCTCTAAGAAAACATTCTAAGACAGAAACTGATTAGAAACTTGGAGCATTCTCCACAACCCAGTACCCACACACTCAACTCTCTACCACGTCATCTATTTGCACAGAAGTGTCCCAGCTACTGAATGTTTGAAAGAATTCCTCATGATAACCAAAATAAATTTTAAAGGAAAACCTTCATTCATTCCTTCAATTCTTCTATCCCATGCACACTCAGTAATGAGAAAATGTTTTTCCGAAGCAGGATAACTGACTCCTCTTCACAGAAATTACTAATTTGTTACAAGTCTGGGGGTTATTTTCACATTTTGTTTAAATAAATAAAATTTAGAAGCAAAATCCCTTGATATCAATAGATCAGAGCAGTGGATATACTACTATCAGTAATCCAGTTGATAAAGGAGGAATTAATCATTAATTGCATATAGCGTGCAGGATTTGTGCCAGAAGCCTACTACTCTGTTTCGTTGAGTCTATTTCAAGAAAAAACATCCTCGGAAATCTTAGACTGAAAGACAAAACCACATCAATCTTTATCTTTTTCCAAACAGGTGTGATATGCAGCTCAACTGAAAATAGTACAGTTCTAACTTGCAAGTGAATTAAGACTTATACAATGATAAATAAAATGTTCAGTAATGTGCTTTTGGTGTGACTGAATAAGGCATCTGGATAAAATTGAGAACTATAGGAGAACGCTAAATCATTTTTAAAACATGCATGAACTTTAGAATGATGCTGTCATCAGTTTATTTATATTCTAGACATACAAAAGCGCTATATATTTTAGATCTTTCATGGCAAAACAAAAGCTTTACACAAGTAAAATTAAGTATTTAGATGCTTTCATGCAGGATTTATTAATTCATATTTTGCCCTGTCTCTATATTTCTCTGAATTTCAACTGTATTTTTGTCGTTTTAGTTTTATACTGTGTGGTACATTTGTTTCATTATGTATTAACTGATGGGCAATCTGAATTCATGCAGAACGGGATATACCTGAGAAAACTTACCCTCAGAGGATCATCAAACTAAACAAAAAACAGGACCCAAAGAAATGTAGTAGAAAAGGTCAGTTTCATACTATTTAGACAAAAATATCTTTACACACCTTTAATGCTCATCTGAATTAACCATGCTATAGAACACAATTAGCCTATAGAACAGCCAATAGTAAAAAGGAAGTTATTTGACACAGTAAGACTGTCATACACTGTCTTTCAAAAGATTTTCTCAGTACTCTTCCTTTATAAATACATACAAACCTTCTCCATACAAATAAACATGTACAAGAACATACTTCCTTGTTTTCCAGACAAATTGTATAAATGATACTATTTTAAGTGGTCTCAAAAAAAAAATTAAAATAATGACTTTTTTCTATCAGCATCAAAATTTGTTCTTTGATCTGTTAAAACATAGGCTACACCGTGCTTACCTCTTGCCTTAATCAGAGCAATGACTCTCTTTCTGGGTTTCTTATGTATTTTTTTTTCAGCATTAACCCTAAAATGCTGCTGTTAGCCACTACTGCATCTACCAAGCCACAAACATTTTTCATACTTCTTCAGCTTGAAATTTTCCACTTGTCCCTAATTTTTGCTCTCTTGTTCTGCCAATTATTCTGAATATAGCCATCAAATCTTTCTCATAGTAACCTTTTTTAATTTGCTCCAGAGCAGCTAAACATACCAAGCATTCAGTATGTCACAGAATAAACAGCTCCAGCTCAAGTCTTCCTCCTATCGTGCTGACCTGTGTACCAATTTAACAAAACCAACTTTTACTTTATAGCCACATTTGTTAATATAGTATACACCTACGTTGTTAACTATGATTTCATTTTCTTGTTCTACTTAAATAAGTTAAGTAAAACAAACAACAAAATCTGTAACCAAATAAATATCTACCTGCAAAGCCACACTGACTTAAAAGCATATTTGTAGGTAAACAAATATAAATTATATTGTAAGATTTGTGTAACCACGTAACAGGACTGATTCAACACACAGAACAAATCAGAATGATTCTATATTGTTAATACAAAACACTTCTAACCCATCACTTTTTCTGTACGGTATCAAGGAGTTTCTGGCACTAAGGCAGAGGGGAATGGTGTTTGCTGGTAGCTGTCACACACCTCTCAGTATGACTTTATATGATGTTTAGGCATTTAACAAGTTGTTGTTCTACTCATGGGAAAAAGGTTTCAGATGACTAAGAATGGGGCAGTAAATATGGAGGCAATAATGCATCCCTAGGGACCTGTACCACATAGATTATAATATTGAAAACACCTGACTTCCACATACCAGAATTCACAGAACTGCTCAAACAGAGGTCTTAATCGTCTGACGTAAAAAAGCCATTTCAATTCTACTTTTTGTGAAGTGGTAAATTATGTGCTCAAAATGTTCTAGTGAGCCAGAACTCAGATTTTTGAGTAATATTCCAAAGTGTGATGATAGGGTAGATCAATAAGATAAAGTACATAACCAACTAAGATAATACACCACCATCTGCTATAGATATAGGTGTAAAAATGCACATATATTGATTCAGTAGATGTTTATTCAAGAACACAGAAATTAGTCTTTATTGTGATAGAAGCAACAGAAAGGAAAGATAAAAGTCTGAAGCTATTTTAAAACTTAGCATGTCAAATCCTTTCAGCACACACCAAACACTGTATTTTCAGTTTGTTGGTTCAAATGTTAATATTCTCGTAATGAATTATGTTTCAGGAGTCCCTTTTCTTTGAAACAAAAGGTAGATTTTCAAATTCTTGTTGTACATTAATTACATCTTCTGTATTTTAATACCTAGCTAGCTATAGGAAAGTTACCGTACTAGCTTTTACAATAAATGCAAAATTCTTTACTTGAGAAACCACCCACATATAAAACCACTAACACAAACGCTGACAATCAGTCTGACATCCAATCTGTTTCCAACCTACAGCCACAGAAATAGAGCACTGCAAAATCCAAAAAAAGATCACTAACATTTTCCCTAGTTTAAAGTACTTTTAAACTCTTTTTATGACTCAGAAGCTTTGCCCCTGCTTGGTTCATCCTTCCTCCAACTCATTAACACATATAATTAAAATGTAACCACCTAAAGTTTCTTGTATTGGGGTTTTCAAAGAATAATAAGGCAATAGACTGTCACTGAAATTCAAGGCATTGAGTTCTCAATAATTTTCTAAAAGCTCACCTTTAATAGCTATAACTGTAATGTGACTACATCAGTGACAACAATTGAGCCGTATGAGTTATGTGGTGATTTCCAAATAGCCAGTAACAAAAAAATCTCAAGATATTAAATTTCTCAGATAAGATAGAAATGAAAAGCAAAAGAAAAGAAAAAAAATTTAAACAACATAGGTGGAGTTCAGCATGAATACCGTAAAATACCAATGCCTATGATAATTCAAAATTCAAAACATTTTTGTGATGTAGCATAAACAAAAGGTTTTGATCAAAAAGTAATAAGATGTTTGAATAATTTGTTCTGTGAACTGCAAACTGCAAAATACCAGGGAGAGTTACCACTCAGAATACAGTTCAAGAGGTTGGAAGAAGAAAAACCTGAAAATCAAGACTTTATCCATTACTCAAAGCAATACAAAAACTACCACTACTACTACTGCAGCAAATGTAAGCAAAGTGATGAAGTCTGGTAATGAAGATGATGAAAACCGTACACTGAGTAACGCCAAGTCCTGCATCTGGGGAGGAATAGCCTCATGCACAAGCGCAGGCTGGGGAACAACTGGCTGGAGATCAGCTTTATAGAAAAGCACATGGAAAATCAGGAGGACAAGCTGAACAGAAGCCAGCAACGTGCCCTTGCAGCAAACTAGGTCTCCAGCATCCTGGGTTGTGTTAGAAAGGGCCTGGTGAGCAGATCACAAGGGAGGTGATTCTTCCCCTTTAACTCAGCATTGGTGAGTTATACACAATACACCTGGAGTATTGTGTCCATTTCTCTGCTCCCCTGTATGAGGGAGAGATGGACATGCTGGAGTGAGTCCAGCAAAGGGCCAGAAAGATGATTAAGGAAATGGAGCATCTGACGTACAAGGTGAGGCTGAGATAACTGAGACTGTTTAGCCACGAAAAGAGAAAGCTCGGGGGGATCTTACCAATGTGGATAAATACCTGATGGGAGAGAGTAAAGAAGATGGAACCAGACACTTCTCGTTGCTGTCCAGGCAAATTAGAAGAGGCAATGGGCACAGACTGACAAACAGGACATCCCATTTAAACATAAGTAAACCTTTTTTACTGGGAGGAGGATCTATCAAACATTGGAACAGTGTTTCCACACAGGTTGTAGAGTCTCTGTTTTTGGAGACACCCAAAACCTGGTCCCTATGTACCTGCTACTCAATGTATGTAGCTGAACCTCCTTTGTGCAGAGGGGGTGGATTCAACAGTCTCCAGAGGTCCCTTCCAACCTCCGTCATTCTGTGATTCCATAATATTAAAACTCTGAATCTTTTACTGAGTGTTGGAATAACCAGCCACATACCTTTTATAAATTACCAAACACATATCAAATTATTCAAGCCTCTGTGGTGTGCTGCTTTTAAATCTTTAAGAATCCAGTTACAACTACTCCTCCTGATAGTCAGAACCTGCACCTGCCTATGTTGTTATAACTTAATTAAAATAGATATGAAAGCATCAAGAAAAATTAAAAGGAAAAAGTGTATCGAGTTCATGTGGCAAGGTTTTGGTAGTGAAGTCTGTGAAGCACAGAAGTGCAAAAAGGTGAAGCGAAAAAAAATTTAGACCATCTATAATAAGGAGAAGAACAAGCAATGAAGAAAGAATAAACTCAAATGTAATACTCGCAAGCTAAAATATTTCAGTGATGGCACACGTGGAATTTCAAATCCAAATGATAAAGACTTTATTCTAGGATAAGGCACCTGAAGATTTAACTCCAAAAGAACTATAAAGATCTATGCATATGGATCTCTTGTGATAGAAAAACCTTAAATTGCACAGTGCCAATTCTATCATCCTGTCAAAATCTTTATAATTTATTAAAAATTTTAAAATTCCACTGCTGCTAAAATGTAAATTATATTGATTATTACATCTTGTCAGTTCTTGTGCTCAGCAATGATTACTGAACCTAAAAAAAATGGACACGAAGGTTTTAAATATGAACTCAGAAAGCAATAATCCTCTTTTGTTCAGACCAACTCTAACCACAACTTTGCTCTTACTCATAATTCCTCATGCTATGACACTGATATCTTTTTAACAGCTTTAGTATGTACTGAATGCATGAAAGACATAGGATACTGAAACTTGAAGTGGGAAAAAAATCCTTTAGTTCCGAGACAGATTATAGCTTCTGAAATCTTTTCAACTTCCTCCTACCTACTGTGTTTCATTTCAGAATCCTCCACTATCATAGAAAAAAGAAGGCTTGCTCTGTCAATGGGGTAGCATATTGAACGAGTGTTCATCAGAAACCTTTGTCTGCCATAAATTGGGTCTTTGCAACCATGTTTGACAGCTGAATCATAAAAACAATCTTCTGTGAGCTTTTTTAAGCTTTGAAAAGTAGTATTTTAAATCACAGTTCACCTCAAATTGTCTCTCTCTTTCTGATCAATATCTCTCTAAAGAGTTTTCCCTGAATTAATTAGCACTTTTATTTCATATTTACTACTGTAGTATTTTCACTTCTTAAAAAAAGGATTTGTTCACAAGATCTCTGTTTCCCACAGAAGTTTCCACAGAACATACAGACTTGAAAACAGAAGAGGTGAAAATTATCCAGTCACAGTGTTTATCCCCCCACCCAATCCATACACACACAGCCATTTGAATATGACAGTACACCTTTTATACAGCTACCTACTAGCTAACCATAAAAGACTACCAGTTACTAGTTACCGTATACAGTTTCCAGTGGCCCCACCATCACTGGAGGCCACTCAAATTATTGCAGACACTTTTTCGAATAGTTTAGAATGGGTAGGCCTACTAAGAAAAGTCTGACTACTGATAACATGGACAGAAATTATTCCTACAATTTAAAAAGAAGCAATCAAACAATATTTGGATGCATCTATAGATATATTATCCAGGTATAACACAGAATGATGTGAATAATCACATAAAAGAATTCAGTTTAAATTGTAAAAATTAAATGTGCCCGATGTTACTTCTTTGAACCTGCTATGAAGAATGTCATTGCAAAGAGAACACATCAAAA
The DNA here is from genome assembly GCF_000699105.1 of Pygoscelis adeliae. Lineage (NCBI taxonomy): Eukaryota > Metazoa > Chordata > Aves > Sphenisciformes > Spheniscidae > Pygoscelis > Pygoscelis adeliae. The sequence continues at coordinate 2,211,781 of NW_008824900.1, read as the reverse complement.
AATTGTTTGATTTACAGAGGAGATCTGACTTAGGAAAAGTTAGAGAAATTATTGAAGTTTCATTATTGAAAATACTAAAATAAACAAACACTGTAAGAAGAATGAAAAGTAAACATTTATTTTCATAATCCTATTATGTGTTGCTCTGGTTTTACTTTGCTCTGTATTCTTCTGCCTCCTTCCCTGGTCTCCCCCTTTTTCTGTTCCATCCTGTCCAAATGCAAGCATATACACATTTTTATACGTACATATGTGTACAGAAATGCCTGTGTCCTTTCTAAACCTGTTACTAATATGCCTGATGCAAGTTAGCCAAGAACACTGCTATGAAGAGAGGTAAAGGGAAGAGAGGGAAACATGCTCTATACACACCCCAAAATAATCAATTTTGCCCAGCTTTTGTTCCCCTTTGGATGACAGGCAGAAGGCACAGATGCCAAGCTGTGGAAGACATTTTCCAGCGATGGCATCTGGCTCTTTGGCACACTGCACTAACATTTGTGTTGGCTTCTTTGCCATCGCCTCTGGGTTTGTTAATGGGTTAAGTTGATGATAGGATGTTGTCTGCTCCTGGATGCCACATTTCTTTTAACTCACCTTTGATTCTATTCAATTTCTGTAAGAATAAAGCTGCTCTTCATCCTCCTGAAATCTTTGTACTTTAGCTGACATATGTAATGATGTAATTTAGGATAGTCCTGTTGTGATAATGGATAATTTGGATAGGGCTAACCACTTCTTTGTATATTTTACACTTAAAAATGATGTCTGCCAAAACTTATTAATACAAATACTTTATTCAAGGACACTGTTTTCTTCTGTGATTTTAAAAAAAAGAACTAAAACTCTGAAAGTACTGTTACAATGACAAAAAGGAAGCATTTTCAAAATTTGATTATATTTCATTATAAACCCTTGTCTTGTGTTCAAAAAAATCATAGTATCCTCCTATATATTGTGTAGGAAATATTGATGGAACATTTATATTTTAAAGTAACAAGTCAATAAACTGCTTTAACACATCACAAAAGGTAACTCCAATAGGCTTATCTCAAAACAACATGGTTTCTAGTTTAGAAATATCAGTTTATATGACAGTGATTACTAAAACAGATGGGCAAGGAGCCAAAAAATGGCATCACATTGACAATGGGCTGAATGGAACTGGGAGCTGTGGAGCAGAAAGGAGCTATGCCAGATTGTGTGGCAGCTGAGAATCTTATTGGTGACCATTTGCTGTGCAATCTCAGACACATCTAAAAAAGTATGCATTCCCCATTGATTTCATGCTAAAATGGTAAAGAAAAAAACCTCTGTCTGAACTTGAACACTGTACATGCTGACAAGTTCTTTCCTTTGAGTACTCAGGATTTTCCTTCTTGCACTTCTTTGTTCCTATCTACCATTCATAAGACTGGCTTCACATTTTAGATCAATATTGTGTCAGATGTTACATTAGTGGCAGTCAAAACAACAGAGGTCTGCAGACAGAATTAACCAGTAGATTCAAAATATTCCTAAAACTTAGCCAGATTAAAAAAAAACAAAACCAAACACCACATACTATTTCTTCCCTTCAGGAAATCCATTTTAAAATACTGGCAAAATACTGATGAGCAGCACTTTGCTAAAATAAACAGAAATAAAAATCTAGACTCAAAAGATACATGATCTCTAAAATGACTAGAAAAATGCAAAGCAAAACCAAAAGTCCTTAACTGTACCATGTTCCCATCTGAGATTGTTTTTTCTTCCCAAAAAGTAGTTCACACAAAACTTTCCTTTAAATCTTTCTGCTGACTAGTCAACCACTGTACATCTTAGAAAATGCATTTTTCTAATTATTATTGGAATTGGCCATCATTACACAGAATACTAAACAAGCTAGCTGAGTAGATTAAGATCAATATTCATATGAATTATTCTCTTACAGTAATTAATAGCTTTCAATGGTTAAGACTAGTACAGTCACAATAAAGAATTATCTTCAGTCCAATCTGATATCTAATGTTATTTAGATTATGAACAACTTTTAATAAAGAAATCCTTTGCATATAAAAGGGTTGGCATTTCTTTCTGAGTCTCTCAACAGGATATTCAGGCAGGTAGCCTTGCAATTAATCTTAGCAGTTCATTCATTTTCTGAACATACTTGCTTATTGACTGCTACAGAAAAGTGCTCATTCACTCACTTGCTTACATTAATTATACATAGGAGATAGAGCCAAGGAAATCTGCAAGACACCAGAGACTCCATTAGTTTTCTGTGTAAATTCCAAATTTGTTTCATGTAAACAGAATGAGGCATATTATTGACACCGGTAGGTTCCTGTCCAAACAGTCTCCTGATTACATGTGCAAGTTAGGTTGATATCACATCACCTTTGCAATTGTTACAGCAATTCTTACAGACCCTATACCAACCTCACCAAGAGATCTCTGATGTTTTATCTGCCTTTCAGAATTTCGGAGGCAAGGAAGAAGCTGTACAACACTGTAAACTTCCATCAGACCTTTCCAGCTTAAGCATTTATGCCTGGTATTTTTACATGCTAAACTACATTTGGTGACCTTGGATTCACAACACTAGAAATAAGTGAAGAAGGTATGAAAAGGTTAGTGGTAGGGCAAACAAAAACTAGGGGGGCGGGGGGGAGGACAAGGCAAAGGGAGAAGAGCAAGTTAGTTACAGTGTAGAATAATTTTTATTTACCTGGACTTCTTTACATTAACCTCTGACTGCAACTATATTTCCTCTTGCTTTTTTCCTTCACAACACCTAAAAAGTAGCCCAGCGATGAACTAAATAATTATTGTGCACACTTCACTATTGTCCCAGTTCCAACAAAATTTGATACCTCTCCAGAGTCCAGATTTTTCCTGAAGAAAGTGATCTAAAATTCTTACAACTTAGCAAACATGTATGACATATTATACACTTTACCCAAATTAAAAAAGTCTCTTCTACATGTGCCAATATACGCCATGCACGAGGCACAGTATTTATACTGCATAAATTGAAAGCAAGCTTCTTCTTAAAGGTAGGACAAGATAAGTATGAGGAAAACCACTGTAGATGTGAACAGAAAAATTCTATTCTCACTTGAATCACAGCATGCAGACAAATATTCCAATTTTTGTGTGCATGTGAACTTGGCACTGTTTCATGGAATATAAATTTTGTCAATTAAAAAATATGTCACATTAACAATTAATTTGGACATGGATTTGTAGAGTAATTTGCATAAACACACACGTATGTACGTATGTATGAAAAAAACCCCTTACATCAATCAGTAGCTTTCTGGAAAGGGAAATAGTGAAGATCATGGTTTGCTGCCTTTAGTCAGTTAAAAGAAATTAAAATAGCATTAAAATGCAAGAATTAATCTTCAGCTGACAACATAAAGCTCACCAATACAGTGAATTGTCCATTAGCTTAAAAAGGGGGGAAAAAAAATCAATGTGTATAAATAAATAAATAAATAAAAATTTCTGTAAATCCACAGTTAAGTCTGGTTAAGTTTAGGGGAAAAGAAAATTACATTTTCTCTAATACCACCAATTCAGCCAAAAGAAGTACTTAAAAGGAGGAGGAAACTGAATATTTCAAGCAACTGCAAAATAAAAGTGGCAAAACACAGCTTTTGAACCTCTGGCTCTTCAAGGAGCTAGGTGCACCCAGTGTAAGATGGGAGACATCCATCATACTGGAAGATGAAATTCTTACCTGAAAAAAAAATTGTGCTTAATAATTTATCAATGATGATATCTCACTCAGTATTGAGGACCTGATAATTTCAAAGCAAAAGAAGCTGTCAAAATGTCTCCTCTGTTATGAAATTACTCCAGTCTCCAACACCTCTTGAAAATAATCAGTGTGTATAAAAATAGATGGTACTATTTTATTAGACCAACTCTTTCTTACATAAGGTGACCTGCCATCAGTATAAGTGCAACAAACTCAATGCAGCTGCTAGTAGGTGAGCTCATAATATTGTCCTTCTCTGTCATGAGCTCTGTTTTGGGGCCTGGTGCATGACAATCATGTTCTGTGTAAAACGATGTGCTTGAAATAAACAAGTGTCTCTTTAAATACCTTGCTTTCTCCTAAGAAGAGAGCATGTCAGATGAGACAGAAGGCCACTAGTGCATACACACTCTTACAACTGAAACCCTAAAGTAACTTCTTTCCATTTGTGGGGGAAGATGCAGCGGGGTTGGTGATGCCATATCACCACCTGAAGAGCTGGCAGTGTAATGCTGTCTTGTTTGAATTAATCATTATTTAGTTAAATCAAAGAATTTAAAAGACTTCTTTTCCATTTTTTTCTAAAAGAACGTTTTAACTTTGGACCATCAACCTTGACGATGTTCCTTAATGTTTGAAAACAATAAATGCAAAACTGTCAAAAGCTGTGCGTTATGCGGATCCTGTGGTCACCATTAAAGATTAAATATGCATGAACTGGCAACAGAAATCTGCACCACGAAGTACAACAGGCTTGAAAATTCCAATTTAAGTAAAGCAAAGATTGTGTGAGCTCTTATTAATTCTATGTGTTAACGAAACACTTTCCAATAGAGAACATTTCTGTTAAGAAACTGAGATGTAATGTATTATGTAACATAAAACCACAGCCACTGAATATACACAGAAGTGCAGCTTCTCTATTTGAAATATATTTAGTGGGACTTACTCCATGAGAATATATAAGTGAGAATGAGCCATTTTGAAAACCATTTCATAGCAAAAATACGTTAATATCAGTTACTACAAACTATCTGGTCGATAGTTACTATAAGCCACAGCTTCACACTAAACTCAAGAAAATCCTTAAAACCACCAAAACTCCTTAATGCAAATAGACCCAAAGCAAGAGTAGTCTGAACCCAAACATAGGCAGTTGTCACTACCAAAAATAAAGGTAAGCAAAGGGGTTCTGCTAGAACTGTTTTGTTACAGTGTGGTATCGGGGGGGAGGCAAAAATCACAGAGAACCTGCAAGAGGAGGAGACAAGGAAATGGCAAAAAGAAAAGTCGATTTTAGAAATGTTATCCCTGGGAAAAGGTAAAGAGAGGGTTGTGGGCTGAGGGTTGCCTATAAGGAGCTACTATCTGTGAACAAAGAAATTATCCTTTGATAATTTTTGATTCCTCTTGTTTTCATCAAAATAGGGCTTTGTACCTTTTTTATTAATAAACAGGAGAGAATCAAAGAAGCAAATGTCTCAATTTTAATTTGTCTCCTAATGAAAGAAAAACACGCCACCTTGAAAAATTTTGGATGACCACTCAAGATAAAAAGAATATCAGGAAGATTATTAATAAATAAACTATTCATCTGAGATGAAGCATTAATTTAAAGAAGGCAAAGCAGATAGGGTATGTCACCTTATAAAAAGACAGTAATTCTTCTTTTAAAAGGAGGAATGTTATAAGTATCTAGCCTTTTAAAGGGAATTATAACTTCTCTGAGGTATGAAAGAAAATGTATTTGATTTATAGGCACAGTGCAGTTCAAGACATTCTATGACAGCAGGATCTACTTGTGGCACCTTATCCTTATAAAGCATCTATCTTTCTTGATTTCCATTCTCAGTATCTATCTATATTGTAGACTTCTATAATCTCCCCATTTTTTTTCTCCTTTATGTTCTGCTATCCCTCTCTCCTTGCTCTATTGACCTTTTCCAATGCTGAAATTCTTTCAATGATGCATTTGTCTCTTCTTTAGACTTTAGACTTGGTTAGTTACATCAATGGATCCTATATCCTACAATCCTACTGACGACTGTGAATCAAGCAAGCATGTCCTCTAAATATGTCACCATTTGTAAATGTTTCTGTATGAACTAAGATGCAAAATATCACATGACAATACCTACGTATTTTTCCCTGCTTCAGAACCACAAATTGTAGCACTGGACTCTTTAGTGCATAGCTCCAATTGCATTGTGAAGCATAAACTTATCTAAGATACAAGCAAATAATTTCATATAATTATCCACAATAAAGCTACAAGAAATGCCTTTATCAGCAACTTCATCTTTGGATTCTGGTGCTTACAAATGAAGGAATGGTAACTCAGCTATCTTCTGTACCCACAAAGCTGCTGAAGGTATACTTCAGAAACAATATGTGAGCAATTAAAATACAGTTTTAGAACTTCATTTTTAGTGCATTAATATCATTAAGTAGTTAAAAGCGTGCAGCAAACCCAGATATCCTATCATTGAATATGGAATGCAGAGCTTCGTAAGGTCAGTGAATGTCTCTTAAGATGGCTGAGAAAAAGGGACGGAGGGAATGAAACAGATTGGTGTTAAGAACAACATTAAAGAAATAGCGTCTGTTTATATCATTCACCTTTTCTTCACAAAAATAATTGTTACATGCTAAACAATGTGAAAGTCCCAATTGTAAAGCAAATCATCATGAAAATAACCACACAGAAAAGATTTTGCTTGTTTTGGTTTGGTTTTGGTTGTTTGCTTGTTTATAATTTAAACCAGCCACTTGGCTTTCTCTTTTTGAATTCTGAGGTCCTTTTTGGTCTGCTCTCTCCTGTTCTCTTTCTGTGAACTTGGAAAAATGGTATACTACTGATTAAATTTACTAACTCTTAGTAAGGCTATTAATAGGCATCACTTTCTTTTAAAAAAATCTACCTTGCTAATAACAACGTGTAAAAACATACATGCTATTTTATTAAGAGATGAAGAAATACTAGTCTACTGAAAGCCATCGCTATTCTGGTTTTGCCCAAAAGCCACTAAGAAAACCAGAAACAAGGCAATTATTTGCATGTAACCCTTGTAAGAAGGCAATAATCTAAATAGAATATCCACTCTTTAATATATAAAAAGTTACTAAAATATTAAAATGTAATTAAAATTAAAATATTTAAATGTACTCACTGAGTATTTATAACACAGTTCACAAATGTAATCTATGCAAATGACTGGCTTTTTATTTATTTATAAATAAATACGTTAGCATACACCAATGTAATCTAAAAATAGATTAAAACAACATAAATTAATCTTGGTACGATAATTTTATCCATCGGCTCAACACTACTTTTAATTCATAGTACTAATAAAAGGCACTAGAAATAATCTATATATTGTTCACCTGTAAAGAAGTATACTTAAAAAAAGTGCATTATGTTTTCATACATTCGATTAAACACATACTCCATTCATATATAAATAAAAATATTTATGCACTCATAAGAACAGTAGGATAAAATGTTTACATGTCTATTCATTTTATGTATTTGAAATGGGTTTATGTGACACCTAAAATTAAGGATCTTAAAATGAGTAATACTGCAGTACTTCAGAGCACATGCAGTATGATCACGTTAGACGGGCTGACCTCAGTAGAATAGTCTATCAACAAACAAGTGTTTTACTGAATCGTATTTCATTTAATAATACCTGTAAATGTGACTCCAGTAAAGCTCCAATATCTTACACGCAACCAGAAATGCAAAGAGACATTTTCAAAAGCCAGGGCAAATGCTATGGATGACTTTCCCTGGCTTTCACCAGGCACTGCCTTGAGAGTGCTTTAGCTTCCATTAAGTTGTCACTTCCCTGTGCTGCCAGCTTTTCAAGGGGGACAATTCGTTCTGACAGAACCATGGCCTGTCACATACACTAACAGTTCAGTAGAAATGAACAGGAAAACCCTCAAAGCTGATGGATTTGTTAGTGATTGGTGTTGGCATATATATTGCTTATATGCACAAAGCTAAGTAATTAATAAGCTCTAACCTGTCCACCCTAAGTACCTCATATTTATTTGCAGAAACTTAATTCATGGCATATGAATGTAAAACACATGAAGATGTTCTTTCATTGGATTTTGAACTTTACAATTGTTTAACTAGCCCTTATTGATTATTACAGTTTTGTAACAACAACATCTAGTTCATACATATTTTTAATACATAAGAATTGCCATACTGCCTAAGAGAAAAGGCCCATCTAGTCCAGAATCATAGTAGCAAACAGGGAACGAATGGAAGAAATGCTATGTGGAGCACAGCACTTGCCCTCAAAATACAATCCTGCAGTCAGTGGCTTCTGAGCCTCCTGAGCTAGAACTTGTATACAGGTCACTGTATATACCAGCCATTACTTGATCCATCCTTTCTGAGCCCAAATAAATTGTAAGTTCCGCAATTATGGTCCATGTGAAAAAAGTACTTTGTTTTGCTAATATTGAACTTGCTGACTGACAATATCACTGAGTACTAATTCTTGTACTGCAAAAACATTGCATCTTCTCTGAAGCACTGCTGATTGTATAGGCCTCTCTTTTCACTTAGCTGCCATTATTCCAAGCTCAAGAATCCTAATCTATTTAAGCTTTCATCCAATAGAAGCTATTTTGTACTTCTTTTTATTCTTGTCACCTTTTGCCTCAGTACCTTCTCTGTTTCTACCTATTGGACTTAGGGGTGGCCAGAAATATACTTGCTATACAAGATGTGAATGCATGAAGGATTTCAGCATTAAGTATCTCCGCATCATTCTAGTTTTCTATCACAGAAATGATGATCCTCAGTCTTTAACATGCTCATTGTCCTTCAAGCTTTAGTGACAACAGTTAATGAGTTATTAATTATATTTTATCCTCGGCCAGTTTCAACAAAGGAACTTTGTACAACCTGAAGACAAACAAATTAACTAACTTACTTAATATTATGTCTCTTTACAAATATGGAAAAAATGATGCATTAAAGACAGCAAATGGTTTTCTGAAGCAGAAGTCAAAGATACAATTATACATAGAATCCTCACAAAAATAAGGCAATAAAGTATTTTCCTCTTATAAATCCTTATGAAGGCTTTTGTCCTTTCTATCTCTCTCCTACTACATCTATGCTCATCTCCCCTGTTGGAACTCAGTGGTTGCCACTGTGGTTTATAGACCTTCTAGAAGTTATTCTACTGGGCTGCAGAAGAAGGCAGTAGGGCCACAGAAAGCGTGGCAGAAAGGCAGAAAGAGAGTACATGATGTCAAAAGAGAGGAATCAGAATATTCAGACACTTGGGGAAGAAGAGACACTGGTATGCTAGTGGTAGCAACAGCCAGAGTGGAGACAGAGTTCAGCCAGCTGGCTGAGAAGAAAGGATGACAGCCATCAGATTAACTGAGAACAGCCAGGAAGTCTTGAACACCACCACAACAGAGACTTGGCCCATCATTAAGGACAGAACAGAGTCCATTAAATGTTTTGAAGGACATAAGCAGGACAATTGTTAAAGGGGAGAAAAATAAAGTAAGTAAAATTTAGAGGGCAGAGGAGGAGAAGACATTTTACTAATTAATGGGAGGTTAAGATAAATCTAGGTTAGAAAAAGATTAGACAATATAAAGGTATGTAAGGAGAATACACAAGAATGACTAGAGGTAGGTATGAGAGGCTAAAGACAAAGTAAGAGATGCAGACTGAAGCAGTAAAAGGATGGAAAATAAAAAAAAAGTTTATTATAAATTTGAAACAAGGCTGACTAAATAAGGAAATGAAACATAAGTAAAAATTACTGAAAGAAAAAAAAAAGTTCAGAGATGCATCTTCCTCGCTAGACAAGTGATTAGGTAATAGAAATTCAGTCTTCCAGCAGCTGAAGACTCAAGATTTAGTGAGAAATCTTCGAGGGGTGGGGGGGGACTAATATTTTTTCATTACCATTCTTATTTTCTAAATAAATAAATTTTGGAAGTTCAACATTATTTTTGAGTCTTACAATACTCTGACATTCATTGTCTTTTAATCTTCCTTTTGGAAATAGAAGTTAACTACTCAGAGCTACATGTTTCTTAACATATAGTAGAACTTCACCACAATCAAAACAAATTGTCTCCAGTTGTGTTTGCATATTAGTATTCTTAGTTGTACAGTTATTGGATGCCTCTGGTATCACCTTCAACATACCTAGTGAAGGGATGTGTAATTCTCTGTTGTGGAGATTACTCTAACAGCAGACATGACCATTTAGAAGCTATCAATTGTTTAGCAAGTCTAGCATAATCTTTATTGGCTTCTAATTATTACTTTTAGCTTCACCATGTTTTGCTTCCCTGATTACAATTTTGACGTATTTTAAGATTTATTTAAGATGCCAAGGTGCAGATGCTCATACATCACCAATCTTGGTGATTTGCTTGTATACAACATGAAGTGATAAGCTGTATCTGACCTAATATAATACTTGGGGTAAAAAAAATTGTACAAACTGATTATTGGCAAAATTCAAATTATTTAGAATGGTCAGAAAGTGAAGGACATGTTTTATTTGCTTAAAGAAGACAGATTAAGTTAGCTGGTGCCACTGAACACTCAAAATTACATTTCTGTTATTACACATACACTCTGACCCATTATTAACTAAATGATGCAGGCTCCGAATCAGGCCTTTTAACTTCCAATGTTCATGAATTTATTCCTCAATAAACAGCCATTATAGGTTTGGATTTTTGTATGTTTTGAAAACTCGATCTTACTAATAAGGTTTTTAGGACAATTCTGTTTAATGAAAATATTTTTTGAAAAGAGTTTTAGCCTGAACTGCTCTGAATTTTCTACACATATGTCTCAAGATAAACAGAATGCTTCACATAAATCACAGAGAAACTTCACCTGCTTACTTCCCTGTTATTGTTAATATTAGGACTTCTGGGACAGTTGGAAAAAATCAAGGTTGAGTGATGTCTTACGTTGCCGGATGGTTGGGCTACTGAGAACCAGCATCAGAGAACAATTAGTCAAGTTTTCATGACGAGTAAATACTAAGTACAGAAATACTCAGTTGAAAAAGCGAATTCTGACAAACTTGTTGGTCAAGTTGCAAGCAGTAAACTGTTTCTTTTTTTTCATATTTGTTCTAAAGTGCTTGTTATATTCTTTAACATGCCTAATAGCTCAATTGACAATAAAAATAATTTATTAACAAG
>NW_008824900.1:2192969-2200730 GCF_000699105.1 Pygoscelis adeliae | reverse complement strand
CAATTACTCTTAACACTCTAAATAGTTGGAAATGTTTACACAACATCCTTTCAGAGTTATTCAGCTCGATCTTGCAGCTCATTAAAAGGATCTCTATTTATTTGCTGTGTGTTACAGTTCTTAACTTTGGCACAACACGCAAAAAGGAAGCCAATTTTACTTTTCCCTGTGGTGTTAATTGGTAGAGCATGCTGCCTGCCTCTTCATTAATTATGTCAATGTGTATGAAACTTTCATTTTCATGGTGATGTATTCACAAAGCTTTGCAATGAGGCTGACAAAACCAGAGCAAACTCCAGTTTATAAAAAGTGGATAATGAAGGTTAGCATTGGTCAGAATATAATACTAATTTCAAAAAGCAGCTTTCCTCCTCCTTATCCCTTTCAGATGCCATCTAAAGCAAGCACTTACTGAAAGAAACAAGATCAACTTTGCTGTTGAAAGTAAATAAATAGCCATACAATGCACAGATAATGGATCTGGAAACACTAGAACTTCACAGGACACAAAGAATGAGAGAAGGACCTGTAGTCCAGCTGAAATGGTTTTGCTCCTAAGACCGTTTTCAGATAATTTACTGATCTCATCCCAACAAGTGTATAGAAATCACTCACTGCTCGATAGCTCACTAAACACTGTTTTTTTTGTGTCTAAAGACAAAACTACCACTACCACAACAAAACCAGACACTGTCCACATGAAATTCTTCTGGATGCCTTCAACCTGTTTGTTTACTAAATACAAAGGTTGGCAGAAGACTGACACCTAGCTTTTTTCTCTTCTTTTTCCCTAAAAAAAAAAATCTCAGTCAGATCTCAATGACTTCAGATACAGCACACAGAATTTAACTACACTGGGGAGACTGCCTGGAGGCGGAGACTTAAGTAACAAATGAGGTGTATGATAACCCACTTCTTTCTGGAAATTCTGAAATGCTAAGCACAATTCCCTATTTTAAGACATGTGAAACATTACAAACTATAAATGAAATACATTAAGAAGTTCCCATCTTACATTCTTGGTATTACATCTTACAGTCTTGGAAATCACAACTAGAGAAGCTTTCAAGCTGCCACTGAGGCTGTAAATGCTACAGACAAAAGTCAGAGACGCAGGTGCTCATTTCTCACCCCAGACCTCTTCTGACTGATAAAAAAGATTCACATTGTCAATACCTGTATTTGACAGATTTAAAAAACAAAACAAAACAAAAAACCCAAACCACCAAAACACAAAACCCCCCACAAACAACTGAATTTACATTCCAATCTATGATCTAGCCCCTTTCCCTGTATACTTCTCTCCATATCAATTACTTGCGAAATTCTTAAACTAGTTCTTTGCAGTGGGACCAAGTAACAAAAAGAGAAAAAATTATTGAAAAACATTTCCTACAGTAGGCCTAAAACCTAAAACAACAACAAAAAAGAAATTCATCTGGATGTTGCAAGCATTCATCCTTCGAATTATTCTAGCCAGGGCAACAAGGATGGGATGAGAGGGACATTCACTCCAGGGTGAAGTCCCTTTTTTGTGAACTCACCCTTATGGTGAGTTCACAAAACTGGAACAAATATGCCTATTCCCTGTCAAATGCTCTTGCCACCAATGAAAAAAGCTAACTGCTTGTCAGAAGACCTACCATCCAGTGAGACAGGCAAGGAAGAACTGCAGGTGCCAAATTGTCTTGCCTGTTTAACTCTGAATCCAGACATCCTGTTGAGCCTTAGAAGATCTCTCTTTTGCCAGTTTTGTTTTTACTTTCCTCCTCTACTTTCCCAATATCTATTATATTAATATGTTATTTCTCTTAGGCTAGAGGTTTGCTAGTACACAGACTGCATCTTCCTGTGCATCTACACAGCCCAACAGTTGGACCAATAGGACACTCCCAAACCATAATATATTCATACTTATAATAAGTAAATGTCTTCGTGTACCTCCTTCCATACTCAAGTCTCCTCGGAAATACTATGAAACATGAAACAAAAACAATGCTTGCTTGTATGAATGAAATAGGGTAGCCTAGCAGAACTAGTCTTCTTGTACTTATGCTTTCTTATTCTCCATTTTCTCCTTATTTACATATTTGACCTGTCCATCTTTCCTTCTTGTAATAGCACTCTCCTAGCATCACTAACTCCCTGCTGTCATTGTCTTCCCCTCACTCGGTTTCTCTTAATCTTTTGCTCCCCTCTCTCCTCTTCCATCAAGTTTTAACTGACTTCTCCCATACCCATAAACTCTCTTGAACTCAAACCCATTCCTGGCTTCAATTCCTCAAATCAGTCCTCTCAGGATCCTCCTTCTCTTCTCACTGGGACTCAAGGCGCCATTCTTAGACTCCTGCTTAGTGCTACAGATCTGCTTATATTCCTCCCATTATTTGACAGATGCTTCACTCCCGGGCAGGTCTATGTTCTCCTCTTTTCCCAAGAACCTTGTCTCTAGGCATTTCTTCTTCCTTTCCTGTCTGGATGTTCAAGTCCCCCTCCTTTGTAAGTTCCAAATTAGTTTGTAAACACCATGTTTCTTTGCTCTTACTGCCATAAAAACCTACACTGAAAATTTATGTTTATTCAACTCTTACCATTTCTTGCTTCCAGTCAGTTTGGAAAAGCTATGACAAGGATGCATCGTGAAACATTTTCTACATTATTACTACTTATCTTCATCAGGAAGTAGTTTTGCAGACACACAGAAATTAAACTTGGACCATAAGAACACAATTGAACAGCCACATCTACTATTCCATAACTGAAACAAGACATAGGAATAAAAGAAATATTCCAGAAAAATTTACACCCTAACTGTATTTCTTCTAAAGAACTGCAGTAGCTGGCTGCAGCAATATCATTTTAGGAACAAGTTTTGAAAATAGGTCTTAAAATGAGGCACTTGCTCCTATTTCTCCCTAGAAGTAGCTGACATATCAAGAGTGTATCGCACAGTGTTAGCTATTCAAAGAATCATAGAATAGTTTGGGTTGGAAGGGACCTCTAAAGGTCATCTAGTCCACCCCCCCCTGCCATGGGCAGGGGCATCTTCAACTAGATCAAGTTGCTCAGAGCCCCGTCCAACCTGACCTTGAATGTTTCCAGAGATGGGGCATCTATCACCTCTCTGGGCAACCTGTTCCTGAGGTAGTTCAAAGCCAACTTGCAAGTCTTTACATCATTCATCAGTCACTATTCATGTTTGTTTAGCAAAGTGTTTAAGAACATGTGAAAGACATGAAGAATGGATGTAAGTATGAACTGAAAACTTTGTGTGTTCAATGTTGGTACACTAGTTCACTGGTATAGGAGTTTGGCTCTCCCATGGCTAGTAATGGGAATTTGGCTTTGGTTGGTGGATATTTTTCAGGATCAGATTAAAATGTCAGATTATGCTGCCAAGCACCTTAATTCAAAAGCAGCTCTCCTGGCTTTGGCAGACCTACCTGAGCATTTGCTGCCCATCAAATAAAGCCACCTCCATTCTAGACACTAGATAGAAGCAGAAACAATGCTGAGAGCTCCCGTTCAATACCAAAGAGGAAGATTATTCTTTTGTAAGCACTACGGAAGGAACTACAAGCCTCTTTACTGAGGATTAATCTTACGTTTCCAGGAGTAATATGCTCTTGGTGAGTAAATGGGTAGTGGGTGATAATTAATGAGTGAGGGAGGAACATGTTTATAATAGGGCTGTGAACCATGGTGATGTGAGTTAGGACAATTTTGTCAAGCTGCTGCTGTATGAGGCAAGCCACCGATCCTTGAAACCTTTATAGGTCTTGTTTCAGCTGAGCTGCAAGCACAACATGATTTTGTCTTGCTAGATTCTGGTTCTTATTCCAAAATAGAAAGACAATTCAAACATAGAGAAAAATATTTTCTCTCCATGGAGTAGGAGGGAAACAGAACGCTTTTAAAAGGACAAACAGAGGAAGAGTTCCTACAGATCTACCTTAAAAAACCCGTAATGTATGTAATAATTGCACACTTATATGCCCAGCAAAATTATCTTCTTATTGAAGACCACAGTAGGCCTTTTAAAAGGACTTCTAAAATCTTATTTTCTATATGCAAACTTTTACACATACAGTTATGTTTGCTATGCTGCAGGTATATGTGTTCATCTCTTCCAGGGATTATGAAAGATTAAGAACAAACTTTCAATGCCACAGTTTCAGAGCTTCTATTTATGAGATACGTAAAGTGTACTTATAAGAAGAAAAACAGTTTTATTTATATTTGCAGTGTAAACTCCTTGGATTAAGTTGTTTTCTGAACAGAGATGTGCTGCCAATTTTTTAAGCAGAAAATAAAATGAAAGTATTTCCCTGGTCTCTGCCAAAGTCTAACACATTAAGGAAGCATGTGTTTAAACAGTGTATATCCGCAGCCTCCCCTTGCCTCATTTTTATCGGTTTGATCAATAGTACTTCTACTTTCCATGCTCAGATAAATGAGCAATTCTAACCTATCTTATTTGCATTTTGAAAGCTTTAAACAAAATTACTTTTTTTTTCTTTTTCTGTTATTTCCTGGTACATTTTCTCCTTTAGAATTATTAAGTGTGCCAAGTCTGGTGGGTTTCACTTTCTTACAGTTTATAGTTGGAAATCTCAGAGAGAATGGACTTTAATTGAGAAAGAGCTGCTAACACCTTTTCTCTTGCTACTCAAGCTTTTAAATTAAAATATTAAAAGTGAACAGGGCAAGCAATTTCTATCGGTGTCTTAATTCTATAGTTGCTTTTGCTTTGCACTATAGAAGGAGTTTTGTTTTGACCTGAAAAGAAGTCCTTTTATAAGTACAGACAAAAGTAGAAAACTAGGGGAGAAGGGGGAGCTCTGATATTTTTTCCCCAAAGTATGGACACTACAGTAAGCTTTTAAACATAGCTCCGAATGGCTTTGTGCTTCAGCAGCAATAGTAACTAATTTTCCTGATGGGGCAATATGACTTCAGCTTGTGTGGCTGGTGTTTTGGGCTCAGTGGAGCTTTAGCAAGACTCCTCTCCCCATTTCTGTCTTCATGGTGAGAAAGTTAATTTTTTTGTCCACAGCAGAAAGAGCAGCTTCCCCCCCCGCCCTTCTTTCTTTCCCTGACAAAAGCATTTTACATGTTGTTCGTCACATCTCTGAATAACTTCTTAAAACTCAGACATAAAGATTGTGTCAGCTCCTCATCCATCCCCAGGCAGAGCTCCACGCACTCCAGCTGGTCATTGACATGGAGGGCGACACCCCCTCCTCATCTCCCCTGCCTGTCCTTCCTAAAGAGCCTGTGTCCCTCCATCCCAACACTCCAGTCATAGGAGCCATCCCACCACGTCTCCGTGATGCCAGTAAGGTCGTAGCCCTGCAGGCGTGCGCACGTCTCTAACTCCTCTTGTTTATTCCCCATGCTACGTGTGTTTGCAGAGAGTGCCCGCCATTCTGCCTTGAGGATCACATAGGATGAGTGCCCTTGACCTCCACTGATGGTCACAGAACAGTGCCTGGTTGCTGGGTTATGTGTACTCCAAGTCTCCCACTCGGCCCGTGGAATGCCCCTCCTTTGAAGAGGCGCCTCCCTGAGCGCCCTCCTACGTGAACACATTGATTCCCTTGAATCCTATTCCCCTTGAATTTCCTGTGCAGTTCTTATTTGTTATTTCTGTATAAAATACTGACTTTGAATTAAGAAATGGGGCTGTACAATTTCTTGGAAACTTGACTATGTTGATATTAATTAGAAACTGTAAAAAATACTACATGCAAATTTTAGAAGAATTGCATACCTAATGGATAGCATGTGTGAGGGAAAGCAGGGAAACTTTAAAAAATAGATTTATGGTCATTTTAGCCAGAATTCTTCAAAACTGAAAGCTTATATACCAAAGGTAGCTGATGGATAATTTTTTCTCTTCCATATGGATAATTTTTTCTCTGTCACACAGACAAAATGTTCTTTGTCAGCAGCTACACTTCCCTGTCAGATTTTATACTTCAGTGAAGAATGTTTTATGTTCAGCAGCTGGCACATAAGAATTCTCATGCAGTTACTGCATTTCTACAATTTTCAATTCTACAGGGTTAGGCTTTGTTTCCTTATGTTCTATCCCAACTTAAATCAAACAAAAACATCCTAAAAGAAAAAAGGAACTCAAAACAGCTTACCTATTCCCACATACCATCAGCCTTATCAGATTTTTTCAATGACATATAATTACGCTAAACACTCACAACTGTGTACTCCAGCTTCTAAGACCAAAATGATCATTTGATTTCACATATAATACAAAATAAAAGATATTTCTGAATCAACGCTTGTTCAAAATAGAGCGTATGCTTTGGGAAAAACAAAACCCCAAAATTCTCAGAAAGACAGAAGTAACTCTCCAGAAAGTTGCATCAGTGCTTATTTTCTCTCAGTGCCAAAATATTGTAACCTTAATTTGTCTAGTTTTGATTTCTAGGTATTGGCTGTTACTACACTTCTGTTGGTTCAACCAAAGAAACCTCTGTTATTACAGTTACGTTCCTTGGTAAATACATATCAATTGGGAACAAATCACTACTTATCAACTCTGGTCAAGTCAATCTAATAGCTTTCTTTTCTTTAAATCATATGATGTCTCGACATCTTTCATTGTCCAGTACATTTCCCAACCTACTAATAATTTTCATGGAGTTTCTCTAACTTTACAATTTATAAACATTCTTCTTGAACTTTCATGTATGACAACTGGACACACTACCCAACAGAAGCCAAGCAGTCAGAATAAAACAACTCTATCTAAGAAGTCAGTTGCTTACACATCCATGAACTGCATTATCCCTTCTGGACCACATTACATGGAACTCATATTCCAAGGCTCTATTGAAATGATAAAAGTCCCCACTGTTGGGCTATATTCTTTTTTGCTACATATGTGATTTTAAATGATAATTTTTAAAACAAATTACTTGTTTGCAGCCAGTTTATCAAGTGATTCAGTTTGTTATGACTCAGTCACTTATCCAGTATTCCCCTTCTCTGCTCTTTTTATCATCCGCAAACTCCAGTCTGTGATACTATGTTTGTGTCTTGGTCAGTGACAAAAAAATGCTGCACATACTAACCCAATTCCATGGTCCAACACTGGACTGTGGGCAGCAGGTACACAGACACTACACTTCTCAGTCCTAGAATAGAGTCAGAGTTAGTATTAGCTGTGGTACTGTACGGACTGGAAAAGATTTCAAGCTAGTTCATATTCATCGTGCTAGCAACCAGTGGGCTGGAATCAAAGTTAGTGCATAGCTGCAGATCTATCTGGTCACCAAGGCTGAGTGAAAGCAAAGCCTCAGTATTACACATGAAGTCATTCAGATTAATGTCATTCATGCACAACACGCCTAAGCAATTTTCCTTCCTACAGAGATACAAAAAGGTTTAAACAGTGATATATATTCTGTTCAATGTATGTGAAAGAAAAATGCTACATGGGCATCAGCACTATGAAAGGAATATTACTTCTAGTGCATTTGAATTATTGTGCTAAGATTGCACATTTTAATTTGGAAAAATCACCTCTCTCTCTCTTCTTACATCCAGTCCTGGTTTTCCTTCCAAATGATGTCTTCAAAGGCACATAACTGGGATGCATCTGGCAGCCTGTTAAGCTGCTGCAGGTCTAAAAACCTAGAGCAATACCCTGTATTTGGACATATGCGCACTAAGTTGTGCCTATTTGTACTGTGCCATATCCCCCTCAACTGTGATAATAAAATATTATTTCCAATT
>NW_008824900.1:2183974-2192941 GCF_000699105.1 Pygoscelis adeliae | reverse complement strand
AAAGTGCTCTAGATTTTGGGAATGAGCCAACAGGAAGTGCTAAATGAATAAAGACCGTCTGCAAGTGTGCCCTAAGGACTAAACAGTTCATGCCTGTGACACACTGCTTCCAAGTTGGGATTCTGATTCTGGTTCCAAGAACTCATATATCTTCTTGTTTCAATTGTTATTAATAAATTAATATACTGTATTAAATAACCAGACCTCTAAATAAGCTTTTACCTTTTAGTTTCTAAATTGAAAGAAACATACGTGATAAAGCAAATAATTGCTAATATATTTGAAAAGAGATTGCTTCAAGTTATTTTTATTTATTCCAAAATGTGTTAGCAATACACAAAATAAAACAAAGTTATCAAGCACAAGGAGAACACTTTCTCAAGAGCACTTAAAAATCATCACTGTCCTCAATGTGTGTGAGCTAGGTAAGCAAATAATAGAGAAATACAACTGATCTAGACAGACCATTTGGTTGCCCCTCTCACTCCTCAATATCTTTCTCTACCCCAGCTCCCAGGATGAGCTATACCTACAACTTTTGTCTAAACTGTTTCTGTAAACTTTTAGCAGTAGAGATTTCACCACCTTTCTAAGCAACTTAGTCCAGTTTTCAACTGCTCTGCCATTAGGAAGTTTTTCTTGCTGCTGATCCTAACCTGACATTGCAGCTAAGTAAGCCTACTGCACAGTGAATACAGAGAAAAAGTTGATTACTTTGTTATTTGCAGCTGCTTTTTATGTATGCGAGGACTATTAGCAAGTCCTTGCTCAGGCTTCGCTTCCCCAGCTTTTCCCTGTAGGTCACATTTTCAGGAGTTCTGATGCTTCATACTGCTCTCCTCAGTACTTTCACTGGGTAAGCCACTTTCTTCTTGAAGCGTTGTTCCCAGAATATTGCCTTGCAGTTGAAGCTTTACAAATGCCAGATTTTTCAAGAGTACAGTTTCATAGGCCTTACTGATGTTTATTCTGTTTCTATGTAAAAACTATGGCATGTGTACACCTTTTTTGCAATAGCATATCTTTAATACGTTCAACTTCTGATTTACTAGAAGCTAAAATCACTGTACTGCAAATTACTTACCTATGCAGTCATTATGCATTTATATTTTCACAGGTGAATATTTTTAAGTGTAGACCTTTTAGTTTGCCCTTTGTAAGCTGCATTCTGTTCAGTCTCCAACTCATCAAGGTAATTTTTAATTCTAAAGGTACGCTTGCAGATCCTTTCAGATTGACATTCTCAGGGAATTTTTAAAATATATTTTGTATTCCACCATTCATGTCAATAATGAAAATACTTAGTAGCAGTCCTAAAACAGCATTTTGTAAAATTGTTCCCAAAACATTCATCCACTTTGACAGAAAGCTATTTACAGCTACTCTTGGCGTATGGCATTTTGTTGTTGTTTTTTTGTTTTGTTTTGTTTTTTTAACAAGATGTTTTATATCCATGTACAATAGACTTATCTAAGCTATATTTCTGAAGAAGGAACAGCACACTTGCTTATTGGACCTTGCACAGCAGAATCTTGCTACTGAAATACCTCTACACTGACTTTTAAAAGCAGATCGTAAGCTCACTGTGCCAAACTCCAAAACAGATCCAAAATGGAAAGCAGACTAACATAGTGCTGTATTTGATCTAGTAAGTCCTCCTGTCAGAATGGAGAGAAGGAATTGCAAAGAACAGTTAGACACATCTTTCACAGTATACTTCAAAATTAGACTTGGAGGTTAGACTTGGAAGATGAGGGTGGGGGGCTGTGCCTATCCCATTAAGCTCATTTTCACCCCAGAGTGCTTGCTTAATGCTTTTCTCAATGAAGAGACAGTAATGAGATAACTGCATTAGCCCTTCTTAGCTGTCAATAGTAGGTATGTTTGGCCAAGTACATACCATGGCATGGATTTAAAAAAAAAAAAAAAAAAAATCAACTGAAATGTATATCCTAAGTCAAAAAAGAAGGGGGAAGCCTTACCCTCACTGAGTCAGGTGAAAGAAAGGCCTGTGATTTGACAGAATGGCATCTACACCTTCAAAGAACTGAAGTAATCTGTTATTTAATGGTAGATGCATCAAAACTATATCCTGAGTAATTAGAGACTAGTTTTATGAAGAAAGATTGAACCTGCAAAGGACTCCAAGAGAATGTATAGGCAAGCTGCTATGCTGCACCAGAACATATCGGCACTGAGATGAACAACATAAGATGCAAGGAAGGTAAGAAAACAAAAACTACAGCACGATGTAACAAGGAAGTATTTACACACAGCTGAATATAAGAAGGCTCCCATGCCACCATAGAAGTTGTCTGGACAGGTTGAGGGTCAGCTTTCACAGAGGACAGAGCAAATGTATTTTGTATTCAGACAACAATCAGGCAAGATTACAAATAATCACATCAGATGAGAATAAAATTTCAGGATTTTTTTGCTCTAAGAAACAGTTTTTATACATTGTATCTGTAGATTAATGTTCCTGATGCTTTGTCTTTTTCTTCCCTGATTCTTAGTTACATCTTGAACTGTTATGTACAGTGCTTTGGGCTAAATCAAGAGTTGTATTCCTTGTGGGTTTTTAAGACATTAAAAAGTAAAACGTCTAAAAAGCAGTTGAACATACCTTGTTGACATATTTTAACATGCTACGTATGGAAATGTAGTGTTCTTTTATTATTCTGTTCCTTGTATTCTCTCTAACTTCACATAACATTCATGGCCACTCTAGATGATGATATAGTTAAAAATACTGTTCTCCCCACTTTGGGCAAAATTCCAATCCATAGTGAGTCCATGGCTCACTTTGATACAATGAAAATTGCTTTCTAAAACTCAGGGTGCTTCTCCATAGATAACATTTTTTAAAATGCAGAAACAAAAATAAGTACATCCAATCTTAATGCTTAATTGAAAAGATTAACTCTTATTGCTCAATAAAAGTGTCCATTGCAGTGTCCTTTTGAATTAAAGTTAATGTGAGAAAAACGCAAAGTACAGTTGCTCAAGTTGGGAAAGCCAGTCATTGCAAAATTCCAAATTCATATTGTTAATGGTAAAACAAAAAGAAAAAAGCCGTCATTAATTATTATACACCAATCACAGCTTAGGACAAATTCTGTATTTCTATAAAAATAGTTGTCGTTTTCTTTTTCTCATGTCCTATATTCGTTTCCTGAGGATCCTCCATCTAACTCCAAGAAAAGTGATGTTGAAAGGTGTGGTTTAAAGTAGGTTTCTCTAATTTTTGAGTGTCTTGCAACTTTTAGATCTATGAGGTGGCCGCAGGGCAACCCCTCATGTATTAACCTTGGGTAGGGAAATAGTAGGGACAAAGCAATTAAATCAGCAAAGAGTAACTATGAGAAAAACAGCTGAGTGACCACAAAGAAGCAAAACTGCATACAGTTAAAAAATACTTGGTGGGTATGTAGAAGACTGCGTTTAGCATGGCTAGGCTGAAGCACCGTTTGATTTTTTTTTTTAAATAGATAGACAGATAGACAAGAGGAAAAGGTAATGAAGAAGCTAAAAAGAAAAATAAATTGTAAGCCTCTTGCTGATTAGTAGAAAATGTCATTAAGATTGATGGGGTCATCTAAGACACTGTTATCAGCTGTACTAAAGCACATACACATCTGCATGCTATTTCCATAAAGCCTCTGAAATCACAGGGATGAAAGATGAGATTATGATAAGCCACAAAGGGCGAAATTGGCTCCAAAAGGCCATCAAACTGTGTGAACTATCAATGAAGCAGTGCAATAGCAAGAAGAAATGAATTAGTATTACCCGTCAAGATGATTTCTCCAAATGCTCTAAACCGAATTTCCGTTTGTTCCCGATAAGTGTATTTAATTAAAGTTTATAAATCCTGACTTGCAAAAACAGTTCTGCTTTTCACTCAATGTATCCTGCTGTACTGAAGTGTTTTCTAAGACATTTCCTTTCTGTCAGGAGCCTTGGAATTCAGTTATTGAAAAGCATATGGGAAGTGCAGTGGGCATGTGTTTGTCACTCTCAGAAAATCCTTGCTCTGTGGCAGACATGATTTGGAGATCACCTTTGAAAGCTTCTCTAAGAAAGGGATAAGACAGCATTCACATTGCTTCCACTCAAATACAATATGGTCAGTAACAAAGTATGTTAACATATGATTGACAGAGAGATGTTCCATTCCCAGCTTTTTAGTTAAGCCATTTCTACCACTGCTCTCCCAAAATATAAGCTATCGTAAATGCATTTCTTTTCAGTCACTCAAAACAAGAAAGTCCCAGTGTAAAGATGTTTAAGTTCAGCTTTAAATACAAATGAGTATTAAAATCATTACTTCACTAAATGCATAAAAAAGCTGAAGCAAATTTACATCTGCCACACAGTATTGGGAAAGGATAAAGTGAAACAACTTCAACGATTACTTTTTAAAGCGTTATTAGCAAATTTATTTTTATCGAGTTTGACTCTTAAGAATGGATTAACTCTTTTCCAGGAATACCATTCTATTAGCACAGAACTGTAAATACACAGCGTGGTGTATCATCTTGAAGGGAGGACAAATTAATATTTACTACAACCTACTAAATATTTTATTGAGTACAAAAGGTCCACCCACTTAAAACACTCCATTACAATCTCAGAAAAATCTTCACTTAACAGAAAATGTTCTGATGTCAAGCCACAGCCACCACCGTTTAAAAGTGTTACCATGACAACCAGTAGCAACTTAGGGTAGTGCAATGCATAACTCAGATCCAATGCTTAGCTCTCTGCTCATCTACTGCAAAAAATTATTTTTCACAAACAGAAATCCTAGAAGTCTAAGAATATTTCTAACCAAGCCCTTCAAACTGAAGCTAATGCCTAAGAAATCTTAGAAATTACTGTGCATTGACCTGGTGCTCCAATCAATGTTATTTAGCTTTGCAGGCACACATTACACTATTTACTAGTCAGCAACTGGATTTGGATTTTTGGAGTTCTTCAAGCAAGTCCACTGTATAATCGCTAACTAGTTTTAATTAACATCATAATTACTAACATACATGTTTAATTCATTCAGTTTCAGCCATGTATTTGTTTTTTCTTCAAAGTGTGAAATCTCAATTCAGATTCTGCTCTCAGATTACAGTGGGCATCTTTGCTCTCATAGTTCATATCCATATTGGTCTCTAAACATAAGTGAATATACTCAAGACTAATACAATAATCTGTAACAGAGCAACTTGCTTGAGAATGTTTTGACTATGAAAAATAATGTTCAGCTTAAAAACTGTATCCTTCAGAGCAAAATAACAAAAAATGTTCCAATTATAAAGAATTATACTCTTTCCTTCACATTTAAGGGGAAACTGAATAACAACATTTAAATGTTATAATTATCTTAAAATCATTATCAATTCTGTTAACTGTGCTAACACAAATGCATACCTTTTGGAAAATCACGGTGATACAAATTGTAAATGTCAGTTGAGAAGTACTTTACTGTTCAGAAACAGTTATTCTGATTTTTTTTCCCCTGATAAAGCATAGCAATATATTACTTTTGTACAAAGCTTCCTTTGTAGACTTCTTACACGTAATTCCAAGGGGAGGGTTGAGGAGTTTCTTATAAAATAACTGATTTATGGGGATGTCCTCCAAATAATTTATGGGAAGTCATCCTAATGGTTACAGTTTTCAAGAAGATAAGCAAGTAAGGTGAAAATCTTTAAACCTTTATGCAAGTCCTGTAAAGAGCACCAACTTCCATTTTGAAATAGCATCCCTTATATATTGCACAGTTTTTCTATTCTCAAGACATGTCTCATATTATTTTTAACAAATTGCTATCAGATTCCTTAAATGACAGAACAGGAATACCTTTAAATGCTCAATGAATCCTGAATTATTAAAGATAAAAGGGTACTTTGGGATATTTATTATCGTATTGAAGGAAATCATCATCACTGACGTCTGGATTAAGCTCTTATCTTTTTAAATGGCCCCTTTAATGCTGAGGTAAACTTAAAGATGCATTGCTACAAACCTCCAGAAATTAGTTCTTTTTTTTTTTAATTACTTTTTGATGTTATTAAGTGTAATTTCACTGTGCAGCACATTTTCTTTGAATAAAAGAACGAAAAAGCTGTATTTAAATGAAAGATACATGTTAGATTCCACAAATATATGATTTCTTATTTAAATGATTTTGTTTTAGAATTATTTTCTATTCCCTGTAACTAAGGTGGGCCGGCGGAAAGTACTATGAAAAATAAGCATACAAAACACACACAAGGGGAAGAAATTAACAAAATATTGATAATCATTTTACAAAAAAAAAATTACCTGGGAGACAGTTCTTTAGCCAGTGGTCACCCCTGCAGTTCCATCAACTTAAATGCCATTCCATTTAATTATCCTTGTGAGCAAGACATGATACAAATTATTCAATTCTTCAGTTACGCCTCATGACTACGTGACATATTTTGCTGACACTGTACATTGCCAATCTTCTGTACTAAAAAACTTATCAATAAAAGTTCCAAGATCACATAATCTAGTGAAATGCACAGATAAAATTCATGGTGATTTACATTCATTAGTATGAACAGGAACTATGTACCTAATTTTTAAATAACACTCTTATAAACCCCATGGCAAAGAACTAATTCTTCTGATGCCTTTTCTATGTTACCCTGTTGATTACTAAATCTTGTACTTCCTTGAAAGCTTATCAGTTAACTAATCCTTAGCCTTCTGCAGTCACATCGTCCATCTTCTAATGTGGCTGTGAAGTCTGCTTTCACTATAGCTTAGTTTTTACAGTGTGGATAGCCATATGTTTATATGCAACGGCATTAAATAAAAAGTAAATAGTAGTTAACTGGGGGAGATGATTTAATTTAAGAAGCACATTTTCCCCTCCTTTATCCCACACACTCAGGTTCAATGCAGTGATAGTTCTTTTAACCCTTTTACCAACTTCATGGACAAGGCACAAAATACACTTGAGTGTAGTGAGAGAAGAGGAACAGCCAAGACAAGAGACTTAGCAGTTCTCGTAAGTTCTATTAGACATTGTTCCTTGGTTATAAGGATTCTGCCTATTTTGTACCATCATCCCATTATGAAAGGTGGTTTTCATGGCTCTGCAATAAATCAGAACAGGCACCTGTTTTATGGCACTACAGTCCATATCCCCATAAACAAAACACTACCTCACCAGAACTGGTAGCTACGTTCTGTCTGCCTGTTCGGAACAGCTGCTGTCATCTGCCATCTCTAGAAGCATGCCAGGGCCTGAGAGGCACTACTATTTGGCTTAGGCCAAAAGTGTGCCACCTTACATGTTAAGAATTAAGCAACATGCACGAATCTTTGGTCTGTCTCACTTTTTTTTTACTAGTATTGATGCAATCCATCTGATTTCCCTTTTGTTAACCAACTGTAAAAAGAACAGAAAGGGGTTTGGGGTTGGTTTTATATGAAGCTACTACACAGCAACTTATACTTGAACCAGATTGTATGTTTCAGCTTATTTGTCTGGCGTACTCCAGTTCATTAAATATTGGTTTGCATGGCTTAGAGACAAACAATTCCCTAGAAAAATATATAGGAAGAGGTTTGGATTTGGAAAGATCTATCAGGTCTACTAATTTGCTGAGTAGGCCTTTGAATGCAGATAGACCAGAAAGCCAAAACCTACACACAACCCAAAGAACTACTCTACGAACATGAACACAATGTGAAACAGTATATTTAAGGTGAGAAAGGGGGGAAACCACAACAAAAACCCCAAAACAAACCCCTCAAAACTAATTTTAAAATTATATTCTTCAAAGACAGATTCTAAGACAAGATCTTCTGCTCAAGTTCTCCACTTTAGTGAAAGGACTTTGCAAAACAGGCATCAGCCTCATTTTGATAAAAAGTAAAAAATACTTTCATAAAGTCTGGAAAACTCAGAACCATATTTCCAAACTGATCTTTAAAAAAGAATGAAAAAATATGAAGAAAAACCATTCTTCCCTCTGGCTGAGTTAAGGTAAAAAGCCTCTTATTTGCATCCTAATTTTGTGCCACAGTAACAAGTACAATGCTGGAATTGTCTTTTAGCAGATACACTAGGAAAAGCAACGTAATGTCCCAAGAAAAGTCCACCGGGATTTTATAAAGTTCAGATTTTCATCAGGTTCCTCTCAGCTGCTTCTACATCCACCAAGATTCCGAGGTGGGAGTCACAAACAGATCACAATGACAGCAGAGGTTCTCTATGTGATGTTCTATAAAGTTTCTTTAATGCTGAAAGAAGCCAGGATGGAAGAAAGAAGGGCTGACTTTTTCACATTACTAACAACATATTTTTTATGGATGGTAAGGCATTTAAATAGTTAGAAGGCTGTAAGAATTAATGGAAGATGCTTGGAGAGGGGAACCTCAATCCATCCCACTCCTACCAGTTCGATGCCAGGGCCAGCAATAGATGCCCAGGGCCTGGAGAAGGAACACAGGTCAGCAGGAGAGCGCCTGAAGAGCAGCACAAAGCACCCCCACCCCCCCCAGCCATAAGACAGCTTCATCGGGGGCCCAACTTAAATGCCTCTCTGCAAACACACGTAGCATGGGGAATAAACAAGAGGAGTTAGAGACATGCGCACGCCTGCAGGGCTACGACCTTATTGGCATCACGGAGACGTGGTGGGATGGCTCCTATGACTGGAGTGTTGGGATGGAGGGACACAGGCTCTTTAGGAAGGACAGGCAGGGGAGATGAGGAGGGGGTGTCGCCCTCGGATGAGGCCCTCTATAGACAGATAGGAGCAACCTCACGCTCACAAGCCCTGGTCCTCATGGGGGACCTCAACCACCCTGACATCTCTTGGAGGGACAACACGGCAGGGCATAAGCAATCCGGGAGGTTCCTGGCATGCGTCGATGATAACTTCCTTCTCCAAGTGGTAGAGGAGCCAACGAGGAGAGGTGCTACGC
>NW_008824900.1:2166326-2181639 GCF_000699105.1 Pygoscelis adeliae | reverse complement strand
GGCTGGACGGGGCTCTGAGCAACCTGATGTAGTTGAAGATGTCCCTGCCCACGGCAGGGGGGTTGGACTAGATGACCTTTAGAGGTCCCTCCCAACCCAAACTATTCTATGATTCTATGATGCTAAGAATCCACCTCCTTGTCAGCTACTAATTCTTTCTGATGAGAAAGATGAGGCATCAGAAAATCTGCCTGGTAAATCATGCAGAGTTTCCAAATAAGCTCTCCCCTCCCATGGATTTTTTTCTGCAGGAGATGATGATCAGGCCATATGTTACTATGACAGATCTGGTATTTCATAACTGAAACACATATAGCTCCTACATTAATATTTCCTCAAAACAGGGCAATTTTTAATAAAAACAAAAACTACTTTAACGTATACACCCTACAAAAATCATGTCCCCGAAAGCGGCTCTATATTCAATTACTTTTGTAAATACATCCCCTTTTATTATTTTTAGGTTTTAAAAGACAACTAAATACTGCATTTAATAGCAAGCAGTTGCCCTACTGAAGGGAACACAAACTATAATGATATGCCTAGCTTAAAAGCAAATCTAATCTACTTGCTTATTAAATTTAAATGTGTTTAAGGCTGATATGGTTTGAAAATGATATGTAAAGTAACAGCTTCCATGGCTATAACTGTCAAGTCTAAAAATTATATGCAATATAACATACAAAATAAATGCTGCTTCATCTTTACATTTCAGTGTGATCAATTCATTAAATGAGGTATTACAAGCTATGAGAAAATTTTACAACTCCTGAGACATAATTTGTCACAGTGTATTACAATGCAGCAAGGAAATACTTTAGAGGTTTTGTCATCAATGGATTAAAATTCTTATTAGAAAGAAGGTGGAGGAAAGTAGCTTTCTGATGTACCATGACCAAAATTACTCATCACAGCATATATTAAACACCTACGTGATCCTTTTTCATGACACAGTCTCTGTACGAAATGCCCTTTTTTTTTTTCCTTTGGAAATAAACCAAGGAAAAGATAGGTAATATATTTTATTGGGCCATGATGTAAGGTAAAGAATCTTTCAGGACACAAAGGACACAAAGCTTCCCCATCACACCAAACCCAAATATTCTCCAGTGCTCTGGGGTTTGTTTGGTTTTTCTTTCTTTTTAACTGCAGTCTAGGGATGGTCTTTTCCACTTGCTGTGTTTTCCAGAAATAACGTATGACAACAGTTTTTCCACCACTAGTTAGAAAGAAGCTAAAAGCCATGATGCCAAGAAAGACAGTATCCTCCCCTCCAAGCCCCCACCAAAAAGCCTCTGAACTTCTTATATGGACACTGTA
Source organism: Pygoscelis adeliae (assembly GCF_000699105.1). NCBI lineage: Eukaryota > Metazoa > Chordata > Aves > Sphenisciformes > Spheniscidae > Pygoscelis > Pygoscelis adeliae. The sequence goes on along the minus strand of NW_008824900.1, from coordinate 2,180,319 downwards.
GCAAAACTCTATTGCCTGGAAAGCTGTAAAACCTGGAAAACCATTCTGTATCTTGAATCTATGCAACTCACTGTTCCAGAAAATATTCACAAAAGCTAACTTCAGCTTAGGGAAGCTGCTCATTTTAGCCCTCTCGGTAATCAGTTGAGAGATACAAAGAGGATCCCACAGGACATTGACTCAGACCATGTAAATTAGACTCTTACTCTGAATTGCCTCCTGAAGGCGCATCTCTCTCTACTGATTATAGAGGGAGTGTCAGGAGTCTATCTATTATGAACACTAGCTGCTCTTTTCTCCAACCTTCATCTTTCCAGTAAGTCTGTTTCCAAATGAAAGACCACTAACAGATGCTTTGACTGCAATATTGGTAGCTACTAGCTCATCAAATTTATTTTCTTAGTCTAGTTGAAGTTTGAAGAAGTTATAAAATTGTCATAATCTTGGAGATCACTGAAAAAATCCTCTTTCAACTGAAGTGAATGCTTGCTACAAGTAAATAAAAATAAGCTATACATTGATGGCTCTTAATTATTTCACTCAAGTGTTCAAAAAGTCTTCACTGCACAAGAACATTATTGAGATCTAAAATTTATTCAGACTTTGCTATTTATAATTAAATCCTGTTTCAAAAAGCATCCTGGTTATGAACATTCAGGCTTAGGGTCTTTTAATAAGGCAGCAAGACAACAGCAATTTTCTTACATGAACCTTTACAGCAGCTAAAAAGCTAAATGCTACTTATTTTGTTATTTCTCTGCAAAATAAGAATAATATTCATGGTTATGACAAAAATAATTTTATTTTAAAATCCCATTAATATTTCTATGATATGTACCTGCCTCTTGCCTTATCACTTTTCCAATCTGCCAAGCATTTAATACATTTGTCTTTCTCTGACATATAATTTTGATATCATGTAACAGAAAAATACACATCGCCCCAGACGTTCTCAAGGTGCAATAAAATCTGGTAATATTTTTGCAGGCCAGTATCTAGCCATGAATTTCTGCTCCCACAAAACCATCCATATTACCAGGGGAATTATTAGGTGGCTGTATCTTTCCAGGCACTCAGAGCAAGATAACCCTAATCTAGTCTTATCACTTGCGCACAAAAGTATTGGATCCAATATGCTTCCATGTAATCCATCTCTGTCAACTACATTAAGGAAATTACCTGTCAGAAATATCATGGCCAAGATTCTGTGATTAAATGCAAACTTAGAAAATGCTCAAGGGTATAGTAAAAAAAGCTGCATAAAATTGCTTTAGTTTAGTTTTCCTTATGTTAACGTTGCATCCACAAGCATTTGAACAACATAAAGAATCAAGTAATTTATCAACCAAGTATTGCATTGCCAAGGGAAACAAAACAGATTTTTAAATTTGTCGTAATTCCAGGGAGTTGCCTTTCATTATTAAGACAGTAACACTTCAAAAATAAAAAAAAAAAATCTTTCAAGATCTCTGAAGAACCAAAAAGGACATCAGATTCTTTTTTAATTTTTATTTTTTTTCCCAGGAAGGGAAATTGCTATTGCTGATGAAGTATAGAAATGCCTAAACCTTCCAATTCACAGTCCTAATACTATTTTTTTTTTCCTTTGTACTGCTTTGTCTCTGCGAATTTTACCATTTAAGGATTACTTGTAACAAGTTTGCATGGCTAACAGCACAGTCCTACACCTCAGGTCACTCAGGTCCAATCCCCTTCTCCATCAACAACTTAGATCTTTTCCTCAGCCATCTTTCTATAAAATGGACAGAGCAATCATACGTATGTGTGATTTGAACATAAATGCATTATTAACTGTGAATATCCTGCCTCTGTGTCAAAGAAGGGAACATAAGAAAAGTAAAAAAACCCAGCTTGACCCACAATTCTATAGCTAAACAGTTTTGAAGATCACTGAAGTATTCACTGAAGAATCCTCTATTCTAAAATACCCAATGTACTCTAAAGAAATCAAAGGGGAGGGAAATTACATTATTAATATTTAGTAATATTGATTAATATACCCAGTACAAGAGAGACATGGACATACTGGAGAGTCTCTAACAAAGGGCCACTAAGATCATTAAGGGACTGGTGCATCTCTCATATGAGGAAAGTCTGAGAGAGATGGACCTGTTCAGCCTAGAGAAGAGAAGGCTCAGAGGGATCTTGTCAATGTATATAAATACCTGAAGGGAGGGTGAAAAGAAGACAGAGCCATGCTCTTTTCAGTCATGCCCAGTGACAGGACCAGAGGCAACAGGGACAAACTGAAACACAGGAGGTTCCCTGTGAACATCAGGATACACTTTTTCACTGTGAGGGTGACTGAGCACTGGCACAGGTCGCCCAGGGAGGTTGTGGAGTCTACTACCTTCGAGATATTCAAAAGCCATCTAGACATGGTCCTGGGCAACTGCCTCTAGGTGTCCCTGCTTGAGCAGTGGGGTTGGACCAGATGACCTCCAGAGGTCCCTTCCAACCAGAACCATTTTATGATTATATGAACCCACTTTCCCAACTTATCCAAGTCCCTCCAAAAAGCAGCCCTGTCTTCCACTATACATACTGCTTCCTCCAGTTGGTACCATCCACAAACTTCCTGCCAGTGCACTTCACCCCACTCTCCATGTTGTTATTAAACAGTATTGCCCCTTGTATCAAACCCTGAGGCTCACGACCAGTAATGAGCCTCCAAGTGAACTCTGAACCACTGATCACAGCCCTTTAAATCCAGCAGTCAAGCCAGTTTTTCAATTGACTTATCATCCATCCATTTATCCATTCCATATCTCACCAGTATATCTGTAAGAATACTAGGGTAGAATGTGTTAAAAACCTTGGTAAAATCAAGGTATTGAACATCCACTACTCTTCCCTTCTCTTCATAAGACAGGCTGATTATTTTCTTAAGGAAGCTTTTTTTGGGCCACAATGTTCAAGAATGGTGTATTTTGAAGCATGATTACAAAAGAAAAAATTAACACCTTTAAGCCAGTGAGAATATTTAACGTATCTATATAACATTACTGGAATTCTAACTCCGAAATTGAAATCCAGATCATACAATAAAAATGTTCCCCTGTGGTGACAAATTGGTGGGAATTTGTTCTCTATCAGATAAGTAAATGGCAGTCAGTAATGGCAATCCTCACGCTTAGCTCTCTCACTGCAATCCAGCACGTATTCCCTAATTACTCACAGGGAAGGAAAAAAAAAAAAGTACTGTAATGACTTTCTAAACCTGTTACATCATTCCAGATACCTGCTCACTAAGTATCATGAATGGTTGTTCATACTAAACAACGATTTAGGAAATGTAGCTTTTTCTAAGCAGTGGTATCTATTCAGCTGGATGGAAGTTTCCAAGCAGAAGGTCCTACGCCCAGTCAGCAAAATTAAGGAGGACAAACAAGCTGAAAACAAAAGGAGAAAAGAGAAAACATTCAAAGTTCAAGATCCTCTCCTTGTAAATATGGAAATGCGCTTCCTCCTTCAGAAGAAATTCCGTTGAAAAATTATGGAATCTATCTTGCAACAAGTGATTCACCTAAATCCAGCCAGGTGTAAGTGAGAAGACAACAGCAAGCAGTAGGTTAGAGGCTGGCAGTGTTTGTTCATTAAGACTCCCGACATTGCACCAAATATGTGATGAGTATTTATAGTGGAGCTGAAAATTTCTGCTTGATATGGTGGTTACATATCTATACAGCTGTCTCTGTACTACCAGAATTTTGAAACTACACAGTAGAAGCGTTCATACATAGGAAGTTTGACTCAAGAACTGTAGATCTACTTAATTATGGAAGGGGACAGAAATGATAGACTACCAGCCTCAGAAAACTAGCATTAACATGCTGATTATAATACAGATATCTTCTGATTAAAATGAAAGGCTGAAACTCTACAAATGCAATCTGGGATGTACTCTGTCAACTATTTTGACTTGCGGTACCATAAAGTATCAGATTTACATGATGAGGGTTGGGGGTAAAAGTTATATCACTTTAACGTGAAGCATTACAACTACAAAGATTTCTTTCCATGACAGGAGAGAGAATAAATGGGACGTACAAAATGGATGTCCTTTTTCTCATCTTTTCCAAGGTCAACCTGGAATTCCACTGAAGTTCTCAAACTAGCAGAAGAGCTGCAGTTGCTTCTACTAAAGCAGGCAGACACTGGAAAAGCCAGCTTACAGGCAGAAGACTGCAAGTTGGATCTCATCCTTTGTGAAGATGGGACTAAAAAGCCAACTAAAGAGCATGAACTTCTGAACGGCAGATGAAAGAAAAAAGAAGTTGTTAATGCATTTGCTTGGGTAGAAGACCTATCATGGAATTTACAGTTACTTTTAATCTCAGTTAAAAGAACTAGTAATAAGACTCAAAGAGTGAATACAAAAATTCTTTAAAAAAGTGTTTTGACAACCTCATTTGCTATTTTTATACAATGGTCATTGAACAAATGCAGCTGATTAAGTCAGGGAATCGTTGTTTTCACCCAACACTTACAACTCAGAATACATCAGCAGAAGCCGAAATCACAGACAAGACAATTTTGAACCCTGCACATTAATTATGTATCAGATGAAAGAAACAGTCATGAAAAAATAAAAGCGGACCTATACTCCATGTGGCACTTTTATTAGTTAGTTTATCACCCACCATATGTGCTGCCAAGGAAAATTATAATAGGCTACCACTGCTAACTACAAAAGAATACTATGAATTATTATTTATAGTCTTATTAACCAAGTTAGTAAACTCAACATAACTGGGTCATGATCATAGGGAATGAAGCTCTGTGGTCAACAAGCATACTGTACAGAACAGAAAGAACAGAAATACACCAGTACTTTTACAGCAGGGACAAAATACAGTACAACTGCAAATTTAATCTTAAAAGCACATATTGACTAATGGAGATTATACCCAAAGTGAGCTGGATAACAACTGTTTCCTAGCAGGCCATTTGTGTATAAAGCAAGATTCTTTCTTGGAATAACTCTCAGATTAATAAATTCAATATTGTTTCCCTTTTATTGGAAAGCCAGTTCCATTAAACACCCTGTATTACTTCAGTAATAGAACATATATTTGGAAATGAATGCAAAGAGTCTGTATCAGGTACCTTAAATTCTGGAATTCAGAATGGAAGCACTTCGTAATCTCTGTTCTAGGTATAGTACTGATTCCATAACAGTAGCCTAATAAAAATCTTCATGCTGATGCAGAGTTAGACTATTTTTAAATAAGTCCTTTAAGAAGAGAGGTTGACAAGAAGGCTGCTTTCTAATACAGATTTCATTCAAAGGTTATTCTGCTTAGCAATCCATGCCCAGCCACTCTTCTCCACACACCCCAGTACATCCTTCTAGGCCTTCTGGATAAAGAACAATACATGTTCTGGTCTACCATTATCTATCAGTATCATTTTCTTTTAATTATTGTATTTATTTCTACTTTACCCTATTTGCTATCATGGACTGAAACTGGTATTCCAGAATGAATCGCACAACACGTTTCATGTATGGACTCTCATACATACACAGACTATATCAGGTCTGCTAAAACAGTCCTTCACAGAACAGGGTCTTACAAAAAGATTAATGAGCCAGTACAGTAACAATGACTATTATCACCACCTATCATCATCACCACCTATTATCATCAACTTTATGTAAAGAAAAATGAGTTAGAACTTGAGTGACTCAGCAAATGTAATAAAATGAAACAATTGAGCAGCAGAGGTAAAAACTCCAGGAGTTCCTCATTCCCAGCTATGCATATTCAGTCCTCCAGACAACATTATCTCTCTGTGCCTTCAGAGCTGTTTTACTACATCAGACAGAGATTAAGGCAAAGAGATGGGAGATAGGTTAAAAAAAAAAAAAAAGGGAAAAGCCAGATTATGGGTTTTTTTTGACTAGTCTTCCACCAATATATCAAACCCAGAGTCCTTTTTAGCCTATTTGAAAAAGATGGACCTGAAGGGAGTTATGATGTGATGCTTTTCCTAGATTAAAGCATAATGATTGCCAATAGGAATGCTTCATGGGAAACACACCTTCTTTCACTGACGTTGAAAACTACAAGTAAACCACTACTTCGTATTTAATAGCTACATACTTGTATTTAAAGCCACTGACTCAACAATACTTATGTTAAAAACCTGTTCTTATTCTGGTTTCACCATGCTCTCCATCTTAGCATCCAAGAACTGTCCGGTAGAGCATTAAACAGCAATGACAAACATCTGCCATCCTTGTTTTCCTATCCACTCTTCACCTTTGTCCTCACTAAAAATTGAGCATATAAAGCAGTCAAACTTGGGCAGGCAGTGCAGAGAACCTGAGGGAAATATGCTATCAGCAGAATCCTTCTGTAGACCTTGCATTGTGTAATACACATGAAAAATAATTGTATCACTAGAACTGTTAAATAACCATATTGGATTTGCAAAACAAGATGCATTTTCCCATCTCACTGAGAGCCTGTAGCTTTTTGGAAATTAGCATACACCTGCTTTAAGGTACTCTGCATAAAATATTACAAAATGTATTCGATAGAAACAGATAATTCCTTTTTGTAAGGTATAAAGTCAAAATGGACTGCACTTCAGATGATTCAGTGAACAAACTAGCATTCAGAGCTTATGGAATAACTATGCACCACTTTCTTAGTCAATTCTGCCACCTAGCTCATCTTGGGAAAGCTAGCCCTGCTACTGAAAAGCAATTTTCGTCTTATTTAGAATTCAAATTCACAAATAACCCACCCAGAATACCTAAATCACTTCATTAAACACAGGTAACACTGCATATTAGAAAGAAGAGTCATTTACACCAGAGGTATTAAAAGAAAGTTGCTGTGCATAGAAAACCTGTCACTTATAAATGAACTTTAATTCTGATTGATTCAACATACAGCAAATCATTTTGCTTCATTTAATCCCTTAACCACAGTTAATGTTTTAAAATATTCCAAGGGATTTTAATTTTCAAACTATGAAAGAAAAGAAAATGTCCTTTATCCACTCCAAACCAAAATGTGCAATACTGGTTCTTGGATGGTAATATTTTCAATTCTTAGCCAAATATAAAACTATTCCTTTTCTTGTCAATGCCTTTTAAGAGAACAAAATTTGTGCTGGGACAGACTTTCAAATCCAAGTATTTCCCACCATGCCATTTCATAAGCAAGTATTGTCATATATAAAATACAGATCTGCATTTTTAAACAAGCACACCCGAATTATGCCAAAGGAAACGTGTCATGACGATTTGAACAACTGTACATTTTTAATATATTAAAAAAAACAAGCTGAAAATACGCAGGCTTGATTTTAAGTTCTCTGAGCAGCCATGTTGAAAAATAAGGTTAGCAAGTAAATCTCAAAACCATAAAGCTGCCAGCAGAAAGAGACAAACTGATTTTTTTTTTAAAAGTAATGAATTCAGACATACATAAAGAATACAAACCTAAGTATCTTAGAGATGCCTGAATATCTCCAACACTCAGTAGTATCTTAATCAGGAGATGCCAGGTTACTGCTTAGGAAAGGTTTGTGATGAGATCTTAGTAGTACATATATTTGACCCGATCTGTAGAGTTGATCTTTCCATCTTCTGTGCTCTTGAATTATTTTTAAGTCTTGTGTGAAGAATCTGATGCACAGCACTGATGCTTGGTCTTGTTTATCTGGCCCCAGTCACATGTTACGCATTAACATCACAAAAAGATAAACAGCTGTCATTATCTTTGATGCTTTTGTATTTGTGTTGCGGCTTTGCTTGCTGCTAGTAATGTTAAGTAATTTACTGGAAAATACTAACCCTATCACAGTGTAGACATTTCCTTTAATATGCAGGTTAAATTTGGAGGCAAGTATTTTCAGGTTACCTTTCCAAGGAATTACACAGGTGAATGTATGGATTCCTGCTAGAAGGGAAAGAAAAATCAAAATTCCCCATATTATTCTTTTATCTTAGAACCTCAAAATACTTTACAAAAACAGCAAACTACACTACAAAGAAATCATCTTACTCAAAATGATAAGAGATCTAAAGAAGTGACCTGAGACTTACAGCACAACTGAAAATATCCCTGATCTGATTCTAAACTTAGATTGTTACAAAGCACAATATTAACTCCAAGTATATGGCAAACATATATCCCATATTAACAAGGATCACAAATGCCAATACTTTTAAAAATACTGCTCTCTAGTTTCAGAAGCAGTTAAAGGATAGTAAAAGTAAACACACACACACTAAGTAAAATACTCTCCTATAGTATCATTTTGCAATCTCCACCATTCAACTTTTAGAATTAATAAAGAGAACATTTACTATACAGAAGCAAAACTCCATGGAAGCTCCTTGGAGAATAGTAGAAATACGAAGTTTGACACATGAAGGTGAGGCAGATGTAAGGATTTCCAAAAACCATTTTCTCCCTCATTAGAAAAGTAATGCCCTCCTCCTCTCTACATTCTCTTCACTTCCCAGTGCTCATTCAAAAGAGAAAGTTGGGGACAGAATCCAGTTGGAGCAGATACAGCTTTTTTGTGTGTGTACAGAAATGTTGCGACATTTTCATTCTTTCAGCAGGGAGATACAAGGAAAACTGTAACACTACCTACTTCTTTTTCCAATGTACGTTTCTGTACATTACCTCTGTAACACTTTCTGTCCTCCTGCAATATTTTCTATTCTTAATATTGACATACCCTTTTTTGTTTTGCTTTTATTCCCTCCTTGCTTGCTTTCTCATTCTGTCTATCCTTTCCCCTCCTCTGTCCAAGTGCCATATTACCGTTCTCCTTTAGTCTACACCTTTCTCTACTCATTCAATCTCTTCTTTATTCTCCTGTCATGCAAAGAGGGATTATTTTAAATGCTCCCTCAAGCTTTGCTGCTTTCCAGACAGGCTGACAAGGAATCCGGAGACTTAGATCTAAACCTGCTTCATAGCTTTCTGAATGTGACGCTGATAGGGATGAAACAGAAGGAGAGGTGAAAACATGTGACAGCACTGATGTTGTCAGAGATCCTTAACGAACGGACATACGGAACCAGGCTCCTGTAAGTTTATAAATTCAGCAGGGCAGTGTTTCGAAGCTGTGGCCATTGCACAACTTCCTCCTTTAAGCTCCAAACCCCTTTGCACTTGACCTCTGAGCTCTCAACTAATTGCTCACAAATATACCAGTCAAAGACCTGACTTCTTTTATTTTGAAATCAATCATGACACTCTTCTTTACAGAACAGTAAAAAAAAGTTGCTTTGTTTTCAGAAAAATAAAGGAGTCATTATTTTCTTAATTTATCCTGTTTTTCATTGCTTGGCCAGTGAGGGAGAGGTGTCTTGTTTCATTTTAGAACCTGAAAGTAGCTCTGCTCAGAGAAACATCAACAGTTTGTTAATGTGATAAACTGCAACAAGCAGCAGCATAACTATTACAATGACGCAAACACATTTTTCTGCAGTAAGTCAAATGTTCAAGCTGCTGCTGCTTAGTCTATTGTTCAAGTTACGCAGCATGCTTATTCCTCTATGATAATAGTAAAAAACAAGCAAAACAGAATGTCTGGTAGGTCTTCCAATAGAATAGAATAGAATATTTCAGTTAGAAGGGACCTACAACGATCATCAATCCAACTGGCTGACCAAAAGTTAATGCATTGTATTAAGGGCATTATCTTAAATCCATAATGTAGCAAAAGCACTTTCGGACACTGTTCTAGTTCTTACCATCTTTTAAACTAATTGCTCAATCCAAACACTACCCTAAAACATTATCAAAGAGAAAACTGAAGGTTTAATTTCATTTTCAAGGAATTTAATGTGGACATGGTCAAGGTTCTAAAACCAAACAGAGTATAAAAGAGTTAAAAAAAAAAAAACCACTACATCACTACTGAAATGACATAAGAAATTCCAAGTTTTCATAATAAAGCTTTTCTGTATCTTAATATTGACATTGTATTTTCTCTGAACGTTAATGAATCTCACTATATCAAAACTCTAGTCAGAAGTAATCTGCAGTTTGAAGCCACAAACTGAGTTTCTCTCCCAAATGCTTTTACAAATCATTCTCAAGGTTCTATTTCTGAAAGTACACAGAGGATATTGTTATTATTATTACTGTTTCAACAACGTACAATGCTAATAACTACTGAACTTTTTGTACATAAAAGAAATGGTTCATAACCACTAAAATGCAAAGATACCAGATACTGATGTATCAGATAAAGATACATAGTAACAACATAAGAAAACACCTGCAATCGACTGTATGTACACATACATCTGTCTAAATACAAATTTTCATGGAATCATTCAATGGTTTGGGTTGGAAGGGCCCTTAAAGATCATCTAGTTCCAACCCCCCTGCCACGGGCAGGGACACCTCCCACTAGACCAGGTTGCTCAAGCCCCATCCAACCTGACCTGGAACACTTCCAGGGAGGGGGCAACCACAACTTCCCTGGGCAACCTGTGCCAGTGCCTCACCACCCCCATAGTGAAGAATTTCTTCCTTATATCTAGTCTGAATCACCCCTCTTTCTGTTTAAAGCCATTACCCCTTGTCCTATCGCTACATGCCCTTGTAAAAAGTCCCTCTCCAGCTTTCTTGTAGGCCCCTTCAGGTACTGGAAGGCTGCAATAAGGTCTCCCCGGAGCCTTCTCTTCTCCAGGCTGAACAACCCCAGCTCTCTCAGCCTGCCTTCATAGGAGAGGTGCTCCAGCCTTTTGTTTCACGTTACATATACACTCTCTGCCTACCTAGTGCATGCAATAAACAAAGGGCAGAGCATTTTTCCCTATTGTTTTTAAAAGCTTAGCACATGTAAAATTTTGTGTTGAGTATGTGCACATAGAAGTTTGAGCATGGTTTGTAAAATTCAGAATAAAACCTAGTATCCCATTCATTGTGAGAGAACAAGATCACATGGTCAATAGTCTCTGCATATGAAACAATCAGTTCCAGTTTTCATGTGGGCTTTGAAGAAAAACACATTTTCCCAGATAAAGTAGAAAAGCTCTCAGATATAAATTTCCTACATACGCACACACACACAACCTCCTCTGTCTCTCATTAGATTTTTACCTTCAGCCAAGCAAGTGCATATCCACAATATCCCAAGCCTTCCAATCAAACCTGGAGGGCTCATTTAGCAGAGCTGAACTCTCTGGTGAACAGAACACTGAAGTTGTAAGATAGATACACACATACAAGTTATAGTAAATGTCAGTGCCGTTGGGAAAACCTGTCTAGCCTGCTATGCTGCTGAAACAAGTAAGCCTTTACAAGTTCACCACCCAAACCCAAACAAATTCAGCTTTGGAAACCATGGGACCTATTAACCTACTTAAATAAAAAGTCATCTCTCCTTTCTTCCAAGACAATACGTACATCACATAACAGCAGCATAGCTTTAATATTGGAAAACCAAGACAATGATCTATCTACTCATATTGGCAGCAATGAAATTTCAACAGGGCTTATTCCTCAAACTCCACTGCTTTCAGCTTTGCTCAGGGAAGTACTCTGTGGAAAGTGCAGCTCATGGCTTTTCTTGTTCTGACAAATCAGAAAAAAACTGTATATCTAATTACAGAAAAAAACCCAAAACAGTTTCTGCATTTTATCTTTTAAACTGATTTTTCACACAGAATAATGGGAGCATCTGTTTGATAAAACGGATGTTAAAAATTTAACAGAGTGTATAGCTCCCTGGGTGTTGTAGGGCACTGCAACATCCTCCCTCAGCTTCTGAAGGAACAGAAAATTGCTGTGCCTTTTAAGCACAGTACTATAAAGACTGTATACAATCAAATATTTTCTAATTACTGATACAGTACTGTAACAAATTGATTTGTGTATGTAAGAGCCTCCAACATCTACAGGGTAGAATTAACTCATTCAATTGGCTGTCACAGGTGCAAAAAAAGGAGATTTTTCCCGCATCTTGTAATTGTCCATTACTAACCAAAACAGCTAGGCTGAGTTTCGCAGTTACCATTATGAAATACTCAAAACAGGTGGCTGAGATGTACCAACTTTTTCCAATTGCTTTGGAAAGGAAAAAACAGTTATAGGAAATGTCAGAATAGAAAACAAAGCACAAAAAAGCTTAGTTTCTAGACTAATTTTGATGCATTGTTTTTTCTTCCACCCAGCACATATACATACATAGAAGGTAATATTTCTAAAATATATAAACAAATATGTATCTACTGAGTTTTAACATGGGAGTTGTTCTTTTTAAGCCAAGAAATCAGGCATGGGGATAGCACAAAAAAGCAATTCATGTATACTGGCATATGCAAAGTACTTACTTGCAAAATTAAGACTTAAATTCTAGGATATGGAAGACTTAACAATTTTTTTTTTTTTAATAAATATCTGTAAATTCCTGCATCCCTGAATGCCTGGAGCATACTGCTGTATTTAGAGAAAAAAAAAAAGTAAAATTATTCTCTGTGGAGCTCCATTTTGCCTTACTCAGGCACAGTCTATCCCAGTCTTGGCTTTCCAACTTTCTTTTGACAAAATGTCCTTCCCTTCAGACTCGTCGTATTAGTAGTGAACTCTTCCCACACCATTGTACTGGCCACATAATCAGTACACATATATGTATGTGTATATATGTATGTATCCTCACAAATGTTATATGTAATACAAGCTGACTAAAAATGGACTTCAGGCCCATTAAGTACTACCTGCTATGAATTTAGGCACCTCCTCTAAACTGTTCCCCATGCACAAATGTTTTACTTTCACCACTTTTGCCAACCGTAAAGTATATCACATCAAATTCCTTTTCTGCTAGACCACAAAATGGGAATTCCCCTGCTGCTCTTATAAAAGAAACATTAAAAATTCTTTACCGTTCAAAACAATTAAACCCCCCCCCAAATCAGCTATGTGCAATCTTAAAAATGTTCTTAAATACAACATATTCTAAAGTTATTTCTAGTAAGAGGAGGGAAGCTAGAGATCTACTTTCTGTCTGTTAACAAAGCTAAGCCATAGACAACCGAGATATGGTCAAGCCTGATCACATGACAAAAAGAGGTGCCCTGAAACACTGCCATATTTGCAAATTATTTCTGAAATGCACTCAATAAAAATTTTGGTTGTTTGACAGCTGGTTAATCTGTTCTTGCTCAAATTGCATTAGAGAGGTAACAATTCTCTGGTGTTCTTTTAGCTGAACAGCAATATTTTTTTATTCCTGCAACGCCTCTATGCATGTCAAAGACTGAGATAGCTGGATTTTTACTTTTAAGAACTTAGAATTCATATGTCTAAACACAATAACTAGATTTAAAGAGAAGAAAATTGATGTATATCGTCAGCTGCAATAAAAAAACATCATTATTCAACACAGATATAGTAAAAATCCAGCCTTGATAATGTGTGTCTCGTAAAACAATTTAAACATCTCTATTAAGCTATATAATACACTAATACTAAAATTTAAGTTTGTTTTTTAAGTAAAAATGAAGTTATGTCACTGTTGACAAACAGCTATTATCATTTTGTAAACATCTACACTTTTAAAAAGTAGGGTGACCTTTTTGACAGGTGAGGGAGCACCGAGGGGCTTTAACCAAACGCACAGGAGTTTGAGCATTTTGCTTTCACTATTTTTTTGTCATTTCCTACCAGATTCCAATTGCACCTCACAATCTCCTTCTTCTTAAATATTATTGATTACATTGCAGTCGGACTTACACAGGAGTTCACACCCACCCCATTACTGTGAGAACCTAGTCAGCTTATGGCTGATTTTTTCATTCCCAGCTTACTGTGTGGATACTGCCAGTTCTACTTCGAAGTTATATTTATGTAGAGTCTGTGTATGTACGTATTTGTATATTCATTTGTGTGTGTGAGAGAAGGAGCGGGCAGACCTTTACCTCGGCCCGGATAGCGCCGTCGGGACGAGGCGAGCGGGGGCCGGGACCCCCCCGCGGGCC
>NW_008824900.1:2119959-2164311 GCF_000699105.1 Pygoscelis adeliae | reverse complement strand
GGCTCCTCAGGAGGCTCGGGAGGGAACAGGGCGAGCTGCTCCTCCGCTCGCCTCGCCGCCGAAGCTAGAGACCCCGCCACCGGGCAGTAGCTCTCAGGTAGATGATGAATAATTTTTGTGTTTCGTCCGTTTTACCAAACAGTTGTGAGTTTTCCATGTTCAAAGCGCCATGCCATTTTATTTCTATCAAAATACCTAAGAGGATGGAATCCTTTGTATCTTTGGGTTTGCTCGTCTTCTGAAAAGACAATTCCCGTTCAAGTTCTATCACAGCTGCTCTCTAAGATGAAGTAGTTAGGACTGAAGTATTTCATAATCTTGAGATATCAGTGTAAGACATGAGACACTGTTATGTTACTTTCAGCTGTAGAGAATGAAGGAAATGGATTACACTTCTTGCTGTTCCCTACTTATATTTCATAAAAGCTTTGAAAATAAAAAAAAAGCGTGAATGTTGTTTGCTTGAATAATGGGGTAGAAAAAGGTCTAAGCTTAAGGGGGAATATGGGATGTGACATTTTACATGCTACCAAATTTCACTTAAAATATAGATTAAATTTAATCTCTTCCAGTGATACTTTACTGAGACAAGAGTGTTGAAGTAGCTTTTAGATGAGTCTACCTTTCAGAGAACATAAATATCCATGCTTAAAAAAAGTGTGTTAAAAGAACAGAAACAGTCTTTAAGAAGGTTTAACACAGTATATGGCCAAGTGTGAGCATGGATTCATACACACAACTATTTTTTCCAAGTAGAACGATGTTTCTAAAGATACACCTCCTTAATGGAAAAATATACTTACACATAGTAAATTTTTGTTCTTATTCTAGATCAGGTGCATGACATTGATGGTAAGATGTAGAATTCTTTTGATCCAATTCCCATAAATTTCCATCTGATCTCAGTTTGGCACAAGTGCTGCGAATCCCTGCCATTTGTGTTCATTCACATTCAACACAATTTTACCATCCCTAACAAAAATACAATGTACAAGTACTCTGAAAGAAAATACCGTCTAGCAGTTTGCATAAAATTTCTTTTGGTTCCATAGAAACAGCATATTATAACAACATTGTGCATGGGATACAACCTTCTATTTACCCTAAATTAATTTTCAAATTGAAATGGTATCTTGTACTACACATGTTTTCAGTGATAGTTTGTCCTATGAATGTATTTAATAACTAAGTATATGGCCCAGCTTCCCATTTCCAGAGCCCAGTCCCCTTCAGAGCAGACTGTCACATTGTACATATGCATGAGGAAAAGCTTTTCAACATACAAGACTACTGAAAAGATGATCAGATGAGTTTTCTTCCATTAACCTACACTGATGAGAATAATACTGCCCATGTAATTTCAGTTATATACTCTTAATGACACTGAAGCCTCTGAATATTTAGTGTATAATCTACTATAATAATACTGAATGCAAGGACTTGCTTTGAATTTCTCTGTATTTAGAACAGTGTTGCATCCAGGTATAAACAAGCTGTATTGTTGTATGACCTAATGCACACATAGTTTGCCAGAATAATATGCTCTGTGGTTCTAGCATAAACACAGTTTGTATTTTTGAACTATGAACTAAATGACAATACACTTAGATTTCTCTGCTGTCTTTAAAAGGTCAAGACATTTTGACTTTGAAGAAGACATGTTTGTATGATAAAACATGTTAATACACATTTTATTTTTGGGGATTAGTGACTTTCACCGAAATGCTAGCAGGCTGATTTTCGTCTTGTACAGCTTTGAATTAGAGATCACGTTCAGTATTCTGAGAAATCATTCTGAAAAACTGACTCCACCTATGTTTATAAATGTATATCACCTAGTCTATATGTATTTTTCAGTATACATGTTTCTCTTGTTAAACATAACTGCTTGCTGTTCAAATTATCTTTTCACAATAGTAGGTATTTTATATATTTATTAGCACTCACCAGCATAGCTGGAATAAATAGAGAATGCATTTCAGAACCATGAACCTGATTCTTGAATCTATTCTTAATTTGTAACAAACACACCACGATATCTGACTCACTTTAGAAATGAACTAGTGTTAGATGTAAAAGCTGTGCATATCAGCAATACAAGATTTGATTCCTTTATCTTTCTGCCTTATCTCTTTTTTTGCAATACTTTCCTTCAAGGCTTCATTGGTGTTTGGGGAAATCACCTACAGATACTGCCAAGACAGAATCTGTTAGATTATGGGTTATTAAATAGCATTGCTCTCCATGAGAAGTTCAGTGACTCAGTGTTCAAGGTTAATGACTCCTGTTTTGTGACCAAATCAGATTCTCTCCCTCTTTGCCCTTAAGATTCTGGAAGGCAGATTATTTGAAACAGATTAAATGGGTTGATATGGCAGGATGTGGAATCTATTTATGTTTGATGACTTGTATTTTTAATGTTAAGCATATAGCCGCACCACTACTTTCCATAAATCTTTCCAGACTAACATAGGAGCATGATGATGTTCTTTAGTAATTCTGAAGATTATACTATTTTTGCTAGTAAGCATTAATGTGCTTAGAATAAGAGAGATAGTGTAGTTCTATAATGCAGTTGATTGGCTAGTAACTCATTCTTAATTTTAGGCTTATTAACTTGATGTTAAAAATATATGACAATAAAGGCTTAACAATGAAATCCAGAAAGATACCACAGTGTCTCCCTTTTTGATCTGAAAGCTCCCTGTATAGCAAGCTCATAGGATGAGAAATAGGTAGTATTTCCCAGAGCTCCTGAAGTTTCTTCATCTGGTCAGTCTGCTAGTAAAAACTGATAGACAATACCTATTGTCAAAATGCACTGCCAAACATAAGGACATAACACATGAGCAGTTGTACTAGGTTGTATAAAAGGTCTGTTTGTCCCAAGATTCTGTCTCCAGAGTTGTCTAAAGGTTGGAAAGTTCAGAGGAAGAGAAATAAGGCAACCATTTAATGGTACTTCCCTGCTAAGCTCTTTTACCTCCATCGAACTGTGTCAAGCACTTCTGCTTCAATAATCCATTATGAATTTATTTTCTATGTTTATCAAATTGATTTTGAACTAGGTAAGTTTTTTACATCCACAATATTCTATGACAGTGAATTAGACAGTTAAAGTATGCTGTGTATCTTTTATAATTATATGAACTTTCTTATTGTAAGTTAAAAGCCTTGTCTCCTTCCTCCCAAAAGAAGACCTGTAGGCTATTCTGCATGATCTATTAAAGAGGAGATGTCTTAAAACAACAGCATAAACCAGAAAGATAGCAGAAGGGTCTCTAGATTACTGTCTTGGAATCCAGTGGTTATACGTTGAAAACAGTGAGCACTGCTCATAATTTTTAAAGACTACATAAAGGCTTCTATCCTCAGTGTCCTGATTTCGGTTGGGATAGATTTAATTTCCTTCCTAGTAGCTGGTACAGTGCTGTGTTTTGGATTTAGGGTGAGAACAATGTTGATAACACACCAATGTTTTAGTTGTTGCTAAGCAGTGCTTACACTAGTCAAGGACTTTTCAGCTTCCCATGCTCTACCGACTGAGAAGGCTGGAGGTGCACAAAGAAGCTGGGAGGGGGCACAGCCAAACTGGCCCAAGGGACATTCCATACCATGGGACGTCACGCTCAGTACATAAACTGCGGAAAGCTGGCTGGGGGGGCCGCTGCTTGGGGACTGGCTGGGCATCGGTCAGTGGGTGGTGAGCAATTGCACTGTGCATCACTTGCTTTGTATATTATTCTTATTATGATGATTTTATTCTATTTCAATTATTAAACTGGTTTTATCTCAACCCACAAGGATTGTCTCCCCCATCCCACCGGGGGGTGGGGGGAGTGAGTGAGTAGCTGCGTGGTGCTCAGTTGCCGACTGAGGTTAAAGCACAACACTCAGGAACAGATTCTTAGCTCTGGATTGACCGCAGACATTAAGTGCTCCTAATTCATCTTTAAGCTATAGGGGCAGATCTTGAGACACCCTTTATGTATACTGCTATTAAACACAGCTGACATTGTTCGTCACGCAAATTTTTGTTCTGAGCAACATAGTTCTAATTATGCATTGCTCAATGCATGTAGGTACCTACCTCTGGATTTTGGAGATGAAAACCAAAAATTTAGACGTTAAAAAAATGTAGATGTAGACAAGTGAATAATCTTGCAGCTATTTCATCATTGCAGTGATGTGATCACTCAGTTCAACAACCCAATGCTACTAAGTTACTCAATCCAAATACAGCGCAAGTCAGTACGTCAAAAGAATTACTTCAATTATATCGCTTCAATTATACTGCCAGTGAGTACAACTTTTCTCCACATTGTTACATTGTGCATGCTGTAGCAACCTCGGACATGTATCTATAAATAGGGTAATAGATAGGAACGATGATAATAAGATAATGTTTCTATAGCATTCCTACTTCAAAGTCTTTTGCTACTTCTTTACAATTGCTCATCAGTGAGCATTTGATGACTTTGGTGTCTGTTTTGTTTCCCTTGTTAGTTAACCTTGTGATACTGTTATGTGTATTCATGCAGTGATATCATTAGTTTGGTTACTGACTTACATGTGATAAAGACTTTACTAGATTTTTTTTCTCTGACATCATCATGAGGTCATTTTTTACAATGCTGGTTGCCTATTGCAATGAAAATCTAGAAATTGGAATCAATACAAAATTGCTGCTTCTTAGTCTTGATGACTTTAACTGAAACTTTTATAAAAGAACAAAAGACCCTGACCAAAAGTAAAGACAGAATTCTTGTACCTGAATTTGTTAAAAAAACCCAACCAAACAAACAAAAAAAACCAAACCCCCACACACCAAAAAAACCCCTACAGACACTAGATTCAAAACCCAGGGACTGCAGACCTTAATTTCCATTCAAAACATGAGTTACTATGTTAAGTGGGTAAAAGATAATTCTATAAGGCAAGCGTATGAATTGAATACTATGTTATATTTTCTAGCATTCACAGAATGCTTTTTATTTTCATATTCTTTTTACCATTCCCATTTTTATGTATTTATCCACATTGCTGGTCAGTTGAAACAACTATTAACCGTTGATATGTTTTTGAACTATATGCACCACTGTTTTATGCAAGATAATAAACTGCTCTAGAAATGCATATTAATTACTAGAGGGAAATTCAGTAATCTTTTATCTGACATAATTAAATCTAGCTAGCAGTATGCATTTAACAAATAAATTATTCTTACCTCAAAGCTTGCTTTGCTCTGTAGTCTAACAAATAAGGACTCTGAGTAACATGAATGACCTGGAGTGGCTCCCACAGTCTAAAAGGTCTGTAGACAGGCTTTGTTAGATTTAACAGCAGTCGTTATAGACAGTTTTATCTTCAGTTTTTTGCCAAAGCCGTTACTGAAGTGTACCACCCCTGCTGTGGGCTGGGGCAGAACTGAACATGACCCAGTCTCTGTTGGACCACACTAATGGCCTAGCATATTAAATTCAACCGTCATAATTTCTGTTCAAGCTAATATGCCAGATTGTGAACGTTAGTAGGTAATGAGTGAGCCTATGTCCTTTTTTTGTCACCTTTAGCAGTAACCTCTTGCTCTGGGAAGGCAGGCAACAGAAGCAATAATCCCTTTGGTCCAGCATATTAGCTTGTTGTATTACTAAACATCCAGCAAACAACATGCCTGCTGCTGAAAATTTGAGTTTCATTTATCTGTCCTTTTGTCAGTGGAAGACTGGATTTCTGAATGATGTCAAAAGAATAAAACAGCAGCAGCTTAAGGTAATACAGGATGCATGTGTCATCTATTAACCAGTACTTCCCACAAATTGATGGAAACACAATTTTTTACTTACTAATTAAAATTCAGTAGCCTGCACATCATTCAGTAAATTGTTTGAGATCAAACCAGAGGTTACAGACATCTACTCTGTTATCCATAAGTGAGTTAAAAATTATGAATATTGCTTTAAAATTGAATGCAACATATTCAATACATATCCACACTCTGGCACTAAGTATCCTAAAACTGCAAGGCTCATGCTACTACAAGCAACTTTCAAAAATACTGGCCCTGCTTTCTCATGGATATGTAATAGTGAGATTAATAATAATAATAATAATGGGGAAATTACCTAGTGATAAATCCTTAGTCTTAAGAAAGTAAGAACAAAGCTTTATAATTTCAACTTTAAAAGACATCCGCATCATAATTATCACACTAATATTGGGTTATTTTATTATTCACTGTTTTTTTTAAGTTGCATATGGAATCATCCTTAGACAAAGATGCTAGAGAAGAAATGCCATAGTTTTCAATCTGTTTACCAGGTGCTTTTGACAGCCCATGGTATATAAGTGAGTTTTACTGCTTCACCTGTGGAATGAGTCAGTCAGTTTCTGTAGCTATATTCAGTTGCTTTCTGTTTGGATACGAAGATGTAAATCTACCACCACAGATAAATCTGTATCATATTTAGCATGTCTTGCCAGAGACAAAAGAAGGGGGGAAAAAATATGTATAAACCATAATTTATTACTGAATGAATATCAAACCCTCTAAATTTAGATGCGCATGGAAAGGTCACGGTTCACAGACCTCAAAATAACAAAGTAAACCTGGAATTTACTTAAATTCTGTATGTCATTAGCCTAATGTTGCATTAATCTTGTTTTGAATTATACTGGCTTTAAAGTCCTCCTGAAGAAAGTATCTCAGATGTGCAGAGGTCTGTCTGCACAGAGGAAATCACAGTCACTGCATACTTAAATTTAAGTGCATACTTAATTGTAATTAAGTTCAGTGAGTATGAGTTTCAGTACTTACCTGGAGAAAATTGATGCTCCAAAGCAAGAATATTGTACTGACAGATAACTACAGAAGACAATAAACAAAGGTAAGCATAGAGAAAGAAAAACAATAAAAGACACTGATAAATTCTCTGCATTAATCTGGAATTAGCTGTTTAAATGCTTCCTTTCCTGTGGGTAGACGACAACACAAGTTTCATAAAAAGTCTTCCCCATCCACATCAAACATGAATGTGAGCCAAACACTTGAGGGGTGCAAAGTAGTTCCTTTTTTTTCAGTTGGTACATATTCCATACTTTTGGAATAAATCATACTAGTATCAAAACTTATCATAGATTACATTCATCCTAGACTTCCAGTATGACTAGCTCTGCAGGCAATGAATTGTGAAAGATTTACATCTGAAGGCTGCCAGCGCTAAGGATATACTTTTCACACACTGACCATCCTGTTATATGGTCACATGGATGTTCTGAACATCTAGAGAGGCAGTGGCCAAGGATGCCCTGAGTTTTTAAAGGTTTGACAACCCGTAATTCAACTGAATATTACAGTCTTATGCTTATTTTTACCTCACAAGATAAATGTTACTACAAATAAGCTTACCAAAGTCCAGGAGCCTAAATATGATTTTTGGCACTGCACAGATTATTTCAGCAGAAATAAAGTGATTAAAACTGAGGAAGTACGCTGAGAAAAGTACAGAAAAACATCAGAGCCTTTTATCTCAAGGAATTACAGATTCAATCGTCTACCTTGCTTTCTCTTTCCTCCTCTTTTTTAAAGAGCCAAACAGTTGAACAGTACAGGTTTTTTTCATTCTTTTCCCCTAGCACACAGTACATTACAGAGCATACAATAACTGATTTTTTTTCACTAACTGGTAGATTTCTCTGTAGAGTTTCTCAGAATAAATTAAGCCAAATCTCAGAGGTTGCTTCTATGATGAAAATTTTCAGCAGTCCTCTCAGAGCAAAGCAGTTGCATTCATGATAGCACTACAGTAAATAAGAAAGACCAGGGCCTAGATTTTTGTACAAGTGTACAATATCTAAGAACGCTATGGAGCTAATACTGTAGGTCTCGGTGGAAGCTGCAGGCCAGTAGCAGCCCTCTGAGATGCTTTCCCTCAGCTGTCCTGCTAATGAATGTATTCAGCATTACTCACACCACAGACCAGCTGGCTCCCCAAAAGCTGACAAAGGAAGATACTGCAATTAAGTCTGTGATTTAGTGGTCTTCCTAGGGCTTTTCATTGATAAATCTGAAACTATACCCACCTACATAAAAAGTAAACAAAAAATGTCAGAAGTTATTCTCCTCTGAAGTATTTCTCCCTGTGCACATCATCAGTTGCAGAACAATGACAGAAGCTCCTTTCTCATACCTCATTCTTCCTGCTAACTCATTTTAAATAATGAGCTCTCTTTCATCCTAGTTACTTCTGTAATACTGACTAATTTTTAAATACAGAATCATTGCCTTGACTAGGGTCACATGCTAGTGTATCACAGCTCTCAAAATCAGTGAAACATTTCTGTTTGCCATCCTTTGCAGAAGCAAAGAATTGTTTTGGGTTTTATTAAAAAAAAAAAAAATCCTTTGCTAATACCAAAGAGCAGATTTGGTTAAACTGTAGAGAAGATTAGGTGATGAAAAGAAGTAAACATTCTGAAAAAGGTTTTGAAACCTCCACAAGAGTTTCACTGGCACATCTCCAGTGAGCATATTAGGAAGTGGTGCTCATCAGTGCTTCTAAGTAAGGGGATAAACAGGTGATAAGCCCCAAAAAAGTGACCAATGCAGAACAGCTGAAAGAAACACAAAAAAGTTGGCTTTTTGTTGTGTTAAAGAAAATGCATCCATCACAAAAGGAGAAGGAAATGGGACAAAATGATTGCCATACAGGTGTTAATTACCATCCTGATTTAAGGTATTTCCCAAAATGCTAACAGTGCTCAGGCTGTGCTCCTCAGCCAACCTTAATGAATAGGCAGCTGACCTCAGAAAGCACAATTGCATGCACAGGTGCTTGAACAACAGTGTCTAAGGCACTTCTTACATTTAACAATAACATTATAAGACTCCTGCCTGCCTGCTGAAAGGATGGGCCCAGGGCAGAAATTTACAAAGACAGGTAGCGCCTGGGGTTGAAGTAATTTCACTTGCTGATTATTTCATTGATAGTATTTTTCCTCTTGAGCAAAATTTCAAACAATTCAGCCCTGACACATTTTAAAAAATGCAATATCCACTATTGAGAACCATTGCTGTCTGTGGGTATCTGTCCCTTGCCCACCTATCACGATCATCAAATGAACATGAACTTCAAGAAATAATAAAAATAGCAAGTATGTTTAATTGTGAAAGGAAACAATTTTTCTGACCCATTAAAAGATACCACATTTCTGTTTCCTATTGACATCAATCTCCTTTTTGTGAGAGGCTGATTTTTTGTTTGTTTGTTTCCAAAAGACAAAAACCTGTATGTCTTTTAAGTGTGTATGTATATACACACACACATATATAAACTTACATGTATGTGTACACACACAAAAACATCTCCCTGATCATATAACTATATATATATATCTCAATACTTGATTGTATTTTCTAGTAAGGTTTCTCCTGCTTCTGTAGCCCTGTATATCAAAGTTGATTTAAGTAGTTTTCAATAAAGCCCTGCAACTTTATTGCATGGAGGAGGCCCTGATTAATTTCTTCCCTAATGCAATTTTGTTTGATGTGTAGTAGGAAGAATTGTCACTTTAGGTTGGTACTTGGTGACATATTGACAACTGGAGATGTCCAGTCTTAAAATGTACTCATTGTGTGGGGACATGGAATATTTTTTCCTTTTTCTTTGTTTCTTTCTTTTCTTTAGTTTCCTAAAATTAAATCCAGGTAATTTCACGTTCAGAATCGCTGGTCCTATACATTTACATCTCTAGTTTGCAAAGGAACTATCAAACTGGACCAAGCCCATGATTGATGGTTCACCTGGTACTACCTCCTACTTTCAGCAGCAATCTTTACTTGGTGTTCCTTAGAAATGTGCAAGAAACCCTTTTCCCTTTCCTGTGGGGAAAAAAAATCTTTTTATCTCCTCAAAAGTACATTGTTGAGTGTTTTGGAATATGAGTATTAATGTAATCATAATTCAAGCCATTTACCTAGGGTTCTTTTAACACTGCATGGCCACAGCAAGTACATAAATGTTCGGTTTGTTCTCAAATGTTGCTACTTTGAATTCAGTGAATCTTTTTGCCTTTCACAGAATGCCATGCCTACTGTGAGACAGCCCATAGCCACTAGGTAGAATTGCCATTAGAAAGACAACCCAAATGGCCTCATTAATATTATGCTAATAAACTAGGGCATTTCTCACTAATCCATGTTTTTAAAGTAGCCAAGGCAAAAGCAACACCTATATAATCAGGACGTGTGAAAGACTCGAAATGGTGAGAAAAACATCTGTTGGTTCAAACTACAAAATCAAAGTAATAGCACTGCCTTTCAAAGCAATTTAATTGTAGATATCCAGTAATCCTGAAGAAAATCTCAGTTTCTGAAAAGGTAGGCACAATGCCATCCTATTTGAAATTTACTAACAATGTCATCATAATACAGTTGGAAAAACATGCTTTACTGTTTGCCAAAATGTAATTTACTGGACGTTCCTCAGAAAGCCTTCAGCACTATGCAGATGCCTTAAACTAGTATTCCCCACACAAATACAAAGTAACTGCCAACTGTAACTGAACTTTCTTCTGAAGTCTTTTAATGTTATCCAGAAACAAAATAAAGAAAAAGAAAAGATTTGACCTCCCCAATTTTCATAAGACAGAACCCTGACAAATATGTAGGCATCAGGAACATTCATGGTTATTGTGCATCTGCTGCACAATAACCCTCACAACAAGCTGACTTTACAATAGCTATGAAATAAATCTGTGAACACAGAGTGGCCCTCTTCGCAGCCCTGGAAAAATCTGGACAAATGGCCAAATTCCTCTTTTACCAGTGAGACAAAATTACTATGCAGAAAAATATGTGTCTACTGAAATTAGAAGATATGCCACAAAATGCACTTAATTGCTAAAGTTGAAAATTACATAGTACCTTCTTGTGTCTAAAAGCTGAAGTAACACTGATTTAAGATTGTTTCCTACAAAGCAGAAATTATTGCTGCTGTTCCAAAAATCAGATATGAAAGTAGTGCCTTCTGTAGCCACATTGCATCTTCCAGTGTTCAAAACCTTTAATACTGATTAATGACCTAACTGGCATGCAATGAAAAGGTAACATTCACTGAGTTTTCTAGCTTTGAAAATAGAGGTAACAACTAACATGCTCCTCTATAATAAATCTATATATTAATATATATATTATTAATAAATATATATCTCCATGCTTGTACCTGTAAGTGCAGAATTACTCAAGCCTCAAGCAGATGGAGCTTCTTGTATCTAGTACCAGGTGATCCTTTGAGAACTGCTGGCTGAAAAGCCCTGATGAAACCCAGACAGACATCTGGATGTAGAGATGCCCCGGTAGATCTCTACAGTGATGACCTGACTGTGTAGGCCTCTCAGTAGGATGCTGTCCAACTAAGGATCTGTTCTCAGAAAATAATCCCACATAATTTTAAGGCAGTCTCATATCAAGTATTTATGCTACATAGCCAACATTTTAGCCTCGTATATAGATATTTCAATCTGGATCGTTATCATAAAAATTCTAATGGAAAACAATTGATCTTTAAAGGTTGCACTGATCTAAAAGAAAATGAGTAAGAAATATGGAATCTTTTAAGCACTAGACATGGAAATGCTACTGTTTTCCTTTTAAAACTACAAATCAGCAAACTTCAATTACCCCCTAGGTTTCAGAAGAAAAACAGGTGTATTTTCTTCATATCTAGTTTTTTTTCTTTCAATTTACCATAAATTAATGATGCTTTCCCATTAACAGCTACTTCATTATCCATCTGACACAAAGGCAACTATGTACTATTTGCCTAGTGAAAGATACTAGGAAAGCACATCAGTAAATACCAGGATACATGAAAAAGGTGCTGTATTTTTTATTGAGTGTAGCTCTAAACCAAAGTCTCTTACAGATGTAAATAATTTCATTGTCTTTTATTCTAAAATAAAACAATGCATTATGCATTAATTTTTAGATGAACAGCTATGCATTCTAGGGCTTAATGAAATTGCTAGTTCTGTAAATCTGTATTCAACCACAAATAATTAAGAAAATTTATTCAGATTGGCACAGTTAGGTTGGAAAAGAAATACTTGTCTGTCCTTACAGAGGGGCTAAAGAAAGTGTTTAGCTAATCAGAACCAATTTTCAGGACATGCACATAGAGATTATTAGGAACAAAAAGGAGTAAAAACAAGTAAAAGAGTTAAAAATCTAAATTCTTGTAATTTGGATGAACATAGGTGACCGATAATACAGAGCAAAAATATAGCCTTCCTTTTATTCAGTTTTGAAATACCTGCAAAGGGCAACCTAAAACTGAAAAATGGAGTAAGTGCAATGAGGCCTTTAGAATAATTATGTGTTGTTAATTGAAGAATGTTAATCATGTCATATTAGGAGGAAGACAGGGTTAAATTGGTAAAATTTCAATGCACTTAGGCCTTATCTCTTGTTGGAACGAACCAGATGATTAATCCTTAATATTCTTCAGGGATACAGAGAACATCAGCAATTAAATTAACAACTACAAAGTTTATGCTCAGAGATTCAAAAATGAAAGACAGAAACACTTAAATTTTTCACAAGTTGTTACCTTAATTATCTTCTTATTGCTTCTGTCTCTTCTCCCTCATTACAAAAACACACCCCTTAGTGTTATATGGATCCCTTTAATTTGCTGTAGCTCGGCAACTATGTAAGGAATGTCATCTGAGCTGCAAAAGTCATAAATCTTACTTTGTGCATGCTCATTGAAAATAAATTGTTCTGCTGTACCTAGTCCCTGTGTTCGAACGGCAAAGTGCTGACAAATTTCTGTTTCCTTACAAACAGTCAGTAATGTCCACCAAATTTTGGTGGCAGAAAAGGAAGGCTTGCTTAGCACACGAAGTGAAGTAAAGTTTCTTTTATGAAAATATAAAAGAAATACAGATCTCTAAGTCAACCTAATAGTTATTATGCAAAGTGCTACTGGCAATAGGAAGATATAAGTTTCTGATGAAACCTTCTAATTCTACAGTCATGCAAATAAGAATGTAGTTCCAGATCATTCATGAAAATTATATAATAGTAAGAAATTACAGACTGACATTTAACTGAAAGTTCTTCGATTAGAGAAGAAAACAATAAAGAAAATGGAGGACTTAAGACTGTGTTTGGGATACTTTCTTAAGAGTTGCATTAGAACTCTTAGAGAACACGTGGAATCTCATTATCAATACAAGACTGCATCATATATTGAATGATTTCAAATGTAATTGCTGTGAAAGTAAATGCTGCCACAAGTTGAATGCAAAAATCCATGCTTGCGAAACATAGGGACTTGACATTGTTATCACTAGGCATGCTTTCAAAATTACCGAAGTTTTAAAGTAAAATGTCATATCCCTGAAGGGTGCCCTTACAACAAATTATTAACAAAGCTCTATTGATCTTCACCCAAACGGCAAAATCTCAATAAATCTCATTGGGACCTTTGCTGAAGCTGGAAAATGCATTACACCCCTCTGCTGACCACAATTTTTATTATCGCTATTGTGTTTGCAGGGCAGTCAATTTTATACAGCATAACAAACTGCCAAGTGCTAAAGTGATTTCCTCTATTACTGAGGTCCATGTATTAAATTTAGTGAGGCACAATATCAAACTTCAAATATTGCAGGGTTTAGAATTGAATGCAGCCGAGCCTAATGTTATCAACCTGACAAATACACTGACATATTAAGTAGCAGATCATTTATTCATATTTGGAACTGGTTTTGTTTTTCTGTTCAGCTGTATAGTTTTAGATTAGCCACAATATTTCAAAATGTGACTATTACTGTGAAGTCCAAAGGCACTGTGGAATATATATTTCATATTGTTATTATGCACTGTAGATCAGAGAAATAGGCCTCAATAGCCTGTTATCACATAGAAATACATGTAAATTAATAAATTACTTTGTATAATGCAGGTTTAGGCTGCAAATAGCTTAACCCTTTTGAATGATCGGTGATAAGCATTTCAGATACTTTGTGTTATAGTCAAATAAAAAGCTTAAATTCTCAGATACTAAGTTTCATTTTGTGCTCCTTTTTTTTCCCTGATTATTCATTTCCCTCCAGTCTAAAATACTCCAAAACAGTGGATTTCTGAATTTGCAGATACTATTTGAAATCTAGTTCTTACTGAAATATGCCTGTTTTAATGCACAACATGTCCTCTTGGAAGATTTGATGTATCCTGAATAATTCAATCAACAATTTAAAGTATTTATCATTAATACTTAATGAAGTATTCTTAAGTAACTGATTGCTTACATCAATGGAAATAAAGTTTTCTATCATTTTTTTTCTTCAATAACTAACAAATATTTCCCATAGCAAACTGAGAAGAAACATCCAATATCT
Organism: Pygoscelis adeliae; assembly: GCF_000699105.1. Taxonomy (NCBI): domain Eukaryota; kingdom Metazoa; phylum Chordata; class Aves; order Sphenisciformes; family Spheniscidae; genus Pygoscelis; species Pygoscelis adeliae. Next base: position 2,149,905 of record NW_008824900.1, on the reverse strand, counting down.
TGCTTACCTGAAATAATCCAAATGATCCTTCTCTGTGGTAAAAGCTGAAGCTACAAGGCTTTGAGGAAAGACAAACTCTGCATTGATACCTGTTATTTTAGGGAATGGCAGTTTCCTACCTTTTGGAAGTGGATCATGAGACCTTTTCTAAATGACTTTGCATCCTGACAGTTCTGCAGTTTTTTACTTCGGTGGTGTAATTGTGCAACTATTAAACCACAACAGTTGCCATTCAAAATAGCTCAGAGTGGATCTCTAGACAGAATTATCTATCCTTGTGTGAAAACTCCACGGAGGATTCCTATAATTTTCTCTCTGGAAACCTCCATCTTTAATGTGCAGTATACCTCCAGTTGGGAAGATAGAAGGATAATGCCATTGATAGATTTGTGTAACATTCCAAATTTAAAGGAAAATCTCCAAATAAAATGAAAGACTTCCCCCTCCCTCTTTTTAACTCCCCCCCCGATAAATCACACAACGTAGTTCAGTTTTCTAGGAGGGGCCTGATAGTCTGCAGTCTTTCACTTTGGATATTTCATTGGTGTAGATATTTTTGCCCTAACAACCATGTTGGATACTATACTGTCCAAATCCATCGTTAAACAGTTTAGCTAGATGCTTTATATCGTCAAATGACTTGTACGTCTGTCTCATAGGAGACAGCAGGTCAAAAATATTGCTACCTTGCACTTTGATTTGGAGTTAGAAAGCCAACTTTCTGCTGTAAAGCCTAATTCAAGCCCTGACTTTTTTGGTGTCTGCTTTTTTGCTCACATACTTTTCCCTCCACCCTTTCTAGAAACTTACTGCAACACTGTAAGCACACAAATAAGCAAACAGAGTGAATGCTGAAAAACAAGCATTAAATATTTAAACTTGGAAGTATTGTGCTTTTGGAGTTAGACCACTGGTGCTTTAGTTGCAAAACTTTCCTCAACAGATAAACCATTTAACATAAGCTGACACTGAAACATCTCATAATCTCATGCACTGCCGGAGTTCTTCCTTGTCACTGAAAAGAGATCAGATGCTATTTTGCTAATTGGACTGAAAAATGCTCTTGACATTCAGAGACTCCCCACATGCACACCACTGACTACTGGGACCATGTAGGTCCCTGAACTGACTTTATGGAAGTTTCTTTGTCTTCTGCAATCTCATCATAAGTTGGACTCCTCTCATTCAAAACCAACATTTAACTGTTAATAAGCCTGTCTATCCAGTTCCATTGTGGAAATTCCACATGAGTGGTGAGGAACAACACTCTTCATAGTTCTGTGAGTAGAGCTAATGGCACTACTTCTTTCATTCCTGAAATGTTAATTAGCTCGTCAGTCTGATGCTTGGTAATGAAATATTTATTTTTATGGAGTACTACATGTAACTTAAGAATTACAACAGTGAATCTAGATGTATTACTGAATATAAAAATCAGTATTCTAAACTGTGTTCTAATCTACAAAGGAAAAAACACAATACATTTTTACAAAGAATTCCCTTATTCACATGGCTGAGTACTATCCATTTTAAGCACTTTGCATTTTGAATTTTGGAAGAGCTATCTCTATTACTTGCAAGAGTTCTTTGAAACATATAAGAAATTCCACAAACTTTATCTGCTTTAATTCCAACCTCTAATTACATTACAATACGTTTCATTTAGATCTGTCAAGGATATAACCAATTCGAAACTATTTTTCCCCATTTGTGACCTAAGCTTCTCAGGAAGAAGTTTGGCATCCTGACAGAGAAACTAGATCTGAATACCAAAATAATAGAACCATCACGTTGAACTGGAAACACTGGGAAGACCTCTGAGAAACTGAAAAGGATGTGAATGATCACCTAGCAGAATCTCAAAATCTGAACAGAAAATGACTACAAGAAGGGTGGAAGAATTGGTCGACTAGTAATAAGGTAAAGATTCTGCGTAGATTTTATCAGAGTAAAACAAAGGGACCCTGTGTTGTTTTGATCTTAAACTTGATGGATTGATACTTGCATCAGTTCATTCTTTTCCCAATTGTCAAGGAAGATTTTTTCTTATTCTCCCATGACTGACTTGCAAGATTGCACAAGATTATGCTCTTTGATTCTCACTTTCTGAAGCAATACTTGGATGATGGAATTTTGGATTCCCTTTCATCAGGATACTGATGGTATGCAGTTCTACAACCCTGCAGACTCTGTATATTCTAGGTTTTCTCCTTATCAGGGAGGACATGATAAGCAGGGAAACCTGCTTGTGAGATGGAATCATACATTCCAAGACTTAAATGAGTACCATAACTTAAAGCGCTTTTTGCCAAGAGTTTATGTGACAAATGGACAGTATTTGCCATTGTTCCTGAGTTCTGTAGAAGCCACTATAATAGCCTGTAATGATCTTTCTAGTATTCAGACTTCCTGACGACTACATACACCTTCATGATCACTCTTCCAGTATGGCAACATCGAAGAACATTAACAGACTTTTAATGATTCACAATGAGCTTCCTGAATAGGATGGACAGCCATGAGAAGCAACACAGTCACTATGTTCAGTAATAGGTTTCAAACATTGTTCAGAGTGTGTTAAAAACTCAGAATTGCTTAGAATTTTGTTAGTTGAGTGATGTCTGTGCTTCACCCAGCATTGAAAACCTGTAATAATAGTCCTAGAAGTAGTAGTATGTTACTTAAAACCCTAGGATTATTAGGTGGTTCAGTATCAGCTTTTATATTAAGTATTAGCACCATCCACTGCAAACACTGAAGATTCACAACCTAGAATAAAAAGAACACCCTTCTAGAAATTTGCTATTTTGAAGGGACAAGCTCATGCTGTTTTAAGTCTCTGGATTGGCAGTCCTGCTAGCCCAGTGATGCTGGTTGGGAACTGTCTTGTTGCTCGTTCCTGTAATTATTTGGAAAAAAACTGCAGCAGTACTGACTAGATTGATAATACTTGCTTTACAAACTCATTTCTCCTTCTCCAAGTTCAGAGAATTAAAGTATTAATTAACTTCTAACACAAAAATATTATCTTATTATGTTAAATCTAATTTGATTTTATTTTTAGATTTCCTTTTTCTGCTTGCATCTCTTTCTAACAGCATTTCAAAACATGGCAAAGTGTCTCTGGAAAACCACAGCAACCCATAAAAAAAACCCAAAAAAGTTTCAATTATCAACAAGCTTTCATATTTAATAGGTTGAAATACTAGACAATAAAGGGAATCAGAACAAAAAAAAGGCAGGTGTTTTAGAAACTTTAATTTGGTGATCCTCTTTGTGCTGTATAAATGGAAATTGAGATAAAATATGAGCAGCTTATCACTGATGATACACACTGATCTTGTGTACTTTTTTTTTTTTTACACAAGAACTCAGAATGCAACTCGCTGTTGTGCGAGTTGACCATTCTCCAGTGCGAGAAACCAAGAATAGAATGTCAGCAATAGAATGGGAAAATATTTTTAAAATCATCTCTTGAATCATTTAAGGCATACAACATTTATTCAGACGTGTCACAGCATGAATTTAACCCCAGAGGCAGATTATATCAAAAATATGTACGTTTTTTGCATAAGTAAGAGAGGACAGCTTACACAGGCAGCCAACAGATAGCAGCAATTGGCACAGAGGGGCACAAAGATGGTGTCCTCATCTAAGTTCAGTCTGGCCTAAAGATTCTCAGATATGACATGCCACAGGCCACATTCCCCAGAAAGTGTTGGAGCTGCTGTCCCCACCAAGGCAGAGGCTTCAATCCAGAGAGTTTTGGATGGTGAATGTAGCCCTCCAAGTCCCAGGATGCAGGGAGCACCTGGGGCCTCCCCATGAGGCCAGGAGAGATGATGGAGTTCAGGATCCTGAGAACAGGGAGCAAGGTAAAAAACATCCTGGACTTCAGGATGGCAGACTTTGGCCTCTTTCAGAGAAGAAGGATCTGCTTGGAAGAGTCCCATGGGAATAGGTCCTGGAGGGAGGAGGGGCCAAGAAAGCTGATTCAAGAATCACCTCTTCCAAGCTCAACAGTGGTCCATCCCAATGTGCAGGGAGTAATGCAAAAATGCCAAGAGGCCTTCATGGATGAGCAAGGAGCTCCTGGCAAAACTCAAGCACAAAAAAGAAGCATAGAGAAGGTGAAAGCAGGACAGGTAACCTGGGAATAATATAGAGACACTCTCCAGGCATGCAGAGAGATGGTTAGGAAAGCCAAAGCCCACCTGGAGTTGAATCTGGCAAGGGGTGTCAAAGGCAGCAAGAAGGGCTTCTGTAAGTACCTAAGTGACAAAAGGAAGACTAGGGAAAGTGCGGGCCCACAGCTGAATGGGGCGGGGGCCCTGGTGACACAGGACATGGAGAAGGCTGAGGTACCGAATGCCGTCTTCACTAGTAAGACCGGTCTTCAGGAATCCCAGGCCCCGGAAGCTGCAGGGGAAGTATGGAGCAAGGAAGACACAGCCTTGGTGGAAGAGGATCGGGTTAGAGAATGCGTAAGCAAACTGGGCATACGTAAGTCCACGGGCCCTGATGGGGTGCACTCAGGCACGCTGAGGGAGCTAGCTGATGCCATTGCAAGGCCATTCTCTATAATCTGAACAATCGTGGCAAGTGGGGGAGATGCCTGAAGACTGGAAGAAAGCAAATGTGACTCCTATCTTCAAAAAGGGCAAGAAGAAGGACCGAGGGAACTACAGGCTGGTCAGCCTCACCTCGATCCCTGGGAAGGCGGTGGGGCAACTAATCCTGGGAACCGTTCCCAGGCACACAAAGGACAAGCAGGTGAATGGGGGAGTAATTGGCGTGGATTCACCAAGAGGATTCCCAGTCATGCTTAACCGACCTGATGACTTTCTATAATGAAAGGACTAGCTTGGTAGACGAGGGAAGAGCAGTAAATATTGCCTACCTTGACTTCAGGAAGGTTTTCAACGCTGTCTCCCATCAGGTCCTCATAGGGAAGCTAATGCAGTATGCCCCACCAGTGGTGCAAAGGTAATCACTCACCACCTCTCACAAATAGACCAGCCAGTCTCGAAGCAACAGCCACTTACCCAAAAAACACCTCCCCTCCACTTTTACTGCTGAGCATAAATATACCTTTGGTCAGTTCAGGTCGGCTGTGCCCAGGTTGTGTCCCCTCCCAGCCTCTTGCCATCTCCAGCCTACTTGCTGGAGGTGGGGCAGAGTGGAAAAAAGAAAAAGCCTTGATGCTGTGCCAGCACTGTTCAGCAGTAGCCAAAATACGGGTGTGTTAACCGCGCTGTTCTAGCCTCAAATCTAAAACACAGCACCATATGACTTCTATGAAGAAAATAAACTTCATCACAGCTAGACCCCATACAGGGATTTAAGGTTTTTAGCCAAAATGCTTCCTGAGCAGAGGTGAGGGAGGTTTAAAGAAATCAATGATAAGCTTCCTCCAACATGATTTCCAAATGGGGTGTCCAAGCAGCAGCTCCTCCTATGTCATGCAAGTATCTTTTGCCCAACACATTCTGTTTCTTTAGCATAGCCATGTTTGTTTTCAAAAATCAGCAATTCACAGTAAGTGATCAGTGGTGAAAACAACATACTAAGTCATATTCTGCTGTGATCATGCGACCCTAAGAAATCATTCTTCTCACTCAAGCCTATACTACCACTCCTTGGCTATTCATATGGTCCAGTGATTTTTCCAATACACGATCATAATTCAGTGATAAGCTATTGAGCAAAATAGCTGTAATTCCTACAGTTGCCCCAATTAAATTCCAATAAACTTTACTGTTTAGAGACTATTCTGTCAAAGAGGAACTCATCTGATGAGTAATAGCATGATGGTGTTCACATGAAACAGTTCCAAATTAACTGAGCTATTAATGTGTATAAAATCTATATGATAGCAAGATTCCCATAAAGCAAATCATACACAAAACAACTCATTCCATGAATATCAGGACAGAACCATATCATCTCTCCATGAATCATTTATTAACTGTCTCCTCCCTCCTTTTCTTCTTACTACTACTTTTGATGATGCATTTTCAGATAACATTCAATCCACTCAAATAACTAGCAATAACAGAGTCAACAGCGTGGTACGTAATCATTCCACAGCCCTGTCTTGATGTGGGAAACGGTGGTTTATGAATTGAACTAAGTCAGTGTAACATGATTGAAAGGACTGGTTAAAATACGTACTAGCGTATGTGAAGCTGTGTATGCTGACTTTTCTACAGGGGAACCTGAGCTAAAATATTTAGCCAGCTAATTAATTTGCATCTTAGAAAAATAGAAACAAGACTGTTTGGTCATATTTAACTTATTTGACTGTGATAACATTATTAAATTTCTTCCCTAACAAGACATGAAAAAAAAAAATCTTCAGTGTGTAAAAGGCTGCTGCAAAACATGAGTAAATATTCATTTCTCCATGTCCAACTGAATAAGACATGAACAGGCTTACTCTTGAGCAGGAAAGATTCCGATCAGATGTGGCTCACTTGCATGTGTTTTATAGCTAAGAGTTAAATTTGACTTGTCTGTTTATAATTGCTTTTTATAAACCAATTTAAGTGAAGAATTTGTTCACAGGCTGTGAACATCCATATATTAACTTAAAACACGATTATTATCTTAGGTTGCACTATGTAGTTTTGCATCAATAGCATATGATAACCTTCTAAAATAAGAGAGTAACAAATACTAAACACACAAATTAACAGTGAATAATAAGTAACAGAAGTGCATGCGGAACTTTTATAAGTGCCAATAACATGTCACCACATCATACCGCAGGATTCCTTTTTACAAGGAGTCACATGGAAAAGACGAGAGGTAATGGGTACAAGTTACTCCTGCGGAGGTTCCTACTGGACAGAAGAGGAACATTTTTCACAATGAGAACAATCAGCCATTGGAATAATCTCCCTAGGGAAGTGTTGGATTCCCCGACATTGACACTTAAGATTCAGCTGGACAGGGGTGCTGGGCCATCTTGTCTAGACCGTGCTTTTGCCAAGAAAGGTTGGACCAGATAATCCTTGAGGTCCCTTCCAACCTGGTATTTGTTGTGGTTTAACCTCAGCTGGCAACTAAGCCCCACACAGCCACTCGCTCACTCCCCCCGCAGTGGGATGGGGGAGAGAATCGGTAGAGTAAAAGTGAGAAAACTCGTGGGTTGAGATAAAGACAGTTTAATGGGTAAAGCAAAAGCCGTGCAGGCAAGCAAACAAAACAAGGCATTCATTCACTCCTTCCCATCGGCAGGCAGGTGTTCAGCCATCTCCAGGAAAGCAGGGCTCCATCACGCGTAACGGTTACTTGGGAAGACAAATGCCATCACTCGGAACGTCCCCCCTTTCCTTCTTCTTCCCCCGGCTTTATATGCTGAGCATGATGCCATATGGTGTGGGATATCCCTTTGGCCAGCTGGGGTCAGCTGTCCTGGCTGTGCCCCTTCCCGGCTTCTTGTGCACCTCCAGCCTTCTCAGTCGGTAGAGCATGGGAAGCTGAAAAGTCCTTGGCTAGTGTAAGCACTGCTCAGCAACAACTAAAACATTGGTGTGTTATCAACATTGTTCTCACCCTAAATCCAAAACACAGCACTGTACCAGCTACTAGGAAGGAAATTAACTCTATCCCTGCCGAAACCAGGACAATATTCTATGAGTCTATGATTCCTTACGTGGGTGTGAGTGGTAGAATGAAATGTTTTATGCTACCCCAGCTAGGTCTGTATGTATTATTAAATTATCTTACTAGTCTTTACAGGTCTTAATTCCACATTCCCCATTTGTCTCCATCACACTTTGTCCTATAGTGTTTGTAATTTTGTCTTCCTGTTAGATCAGCTTTCTTCTCTTGTTTGAGAGTAAACTCTTCTACTCTTCCTAGCTATCAGGAGGAATTATCCAATATACAAATCAAAATTTGCATTCTATTATTGTTATTATTCTGTTGTTGCCTATAGGGTCATCAAACACGTTGCCAGACTAGAGCTTATTGATGCCTTTTCTTACATAACGCCTCTTTTTGATAATGCATGGTTATATCACAGCTGTGTGAGATTCTTTTCTGGGTATATTTAGCTCTAATATGGTTCTAATATGAATATCCAAATGCTGTAAATATAAACATTTAATGCTGTAAGAAAAGGATCCAACCACTTTGTCTATAGCATAAGGTAGTGAAAGTTTTTATGAATAACACAATAGGCTCTGCCCTTCTTGATGAACATTAGTATGTAGTTGCCACCTATAGTTCCTTTTTTGCACTTTCAGAAGACAAGTCTTGGGTACCTTAATATATATTAACAACAGTGAACATAGGTAGAACAAAATAAGAGATTTGCTAATGCATGCAGACTATGGAGAGATGTGGAAGTCACACACTATGAAGTGTAACTGTGCTGGTTTTGGCTGGGATAGAGTTAATTTTCTTCATAGTACCTAGTATGGGGCTGTGTTTTGGATTTGTGCTGGAAACAGTGTTGATAACACAGGGATGTTTTCGTTACTGCTGAGCAGTGCTGACACAGAGTCAAGGCCTTCTCTGCTCCTCACCTCACCCCACCAGCGAGCAGGCTGGGGGGGCACAAGAAGCTGGGAGGGGACACAGCCGGGACAGCTGACCCCAACTGACCAAAGAGATATTCCACACCATATGGCATCATGCTCAGCATATAAAGCTGGGGGAAGAAGAAGGAAGGGAGGGACGTTTGCTTACATGCGTGGCTTCTGCTTTACCTATTAAACTGTCTTTACGCCAACTCACGAGTTTTTTCACTTCTACTCTTCCAATTCTCTCCCCCATCCCACCAGGGGGCAGTGATCAAGTGGCTGCATGGTGCTTAGTTGCCAGCTGGAGTTAAACCATGACAGTTGGGCAGGGAAGTTGGTACACATACCCCCAAGTGTCTGAATACTTCTGAAGTAACATAGCTGTTCTTATGCTTTGAAGACCGATTACCATATATTATTACCACTCTGCAGCAGAAAAAAAAAATGCAACAAAAATACTCTGACTCTTAACCATCCAATTCAAAGAACTGCAGGTAAAGTCACACCAGGAAGTAAATTAGACCCTTCTCTAAAGCAAATTTTTAATTGCCTTTCAGCCACAATCGCCCTAAAAAACTAAAGTTTTTTTACCAACACTCTCTGTTGGAATTAATTTTTCCTACTTGAGAGGGTGGTGCCTAGGACATCTACATGTGTCAAAAGCATAACAAAGAAAGGGCATTATTATTAGCATCATCATCAAGTTACTCTAGGTAGAAACAAATGCTCAAAGATCTCAGGTTTCCTGTTGTTGCATGTTTCATGCTGCCCTCAGATGCTGTGGCAGGAAATACAGTTTGAAATACATGAAGACAAAAAATGAAGTTCACCCTGTGAGTTGCTTTAAAAGTAGAACCTTAGTTCTACTTTGTCAGGAGGACACGATTTCTTCACATTTAACTCAAAAGGGCATTGACTGTTCTGATCTTAAACATACTCCTTTCATCTCAGCCCCTTGACCTCTCTCTTCTTCATTTTCCTTCCCTTTCAGTGACACATCTTGTTTTATCCTTCTTCCTGCATTGTTCCTGTTGTTATTGGGATGTACTATTTACTGGACATCGCAACCAAGATTGGAGTATACAGGTACAACTGGGAAAAACAACCATGGCCCTTATGACTGTTACTTCACAAAAGGAAGTTATCTCAGACTTTCTCAACACTTCCACTGGATAATGAACAAGAGGTACGTAAAAAATATAACCGGGCTTTGCATTGAAAATTAGGAGTTTGTCATGGCTATGTAGGTTGACATCAGAATCAAATATCTGAGAAGAGTAAAGCAATATTATATGACAATTACAACTTAATTCAGAAGATCATGATATACTGGGTATGTTTCCACATGGTGCAATTTATCTCGGATTCTTCTGGAACTTAATACCATTGACCCGGGATATTTTCTGAAAACTTGCAAGCTAATACAGCGCAACTGCTGAAAACAGTATGGCACAATCAGTAACAGTCTTTTTTTTCAGGTTAGGTATTCCAGTTATCTTACATGTGTGCCGATAAAAAACAGTTGCTTTTAAAAGTTTTGCAATTTTTTGTTTATGTCACAGTTTTAAAGCAGTTTTGTAAGCTTTATTCAGTATTCATGCTGTCATAAAAACTACATACGTTGCTAATTTTGAAACCCAACAGTACAATTAGCTTTGCCACTGTAATATTAGCAGCGTTACCACTGCAGTTACTCTTCAAATTAGTTGCAAGTTACTCAACAAATTGATCGCACGAGCACCAACATATTAAACATTTCCATATTCAAACATACACACTTACCTATGCCCACCCTTGGAGAAAAAAAAAAAAAAAAAATCATCTACACAGAACATTTCACCGTAAAGAACATGAACAATTTTAAAATTTGCTTTTTGAATAAACACATGTATGTTTTCAAAATACTGATTAAAACAAACAAAACCTCCAAAAACATAGACCTTTGAATAAAAGTTTAAATCTTGAATGAAATAATTACAAATATTTGGTCTGATAGAATTTAAATTTGGCTTTTAGCTTTGGAAAAGTCACTTTTGAATCAAATCACGTCACCAAACATTGCTCTGGTCTTCACTTCCTATTCCATAGCAATGGATGCTCTGCAAAAGCTCTAGGTGGAGTACCTACAAATGCGACATTTCTTTTGACAGTTGTCTTTATGTTAGTTCGGAAAGCATAGATACACTTAACCTTAATGGCAGCCACTGACTAGCCGTTTCACTGGAATTTCAATAGAAACATTTTGTTCAAAATTCTGAAAGCCCAAACAAACAAGGTAACAGATAGCGTTTCATTCATTACTACAAACATTCTTAATAAAAGGAAGATTAAAATGTCATGATGATTAGACCACTCAAAACATGAAATATACAGTATTTAACTCAAAGAATGACTAAAGTCAAAGCATTTTATACTGAGCTTCCAGTTAACTAATACTGCCATGAATCAAAGTCTCGGTGAGAAAGGGAGACAGACTTTCCAAAGAACACACACCAGATTTAAAAGCAGAGATCTCAAGCTCGAAATTTTATCAAGTATGCTCATTACGCTGTATCTCAAACACAGACCTATCGAAAAACTAATGTTCATAATACACATGCATGAATCAACTGAAATACATACATTCTAATTTGAACAATCTTTTTGAAATTAGACCATGTTTTCTAATCTCAAAACATTGCTGGTTGGGCAGTTTTCATTTTTGTAAAATGACAAGTGATGCTTCATTTTTAGGTAAAGGTTAATGTTAAGTTCCCAACTTCATAAAATGCACTCCTCTATAAAATAAACCGTTGCATGCTGGTGCCTAACATTAGAGAAAAATGTTCACACAGTAGAAAATGAATGGTTTTTGCATTTCAAGGTGACAAGTACAATGTCAGACACAATCAATCGATCACTGCATAATTATTATTGCAAATTATCCATATCCATGCTGCAAACCTTAAGGGGAATTTAATGAAGCAGTAAGCACATCAATAATAAGATCTACTTCGGTCTCTGTTAAATCTCGTGATTCATAAATATGTTGTCACATTTTATTCTTCCTTGAATTCCTGTAATTATATTTGAGGAGAAGCTAACTGAAAAGTAAAATTCAAATATGTATCAGCTTTTCCTCTATAAAAGGAGTACTTCACTGTATTATATATACACACCACAAAAATTAAATTTACAAAACACTACTTATCAAATAAAAGGCCAAGACAGTCAACAAAGACAAACAGAACAATCTCTGAAGAAAACTTGAAATGTCAATAATCAGACTCAGCCTGACATGTTTAGCTGACTTAAAATCTGTATTGGGTGTAGGTGGCAAGGTTTTGGTAGTTAGAGGACTGCTAGGGTGGCCTCTGCGGGAGGTGGACAGGGGCTGCCCCATGCCAGACACAGCTGATTCCAGACGGCTTGGCAATGGACCCATCACAGGCCACAGCCAAGCCCATCAGCCAGTTTCATGATGCAGCTGTGAAAACATACGTAAAGAAAGGGCAGAAATGTTGGAAGGAGAGAGGAGGAGGAAACAAAAAGAGAAACAGCAGAGGAAATGCTAAGGTCGGAGAAGGAAGAGGTGCTCCATGGCAGAGCAAGCACACCCCCAAGGGGACTGAAGCCTGCGGAGGAACCCATGCTGGAGCATAGGAAAAGAGTGAGAAGCAAGGAGCTGCAGAGAGAAACTATGTCCTGACTGCAATCCCTCCACACCACCCATTCCCTCACTGAAGGAAGCGAGTTTAACTTGGGGTGATAACAAGAGGGGTTGTTGATTTTGTTTACCTGAATCAGAAATTAAACTGGCAAATTTAATTGGCAGAAATTATAACTGGCAATAAATAATTTCATTTCCTCCAAGGCAAGTCTGTGTTGTCTGTGACAGTAATCAATAAGTGATCTCCCTGTCTTTATGCTGACCCATGAGCTTTCTCACTCCTGTTCTTACTATTTTCTCCTCCTTCCCTGTCCCCCTGAGGCAGGGAGTGAGTGAGCAGACGGGCTCACTGGGAAATTTGGCTGCTAGCTGGGGCAAACCCACGACAAAATTATAATTCTGGAGGGGAAAGAATGTATAGTGTATTATATCTATATGTGGAAAGCAGTCACTTCTGCAGATATGTTGGACTTAAGTTTTCTGGTTGCAGTATGAACAGGTGTATTTCTATACTATGACTAGAAGGATCTAAACACAGATTCATCTGTTTGGCAAGGAAGGAATATCAATCCAGGAGCAGAATGGAAACAGGAAGCCAATATGGAAAGACAGAAAAAGAAGATCAAGATCTAATGAAGATGTGAACAGATACCTAGACTTCCATTACTAAACATCCCGTTGTTAATTGAACTGTGAGACCGTCAAATTAGTTATACAAGGTAAATCAAGTCTAATAGCATTTGCACATACAAGTGAGAAACCATAAGCAAAATCTTGGCTTAGGGACTATTACAGTCTTGTTCAGCTTCTCAAACAGGCATACTTCACTGCAGTAAATATCCAAAAGCAACCAGTCAAGAAATTAATCTCAAGACATGAACAAGGTTTTTCAACTGCCCAGAAAAGTCTTCAGGACTTGCTCATCCTTCTGACTCACCAACCAAGACCATTCAAACAGTAGCTAAGATTCTACAATTGTAGATGTAGTAGCATACAAACTCCCCAGATTGTCACAGAAACGGTATTTAGAAAGGACTTCCACTAAGAGATAATCATAGTAGGACAATAGAAAAACTCTAGCCTGCTCACCCAGCCACATTTCATGCAGTCTTTGTTCAATTCCTTCCTCACATAAACGTCCCCGGACTGATAAAAAGAACATCCACACAGTTCATTCAAAGCCGTGATGGAAACCAATGCTATTAAGAGGGACAAGAGGAAGATAAGGTTAATGGGACAAATGTACTTGTTAAAGTAAGGGTGGGGGGGGGAATAGGTTCAGTAATTAAAGTATATAGAGTATATAATGGAACTTCAGAAAAGAACAGAGTAATTCTATCATATAGCTTTACACAAAATGCATGAATTCTGCTGAAAGAATTAATAACAATACATACATTCCTAATGTACTATTTAAACTCAATTTCATCACACATTAGCACTTAATGTATATGCATGTGTGTATGTGTTTGTGTCTAAAGGGATGCATATTATTGTTATAAACCAAAACTGCCTTGCTTGCTTAAGCCACCATTATGCAACACTGGATATAATGGCGCATAATACTGATTTTGTTCCCTTGTTCATATTGTTACCCTGTATAAGTAATAGAATGTTGTTTTACAAAATACTGTAGCAGGTCAAAAAAACTCTTTAAGACTGAATGTATTGGATGAACAAATGTTGCTGTCAAATATTCTAAATTGAAATTACCTTTCTCTTCTATTTCATTTCTCTTCTTCATATTAAAAAAGGTGATTTTGCAGAATCTTTCTATGCTTGCATATTATTGTGATTTTTAGCTTCTGTCATTCCAAAATTATTATACATACGATTTTTAAACCAACTTATGTGTATATACCAATAGATACAAAAAGATAACCTACTGAGAATTGTCTTAGATTCTACCTTAACTAATTGTAATCCTGTTTTCATTCAGCATCTCTATCAGTCCTTTCATTTCAGCCATCAAGATTGCAGATTTAGAAATTGTAATACTTCATTATTCAGGTTTATTGAGTCAGATACCCTTGAAGAGCCTTAATATTCATATCAGCATGCTCTATTATTAAATCATTTTGTATTTTTCTCTGTTAATAATAAAAGGTACATATTTATTCAACATCAGCGGTCAGGCAGTCAGATACAGAGCATGAAGCTACATGTTTTATTCAAGGTCTCAGTGGAAAGCAGCATGAAGATCATTTTGACTCTGAAGGTACCTGCAGCTTTTCAGCTAATATGTTTGATTTTTCTTAACTAAAAGGATCTAAATATTTTGATTACTCAGTAATTCTATGCAACAAAGTCTATACAGCCGAAGTATTCCACTGGCAAAGTTTTCAACATACTCATAGTCTTTCAATTTAGTTCATACTGTATCTCAACTGTCTGTAGCTCTTTAAACACAGCGAGTAGCACATTTTTGTCTTACTCTGATGTTATTGGGAAGCCCTCATTTAAGAGAGAAATACCTTGTTTAATACACGCAATGTCAATGCTGCAAAATAAGTAGTAAGTAAAGTTACTCAAAAAATATCGTAAGAATTGTATTGCTCAAAGGATATTCTAGCTTCTTACTCCAATTTTAAAAATCCTAAGATTTTGTTTCTTGATTTTGTCTTTTCAGTAATCTTCACATCCATTTAGGGTTCTCATTTCCTTTAGATAATAAGCCTTCGTATTGCTTCAGTTACAAACTGTCCTATAGCACTTAGTACACAAAGAGCACAGGCTAGGTTTGAAATTACACACTTCCCTAATTCAGGAGAAAGGCATACTCTGTGCCTGCATATATTTGGTAGTGCCTAAGAACCAGTAAGACTTTTGTTCAGCTGAATGAAATACCATCTGCCTTTGAATATGTGAACTGACACAGACTCCTGTACGTGTATTAAGATGTCTCTGAACAGGAGAAGCTTACTGACAAAAGCACCAGAAATGCTTCCATAGTGTTTTAACTCCTAAATATTTATCCAGATTAAATTTCTGATGCAGTCTTTCTATCACTCCCTGTTCCTCCAGTCTTCTCCCCGAATGTTCACCTGAGGTATGTGTTGCTAATGCAGGCAAGTACAACACACAGTTCTCTCTATTGGACCAAAACGCTTTATTTTTCAGAGTTACCAAAACAGTGTTCTATCGCCAGAAGAAATTATCTTGTTGCTATTGCATATAAATTTTTTTCAATTTGTTTCTCTGTATCTGCCTACTCTAGTTTTGGGCAAAAACAAATTTCATTTGCTGACATGCTTTCTGCCTTACTCGATCAAGTATTATTCTGAAGCTGCTACTGAAAAATATCTGCGAAATACATACAAAATTTCTGAAAACTCATTCCCTATTATTAAAAAGAACAGTAGACTGACAGGAATGAAGCACATCTCTGACTAAACAGACATTAATTAGATGTTTATAAAGCTTATAAAATTTTATTATGGTATATTAAGGTAATTTTAGTTCAGCATTTTCATAGCATATAACAAAAGATGGAAAACCAATAATTTGTATATTTTAAAATGCATTTACCAATGATTTTGTTCCAGTTTTTCTTACAACAATATTTAATTGCATATGACACTAACTTTTTAATGAGACATAGTAACTTTAAACTCTCATCTTCTGACTCAGACTATGTATGCAAGTTGAACATGAGGTCTATGAGAACTCAAAATAGTTCAGTCTGAACTACCAAACGGAAAACAAGCGATCATGGAACTATGTGCTTGTGAAACAATCAGTTGCTTGTGCTGTCAAGTAGACAAACTATGCTTATTTTTCTAAATATGAGAAAGAATAGGAGGAATACTATACAGAAAAAGCAGGTTTGGAAAAGTGTGGATTCTATAAAAGATTCTGAGCAGTCTCAGCTTTCAACCATCAACATTCATTTCACCCACTGAGTGTTACGCTTCTATTTCCAAGGTAAGCAGAAGTCAGCAACTTTACAGCCCTCTAACTGAAAAAATTTTCACTCACTTGTCACATTTTGGGAAAAATCGCAACATCTTTTGGAAGGTAAGTTGCACTATAAAATGTAAATGATAATCTGCAGTCATCAAGAACACCTTGCATCATCACTGCAACAATCTTGTGTTGGAGAGAAAGGTGTATTATACTGCAGCAGGATCAGGATATAAAAGGGTCTGTACCCTTTAAAGTTAGAGAGGATATCGGTCCTTTTGACTTCAGGGTTTAGCTGTAGTCCCTAAATCAGTAATACTTGAAAGTCCTCAAAGTTTATTAGTCAATATGAAATTGGATATTGATGAACTCTGATTCCTACAGCACAGGTGTCTGTACATAAAAGTACCAGACCACAAAAAGTTCTCCTTTCTCTAGGGGAGGGGGAGAGTGTAAGCATCATTAAAATGCTTGGGCTGTCAACAAATATGGATTTCCTTTGACAGGGTTAACGGTACTAAAAATCTTTCTTTACTTTCTGAAATCTTGAAATAAGTACTTAAAAACAACAACTAATCAAGACTGTTCCATTCAACAGACTGAATTACTGGCTGTACGCTGCATCCTGCAGAATGTTTTGATTTAGTTAGCTGAACACGTTCACAGTTGCTTGCCATAAAAGGAACTTGACATCAGCAGCAGTAGAATTTAAAAAAACAAAACTGTTACAGGATACTAGTTAGTAAGACATCATAAAATGAAAAGAAACTGCAACTTTCTTTTTCTTTGTAAATATTGCAAAATATTTCTACATTATACATGGCATGAAAGAACAGGTAAGCACTGCCACATAAAGGAGTGAATAGTATGAAAAAATCTCTATCAATGAAAGGAAATAAATTTATTTTACACCTTTTAAAAAAGCAAAGACTACATTTTCACACAAGTTGGCTACTTTAAATTTTAATAATATTGCTGAGGAGCTTTTATATAATTATATAAAATATTGATGTGGTGCCAGGAGAAAGCATTTCAGATGCTGCTGTGAGTTTATACATTGCACCCGCATATGTTAAAAGCCTCGTGTTTATATACTGCATCTTCTACATGCAGATACATATGCGCACTTAATGTACACAGAGTTTAAAAATCATACGATTTCAGAAATAAATTTTCTATGAATACAACTCATCTTTATTTCCAGAACAAAAGAAAGTAATAATGTTCAGCTACAATAAAAAAAAAGTTCATTCTCTGCTTCTTCCTACTAATCTTATTTTGAGATTTTTATTCAAATCATTTAGACTAGGAAAGTTGAATTAAAAATGGGAAGAATGCTTAATACCCAGGCATAGTAGTGCCAAAAAAGAGACAGGTATTCTCCTGTTTAATGAATTCTGCTAATTAAAAAAAAAAAAAACCAAACCCAAGACATGATAAAATGTAAGTAAAAAGGACAAAATAAATATGGAAGGAATAGACTTTTAAATGTCAAATATTAATTACTGGAAGCTTTGGAAACCAGGAAGTGGTACCATCAGAAACTGCTTATTACTGTATTTTTTGCTTAAAACATACATTTTTTTTTTCTAAAAGGAGTAACTAGAAAAGTTCATACATAATACAAAATACAACACACTGAAGATAATAGAAATCTGCATAGCTACCTGTAAGAAAATGTATTTAATTAAGTTTTCCAGTTAACAAAGACTCATAGGCTTGGGGGGGCGGGGGAGGAAGAGTCCCTAGCTTTTAAACCTTTTGAGGTAGTGCCACAAGGAGATAGAATAATACATGTCCTTTCACCTTATTGTGCATGTCAGAAAAAAGGGTTTATCCACAAGTACTTACTGTGTATCTTTTTCAGATGATGTTAACTACAACAGCAGAACACGGGAGTGTTGAATAAAAAATAGACTACTGCAGTTAAGTGATCTGATTTATAAATCTAAAAATAGCATGAAATTAATTCTTGCATTAGCAAAAATACAGCTTCAATAAAGAATCATGGTTAAGGGTTAAAAATAAGCAGCAGTCGGGGTTGCTGTTACATGTACAGATACTTGCTTGTGAAAATTAAAGTGACTTGTACTACAGAATGCAGAAAAAAAGAGAAGGAAAAGACAATATCATAAGGCTCAGTGATTGGTGAGCTCCTGAAACGATAGCACAGGTCAAAGAACTGAAATAAGAAACTTAAAAGTCTACATACAGTGCCTTTTGCAGAGATGACAGAAGTTACTACAGTACATTGGAGGGTCAACAGAAATTAGAAGGAACCATAAAGGGAGATTTACAGCATGGACTACAAGCAATTTAAAAGAGCAGTAGTGATTTACTGATAATATCTCTAAGACTTAAATGTTACTCTTATGCAGCCTGTTTTGCAGAGGTGGCCCAGATTAGCTGCAAGCCTGTCTATTTTTACATACATTTAAATCAAATAAATAAATAGATTGTCAAATGAGATTAGTTTAAAATATTTCCCTAGAAGATGTACAGGCTTTGAAGAGGAACACAGAAATGCTTTTTAAGTATGCATATTCATTCACTGATTTATTTGTGGTTTGTTTGGTTGGTTTTTTAAGAAAAAATGTTTCTTATCTAAACCTGGACGAATTAACAGGTTAACAGTTCCACTAATTCACAATATACTTGTCACAGCACAACATTATTTTTAAGGTGAGCAGATTTTGCTGCAAGGAATCTGAACAATGCCGAGTACAAAAATCACAGGAATAAGTATATTTTACCTATTTCTTTTTCTGCGGTTGTCAATTGCCAGAAACTTCAAAAGCCAAGACAGACTGTGACAACTAATATAAACACAACTAGGTCAAGTAACACAAACTAGAACTTTTAATCACATTAAGATTGTTTCATTTCTTACAAAGAAAGCAAATTCTGAACAGCCACAAGTGATGCAGCATTCGTTTTATGACTGAACCACACAGTGAATCTTACATATACAATTGTAGCATTTTCTAAGGCAATGAAAAGAAAGCAGTGCGCTATGCCACATCCTGCAAACCCTGAAAATAAATTGCAGCTTAATGTTAATGAACCAGTTTGTTTAAACTCCCATTGGAAATGCAAGCACATGTACTGTACACTAGCTACGCTAAGCTATCCTGCAGTATACACACCTTTACATATTAGAAAACATGCTACAACTATAGGCTAAAATCTACAGTCCCAAAGTCAATTTATTAATAAAAGATTGACACAGAGAGAGACACTACCTACCCACAAATACATCATCATCTTGAAAGAAATCAAGGGCTCTGTCAGCAAACAGAAGTCTCCTTACTTCACCAAGTATGTCTGGAAGGAAAACTGAAAACTGGGTAGAAAATCTTGCCTTTTTCTGTCAAGTCCTCACAGTTCTCTTCTTTTCTTATACAAGGTATTTTTTTGGTCTGTTTATGAGAATAGCATTCGTTCAGTGGCTCTTTCTGCATGTGAAGTGACTTGCTTCAGGCTGTCTTTTTTCTTCCTTTTTTCTCCCTAACTCAGTCTGTCCTTTCTTTACTGTCAAGCTTGCTTAGGTAACAATTCTTGGTGTATCTATTTAATGAGCAGGTCCGTGCACTAAAGGCAGCCAACTACACTGGAGAGAAAGCAAAAAAAGAGAAAATAGTAATAATAAATAAATAAATAAATGGGAATATACCACTTCCTGATTGTTATTATGGGATCTACAGACGCCCCCTCTGTAGGAATTTATAGGAGGATTTCTAAGACGTCTGGGGGTGGGGGTAGGGTGGGGAATCATCAGAGAATAGCAGGTGACTCCAGTGGCACTCAAGCCATTACCTCTCCTTGCTAAAGGACCCAGTTCACAAATCCTGTATTTGAGAAATTTTTAAACTCAGAGCAAAGCTCCTACAGAAAAGAAAGGAACATGTACTGCACCCTGCTTCTCCTTTATCTCTTTAAATGTACTTCAGATAAAAGCCGCATCCAGTCAGGTCAAGGCCTTTCCCAATCTTATTACTCTAACACAAGAGTGTTCAACATACTTTTCTACAGCCATCTACTGACTTCACGGTGTTATTGCTGCTGCTGTTAATACTGCTGGGAGATAACTGCCAATATGAGGAACAGGGAAATACAAACAGTAAATCAGATGATAGTAAAAGTGTTTGTGCTAATTTAATTTATTTTCGGTAGGGTTTTTTTTCCTGCCATAATACATATTTTAAAATCAAAATCAGAAAGAATTTTGATTTGTATGTTTAACAAAGGCTAATAAAGAGAACTGGATTTGTTGGGGGGGTTTTTTGTTAAGTCGAAGATACTTCATGAAAATGAGTATGCAAGGGACTCGGCAGCTTAGACTTTTATCATTTGCTACAAGGAAGTATTTTTAACTCATTTAACCTGTCTCATTGTAATGCACAATATATTTAGTAACTCGATCAACAGCATCCTCAGGTGAAAAACAATTTTACAATGTAAAGGAGACAAGCCTTGGTGACTTCTTAGGCTGTATTATTGGTCTTGAAAATCATCCCTGACCTTGTGAACTGGCAGCATATCACACTGTTACCGTAATATGCTTTGGGTTTTGATGTAGAAAGCTACAAACACAGTCTAAGTGCATCAACTACTATAATATATAAATAATGATTATAAATCAATGAATAAATAAAAAGAGGAGTTATAAAAATGGCCACGGGAATGAGAATAAACAGAACTTTTGTCTTATTTTTATGTTTGATTACTTATTCATTATCTTTGGTCACTGAGTGTGCACTTTGTCAGACAAAAAATTGTCGTTCCTTTTAAATAAAGACTCCAGTCAATTTACATATTCAGCCTAACCATACAAGGTAAAATGTCACCTAAATAATTGAAATGCATTAACTAAATTGCATAATCATTCACTGCACCAGGGCAGGTGGCAAATGGATAGGCACCTGCTGAAACAGCCTATAACAAGGAAACATAATAGCAAAACAGGATTGGGGGGAGCAAACTAAAATCCATACCGTTAAACAAATGGTAATCAGGAGAGTCTTAAAGACTCCTGCCACTGGAGTGAATTCAAAGGAAAAATAACAGCTATACCACTAACATTTCAAAGCTGATTTAACAGAAAAATGAAACAATGAATTCACGTGACACTTAATTCTAAGATTTATACAGAGAAGTTTATACAGATAAACAGATACATGTATACACACAGAGCTATTTAAGTTCGATCCACTGAATACTATGTCCAGGTAAAAGGTTGTTGCCTGTTTTAGTGGAAGCAGAAGAGAAAGATTTAATGTACCAATTACTAAAGTGATAACTTTTACAGTAATGTGCAAGGACAATATAATTTTAAATAAGTTTAGTGCAATTTCATAAAGTAAAGCCACTTACTTCACAAAGGTAGTCTTCAAAAGGAAAAGAACAGCCTTTTGTTTACAGTTTTGGGTTGTTTAAATCATCTGCCAATTTAACCACCAACATTCAGCAATCTAACAGGCCTAACCTGGTCACCTTTAAGCTGTACACTTTCACCTCATTTTGTTTACTGTATAGTGAGCGCACTGTGTTCTTCTGTATTCAATTACACTATAATAAACCTGAAATATCACGTTAGAATGAATTAGATTATACTGGTTAAGCTGAAAATACATTTTCTGATAATATATCTGCACATCTGCCAGCCAGCAGTTCTTTCTGATCTGTGCATCTAAACTGAACACACGAGGCTTTAGAATTTTCAAAGCCTGGTTGAAGATTTTATTAATATGATAAAAGACTGTGCACAGCTATTGCCTACAAATCACTTTTATATCAAAATTTCCCTGTTTCTGAGCATAGGCAGCATATAAAACTTCAGTGAATTGTGTCCCAAGGCTCTCAACTAATCTTTTTGTATTCTAAATTCTCTTCATTATTAAATTGGTTACTCAATCAATTCTTCGTATCTTACTCCATCAAACAAGTGGAACATTTTCTAATGCTGCTACACAAAACCATTCATTTGAAGTGTTTTATTTTTAGTACAGCTATTATGAAATGCTTTGTTCATTAGATCATCTCTAGTTTCTGCACAGGTAGAAAAACGTGGATAAAAAGAAGATTGAAAACAGGTATAGTACTCTGGTTTTTGCACCTATGAATAAAGTTTAAACCAAAGCCTGTTTGCTAAGGTTTGTTCTTACATCTTCTGGATTTGCAAGCAGTGTCAAAAAAAGTAAATACAAGGTACTGACCACGATCGTTTTAACAAAGGCTGGTCCAAGAGAGCTGACATTGGGTTCAGGTCAAAGGCTATTGAAATCAATGAGAACCTTGCTGTTCTTTTAAAGAGCAAGCCATCAGAAACTCTGTTCCAAATACGAGTATTTGCTATTTGCTGTGAAATGATGGCCCATTTCCTTTGGTGCTACCAAAGACGTTCCTGCGAGGCTCTTTTATAGGGGCATTGGCAGGTATTTTAGCTTCAGAGCATGGCATTTCTGTACCAGCTTGTACCACAGCCTTAACTCTTATAATCAATCAGAACATCAAATATTTTGCCTATGGAATCACAAGGGATTGGTGAGATATTAAGGGTAGATAAAAAATAGTTGATAATAGCAAAAATGAATAAATTGTGTAATCATAATTAATCAAGATTAGTTATATATATGATCAGCACATTCTTATTGGCACCTAAACAACTCAGATTTAAAAAAAGTCAAGCGCTAGATTCTAGGAGTTGTTCCATTACCTTATTAAAGGGGCATAATTCATGGACGTATCTTGGCACATTTATTAATGACACAGAAGATTGGAAATAGCATCGATATTGCTGCTTACTGCACTGGAAGATAAGAAAATGCAGACTAAGTTTCTCATCTTGCAGGGTATGTAGGATTCCTAGGAACTGCAAGAATATTAAAGTAATCTCAGCGCTAAATGGTACAATCCCTATTTTGCTAGGTGCTGTACAGAAGGATATTGAAATCATACATTTGACTCACAGATTGCAAAGACAAAACTTTTAATGACTTTAATGAGTCCATGTTTTCAACTAAAGCCTCTGTACTTTAGAATTTAAACTGGGGCAGGGGGGTGTGTGTGTGTGTGTTCATATTTTTTAAAAATACTTAATAAAGGAGGGAGGGAATGTGATGGTAACGATTATGCTGACATTACTGGTGATGAACTGTGTTGGTTTTTGGGTTTGTTTTTTGGTTTTTTTTTTACTTAGGCTTCTCTACCAAGAAAAGATACCAACCAGGCACATGATACATGAGCTGCAACAACACTAAAATGTCACATAATTTACACAGAATACCAAAAATAATTTGAAACGTTTAGAGAGCTAGAAATATTTGTGCTTAATTTCCACACCTTACAGCCTCATCTATCATGGCTATTTATGAAATGAAAAACTGCAGATGTTTAGGAGGTACAGTAAGAAAACAAGCCCTTAATCTGCTTTGAATTCACTGCAGTTTTAAGGAGGTTATTGTTGCTGGTTTTTTGGCTTTTGCTTTTTGGATTTCAGCATAACTGTAGAAAAACAATCAAAGTGCAACTTTATGTATAGTTCAGCTGGTTTATAAACTATTCTGTGTTTTCACCACACATACTTGCTTTTCCATTTTCAATTAATTTCTGTTACTTTACAACTTCCATCGCTTTTTATGCAAGAAATTAGTTTCTGTGTTCATTTGCTGTATAGCGAGGTCAGAATATTGTTCCAGGAAAGCCTGAGGAGCAACCAGCCAAC
Organism: Pygoscelis adeliae; assembly: GCF_000699105.1. Lineage (NCBI taxonomy): Eukaryota > Metazoa > Chordata > Aves > Sphenisciformes > Spheniscidae > Pygoscelis > Pygoscelis adeliae. The sequence goes on along the minus strand of NW_008824900.1, from coordinate 2,126,096 downwards.
AATTTGGTCATTAGACATCACCCCAATTTAAAATACTGAGTCAGGATTTCTGTCTGTCTGATGAATTGTGTTCGGTGTATAGTCAGTCCAAGGAGTCATAAGCAGGATGGAGACGGGAGCTTCCTCTGATCCTAGACTCCATGACACATGCATGGGATTTACACAGTTCATAGTTTCCCTTAGAACCAGGAATACGGAACTTGCTTTCCCTTTTCTTCACATGGCAAGGTGATGGGAAGAAATGCGAGGGGTCTGACCCTTTGTCTGTATGTACACTTCATTTGTGCCATTTCTGTAACAACATGAGCTGCTTATTTCTCCCAACATTCAAACGTTCTATCCTGACAAGACTCTTAGGGTAACTAACAGACTATGATTAAGCCAAATTATTAGTGATCATTGTTCAGTTGGTAACAGCTCAATCCCTTGTCCATAATTTCAATGGCAGGTGCCATATTGTTGCTGCTTCTCCACTGCTTTTAGTGGGAACAGACTCAGCCAATAGTTCTGACAAGGAAAACTCTGGCAGCCGTAGAGAAATCTCTCACACTGTCTCCTGTTTTTAAGCTGTCATAACTGGGCTCCAGCTTCAGTCCTGATCAGGGAGGGTGTCACTATGGGATGATGATGGACTTGACTTTATTTAGAATAAGGTCTGTGAAAGGAAAATAAAGGCTTACAAAATCCTTTCCCAGAGAACTGACACAAAGACAGTGGGATCAGAATTTACTGGCTATTAGAAAACATTGTTTTAACTAAATTTCCTGAAATGTTAGTGTGTTTCTCCAATTTTCTTCTCCTAGATAATGCCCAGGTGTTTTTTGCAAATCCTCATCTTGATTTTAGAGATTATGCTGTTGTTATGAAACAAATCTGTTTCAGCATGCAATCATACACACTTGAACAAAGCAAGTTGGATATCGAATATTGAGTACTGGTAACAAGTGGTTCTCAATTTGTCAGTTCCTTGAGAACTTCCATTGGTTGAATAAAATTGAATTAATTAATTAATTAACTCAGAATACTCTTGAGCAGAAAAAGAAACTAATGTAATCAGAAAAATTAACTCCAGGCAAACGTCCTGCTTAGCTCTAGTCCACATCTTCTTTCCACTGCCCGTAAAGTCTTTGATTCAAGAGAACACAGAGAAGACTTACAATCTTGTAATCGTAATGCATCGTTTTAAACCCGGTACAGCGTATTTCCATTTTCACAGTAGGACACAGTTATATTATCCTCAGGACAGGCTAATCTGAAACCAACTATTGCTAACTATTACCTGTTTATTGAAACTCAGGAAGATTCGCTTTTTAAGATACTACACTCAAATTTGCTTTGGATAAAGATCTTTTACCCGGTGGTAGAGCCACCTAATACCGTTCCTCAGCTAACATCAGCCAACATGCTTCTGCTAGCAGAAGCATAAATCAGTTCACAGCAGCTGATGCGGGGACCTGATGGGGCCGGAGGGAGGGATGACATCCAGATAAATAAATAAAACTTGCCTCACTTGCACAATAAATTAATACAAAGTTATGTCCATGACTTCTTTATTTTTAAGTAATTACAGCTTTCCTAAGGTAAGATTTTGTTTTAAAAAGGGGAGTAAGGGTTAACATTTGATAATGGTCACTAATATGATAAAAGCTTGCTATTACCAATGACTTAAGGACTACTTCTCTGTAATTTTCATTTTATGAGTTTATAAATCGCTTTGTTATTTAGTGCAGCCTCCTTAAATCCTGAAGTCTTTATGCGCTGGATGATAACAAATGGATCAGTTTTATCACTTACAATAGTTCAGTAAATCATGAAACAGCCTACCTTTCAGGAAAGCCATCATATAGAACTTATCACAGCAAACCTATCAGTTGTTATTTCTGACTATATAGCTGACAAAAGAAATTCATGCTCTGTCTCCTTGTCACACTTGTTTTTTAACAAGGTGAGGACAGCGTCGTAACGGGGGGTTAGTTATATCATTGTTTTGATTTGGTGAGGGGCATGCATATCTACAGGGCAGCACGTGCTAAGAGCATGCCGCCAACGGTACCGCTGCTGATGTTGGCGGCACTGTTAGAACAGCCATGAGACTAAGGTGAAAATCTGCTCCTCTGCCACCTGAAATCTTGCCTTCCTGGGAAGGGCGCCAGAATTAGCCCTGCCATTAGGCTGCCCAGGATCTCCACCGTTTTCCTCATGCTATCAGAAAGGCCTCTACAACAAAGTCCTGGTGAAGGCAGGTATTGCCCATCTCCAGGCATGTAAAGTGACAAGTAAGTAGCCATAGGAGGCATTATTTTAGGGAGGCACTGGCGGGGGGAGGGGGGGAATGGAAAAGTACAAAACCGAAGCACATGGACATTCGGAGAGCAAATGTGGAAGAGAAAAGAAATTACATAAAAGAATTCAGATATCTACAGAGAGAGAAAAAAAGATGATGCTACACGTGCTAGTCACTCCCAGTATATTACCAGTCCGCAAGAACAGCTCCGAGTTAACAAAACAGCTGAATATGTCATTTTTAACTGGTGAGTCACGATTTCTAGATTACCTGTCTCATTAAAGCTAGTTTTTGTATACCATGTCATGATTGAAGAGTGCAAAAACTTAGGTGCCCAATTGCTAGGGTACTTTTTACACAAGTAGGTGCGGTGTTTAATAAGCAGGGAACTCACATGTGCAATCCCCAGCAGATGCTTTACATACTGAATTCCCCAGCAGGTACACAGGCGAAGTGATGGTCTGGCGGTGGCATAGGTCTGGGAAATAACTGCCTTCAGAATCTTATTTTGGTGTTTTGTTTGAAATCCCTATTCCTCATTCTCAAGGAAATCGGAGACTGCTCGAGGAGCTCTAATGGCACCATCACATCGAGAAAAGGAAGCTGTGATGCTGCTCTTTAATAAATCAATGCCTCTTTGGCTGCCTTCCAGACCACAAAAACACTTTGGGCATCTTTGCCTGCCTTTCATTTTGTGTCTTGTAGGACTCTCTCCATCATGTTTATGTCTGCATATATTCTCCATAGCCCTTGCTTTTTTTTTTGGCTTCTACCTTGAGACTCGCTGAACATTCCCCTTTAATAAGTCTCAGACCGTGTTTTTCCAGAAACCCTTGCCATTTACTGGAACCATTTGTGTATTAATGACAAATCAGCAGTGAGACAATAGTTAAGGCTGCATCAGTGTTTTCTTAATATGTGCAATGTGCTAATATGCACATGTATGCCCAAATGGTTCTGATTTTGAGAAGTGATACCAAATTATTTTGAGATCACTTCAAATATGTTGGGAAACTTCTGCCCACCAATCCAAACTATGTGAGGAGGCCCAGGGAATGTCAAGAGACAAAATGAGATGAAGAGTGCCTGTTGGAAGTCTGGTAGAGGGAATGTCTTCCTGTCGTCTCAGAGTAGAACATATGTGTGAAAGGATCTGCATGTAGCTATCCATGGTCTGTTCTTGTTCACATTGAATGCTTACAAGTACAAAGACTCATGTCTAGATTTAGAATTTCTTTAAACAGGACATGATTCTTTTTGAAGAACGGGTATTTCTAAAAGAAAGTTAAGTGCAACACGCAACTACCTGTAAAGAAGTACTTGTATTTACAGTAGTACTGCATAATTAAGTAGCTGTAAATCCATACCGCAGGTAAACGCACACAACATTGCTCCAAGGAACGCACCGAGACAACGGACTTGTGCATTGCTTCCCCCACAGTGCTAGCAGACGATAACTAGGTCACTATACCCCTTCCAACATCCCCATAGTAGGAACGATTTTTACCCTGGTCTTAAAAATTTTGGGAGTATGCAGCTCATTGCAAAAAGTCAAATTTAGAATACTTTTGCCTGCATGTATCAAGCATTACAAAACAGGTCAGTCCTCTGACTCTATACCCACTTGCGCAGCCACCGAATAAACTAGATAATAAGCAAACAAACCAATGCATACTTCTGTCCCCCCCATTGCCTTCTGGTACTATCAGAAATTCCTTCAGCAAAGTGAAATTGGATTCCCTGATCATGCATTCTCACAATTACAAAGTCCACTTATCATACAGTTCTTTTGTTTGAAATCAAAATACTCGCCGTATTGCCTCCTTACATTAGTTGCCCATTCTTTCAGTTATTAAATTGACTGTACATTAGAGATGCCATGCTTACCTCAGACACTCTCCATTAGGAGGGATCCAGCCTGTACACTAAATATTTAATTTATGTTCCGAGATGCTCTGAATCTATGTATTTTCTATTTTCCTAAGGGGTTCATGGTTCACATCAGTTGGATACTTCTTTCCCAGCAACAAAACGCGAAGTTAACTATTTCCAACAGCAACTGCACATGCACTGACACTGAAACCAAAACAAATTACACCCTATTCTGAAGACAGTGAAATTCTGGAAATAAAATCTCACTCTCACATCAAAATGTAGATTCTTCTGGTAGCATAGACTGGAAATACTCACTTTAGAGTACGTGTGAAAACTGAGATTAACTTTTTTCCTCAGGAGGGAAATTCTCCAGTAGCATCACAAAGAGTCATTGTTCTTCACTTTACAGTTCCGTCTTTCACCATAGACAAATCACTAACACGGTGGCAACGTTTTGACGGAGCCTGAGATTACTCCACAGTTCTGAAGCACTCCCCATGACAAAAGGTTGTTGATACTTTGAGTTGGACTAAAAGAGAGCATCAGCAAGCGGCAGAGCAAACATCTGCTGCTTTTGTCTTCAAAGAAAACTGTGCATATAAGGAAAAGGAGCAACGTCTCTGTGACCACAACCTCAGGTAACAATATCGCTATCACTTTTCTCTGGAACTACATTAGTCTCAGTTGGGCTCCACAGACAGAGTAAATTGCAAAATGCTGATCAAAGGCATCATAGTCTCTTACCGCTTTTCACTGAGCAAGACCTTGCTAAACCACAGTATCTTTGCAAATTGATCATTGCAAGTAAACAATATTAAAGTATTTCAAAAGGTACTTTGATTTTTTGACATCTGAAATTTAATGTGCCAATATGGAAAAACTGCAAAGAACATTCAGAAATGTGTACCCTGCTTCTATTTAGGTAAGGTATCCAAAGTATGTATTACATACAGAGCAAAGTGGTAACTAGCAAGGCTTGTTTTCCATTATGACCTGCATTTCAAACAAGGAAATTCTACATGAGCTCATTAATGCAATTCTTTACAGGCAGAGAGAGACTCCCGGACTGCACTATCAGATGCATAAAAGCCCATATGGCCCCTCAGTGGCGATAATTTGCATTGTTTCCCTCTGAGCATCAAACTCGGATGCTCTCTGTACAGTGAGTGAGTCTCCACATTAGCTAAATGTTCTGAGTTAAGGTCCTCCATGCTTATGGATATTCAAACATGCAAGTCAGAGAGCACGAACACCTAGTTAAACATATGCTAAAATTTTCTTAGCCTAAGATACATCTTTTAAGACTATTTCTATGTTACAAATTCCAATACTGTTTACATTCTTTACACCACCTGGCAAAGGAACGACTGTGCACTCCCTGTGTCTCCAGCACTAACCTAAGCAGGCAAAAGGCCGAGTCCTACAACTGCCTGAGCGCTCCATATAACGCACTGTTGGAAGTGCGGAGCAATGCATCAATACCGTGCTTTAGTTTCAGCAAGAGAGCAAAATAAAACCATGCAGGAACATGGCAAGCATTTGTATGGAATTTAGTTTAGAAAAACACGCAGGAACATAAATCTGCTTTTGCTATTTACTGTAATAATGTCAAAACTGTTGGTTTCAACTGAGTTTTCTCCACATTATATTGTCATACTAATTGTAGTATGATTACAGTTGCATACTTATTTTTTTTTTCTATTTTCAATAGAATCATAGAATCATAGAATCATTAAGGTTGGAAGAGACCTCCAAGATCATCGAGTCCAACCATCAACCCAACACCACCATGCCCACTAAACCATGTCCCTAAGCGCCTCATCTACCCGTCTTTTAAATACTTCCAGGGATGGTGACTCAACCACTTTCCTGGGCAGCCTGTTCCAATGTTTAACCACTCTTTCAGTAAAGAAATTTTTCCTCACATCCAATCTAAACCTCCCCTGGCGCAACTTGAGGCCATTTCCTCTCGTCCTTT
>NW_008824900.1:2058925-2119768 GCF_000699105.1 Pygoscelis adeliae | reverse complement strand
CCCGGCACCGAGGTCAGGCTGACAGGCCTGTAGTTCCCCGGATCCTCCTTCTGGCCCTTCTTGTAGATGGGCGTCAAATTGGCCAGCCTCCAGTCGTCCGGGACCTCCCCCGTTAACCAGGACTGCTGATAGATGATGGAGAGCGGCTTGGCGAGCTCCTCCGCCAGCTCTCTCAGCACCCTCGGGTGGATCCCATCCGGCCCCATAGACTTGTGAGTATCCAGATGACGTAGCAGGTCGTTGACCGCTTCCTCTTGGATTATGGGGGGTTCATCCTGCTCGCCGTCCCTGTTTTCCAGCTCAGGGCGCCGAGTACCCTGAGGATAACTGGTCTGACTGCTAAAGACTGAGGCAAAGAAGGCATTAAGTACCTCAGCCTTTTCCTCATCCTCAGTGACAATGTTCCCCCCCAATAACTTAAGTGTTTTCCAATGCTTTCAAAATAAAGCTTGGATGATTCTGAATCAAATGTGGAAATACTGTTTCATTAAACATTTTGAAAAATGAGATTTTTTTTTTTTTTTCTTCTTTCAACCTTTTCTGAAGGTTGGACCAGTTGATCTTTCGAGGTCCCTTCCAACCTGGGAAGGTTGTTCTATGATTCTTCAGATAAGGAATGACAGCATCCTGGGAAATATCTGAATAGTGTACAGAATAGAAATTAAATTCTGTCTTCAGACCAGTTGTACTTATAATGATTCCAGCTGATGGTTCCTAGACAGTCTTCTAGGAGAATGGTTAATAACAACGAAGCTTTCTCCTCACAGCTGGCAATGTGACTATATCCAGGTGAGATCTTTAACACCCCTGACTATATGCACCATGTATCTTGCTCTTCTGAATAAGAGTACTCAGAAGAGAGTTCTGTGTGACCACTTCAGCTATAATTTTTACAGTGCTGTTTTCTATGCATCATTTATTTATTAACAATTTTTAAAAAGTCTCGAACATTTTTGATAACTTGACTAACTACAGCACTCGTGTTACTGACAACTTTTGAAATAAGCAATTACAGAAGTGTCAATAAGATTCCCAGAAACTTTTTTGCTTTTACAATTTCAACCATTAATTATATTTTAAATGCATCTCAGTCTACATTGCTGTGTTATTATGACAAGTTACTGAGGGTTTGTTTGCAAGGGAGTAAAGAGAACTCTGTTGACTGATTTTATTAAGGTTTCCAGATGCCTCTGTTATCACTGGCCTTTGGCTTTGGTGGAGGAGCTCCTTTTCATAGCAAGTTTCTTACTCCCCACAATTACTCCTCATGGAGGCTGTGGAAAGAGACTTGTTTTCACTTCACCCTTCTCCCAAAAGTTCCCACATCGTTCCATTTTTCTCTCCCCAGTCTTTCAAGTGTGTAGCTGCTGAAGACGACTGTTCAGCGCCATCAGGAGCGCAAAGCCGTAGCTGGGAGGTAGTGAAGATCTAACTAATGCAATGAAGAATTTATCACAGGAGCATTTTAGTAGAATTTATTTATAATGATTTTTATCAGCCTTTTGAACTGACTGCCGTTCACCGATTCATGAACACTATGGCCCTTTCATGTCACCTCTGGTTTCATCTACATAAATAATTTCTGGTCTACATAGTAATCTTCCAGGATTCCTAGCTACACTTCCTGGAGAGTAAAGTGGGAAATGAAAAAAAAAAAAATCCAGCAACAACAGATAAGCCTGAAGTTTAAGATTTCAGAAGAAACGTGGGGGAATGTGTTTATTACACTGAGGTCAAGTGGGTTATTTTTGGTGAGCCTTATAGGCTTTGCTTCTCCATCCTAAAAAGAGCACACATTTCATATAGAGAGAAAGTTAAAAACTATCAGAAAACTTCTGTGGATGCAAATAAAAGCCAATGTTTTTCATATCATTATAAAATTCGATAATTTGTATCATGTAAGTCACAGAGTCTTCTAAAAATGGTAAAAGTCTTTCTGATAGTTAAATGTAACCCTAATACCATTATGTGTTATTTAGGATAAGTCTCCAACACCTTTTCAAAACAAGACATCAGTGAAAAAACATTTTGTTATTATTTTGGGTCAGAGGTATCATAATTTTAATGTACTGAATAGAGTATGGAAACTCATTTTTTTGCAGCCATTAGATCTGAAAACTGTATAGTAAGCATTGCTTACTGTTTTCAAGACAGAAAGAGCTGCATGGCTTTGTCAGCACACCATGATTGCTCTGTTCTGATGTGAAAAAATACGATATGTGAAAAAATTGTAAATTTTAGATACATACAAGTTTAGAAGAATTTCATTATATTTTAGTCACTGATGAACATCAAAATATTTTCCTGTCTCTCCCTGTAAAATAGATACTTTGGATACAAGATTATCATAACTGAAAGAAAACCTCTCAATCCTGTACTGGCCTCCACATTTCCATCTGAGCAAATGACTAGGAAGATGACCAGCACCCAAGACCTGAACATTTCAAGGGCTTAGGATAAATTAAGTTGGTAAGTGAGTTTATAGTCTTTCCTAGATTTACAGGTATGGTTTTTTTAAATCTATATTTAAAGGTGAAGGAAGAATAGTAAATAATTACAGTAACATTCCTTTGCTGTATTTTGGATTGCTACTTTTCAGGCAAATGTCAGAAAATATTTTTCATGCTTTTCAAGTTAAATGGTAACTACAATTAGATTTTAAAAGCGCATTTTATTGGAAGCAGGACTGTAGACCAGGTATAAAAATCCTTGAGTTGGGAGCCTAGCAAATGAGCCAAATTCAAAAAAATAAACTACCTTTTCAAAGTCATCATTACAGAACATGCTGTCAGGTTTTTACTTGTGGCAATATCACATTAAAATTCCTGGGAGTTTTCATTACAAAAAATAGAAATGCCAGTTACAGTATCAAGAAAAAAAAAAAGAAGGGGGAGGGGGGAGAGGCAGAGCTAAATGACCAAAAGTCTGGATTTTTTTCCAGCTCCTGCAGCTTTTAGACGCAAATGTATAGGCACAAAAATGTGTGCCTGGAATTAGTAGTAAGCAGAAGCGTTTACAATACTTTCATGCTAAGTAGCAAACAAATGATTAGTTATCTGCATCACATAAATTGAGGCATACAGTTGTGATCGCCATCATTTGATCACGAAAAATTGTGGGAATAAAACAGGAGATGAATGCAATCTACCTTAAAATTCCCAGGCCATTGTGTTAAGTAAAAAAGGTACAGCAGAAATCAAGGATGTATCTGAACCATAAACTATTTAGGGCAAAGGCGGTATCTTACTCTGCGCTTGTAAAGTGCCTGTAATTTATGGTGCTAGATAAATGATTTTTAACAATGATGAAAACAGTTGTAAGAAAGCAGTAGTTCACAGAATGGGAAAAAAAGGAGAAATGAGCTGATAGCATATGAAGTAATCTATGGCATGGAGGGAAAACTAACCACAGGAAATGACTAAATCTAGGTAATAAAACTATTAATTATGTGCTCTTTGGAGGGCAGCTGCTATCAAGTAGGAAAGTGACCTTCAGATGAAGGCCGCTTTTTTTTTTACTTTCAGTATTGTACTCAAGAGATCTTAAGAATCTAAAGGAAGAGACAACTATTGTATGAAAGAGAAATGCTATAAATTGCCCCAATGAACCTGTGAGCACAGAGTATATCTCTATTTTTGCCCACCACCTATGAAATAAGAGTCTACATGGCATTTGATTACATATTTAGAACACATCTGTAGCCACCCCTTTACATAAGGGCTTAAATTTCCAATATTAGCAGAGCATGAAAAATGCCTGTGATACGATGTACTTGGTTTTTATATCTCCCTCCCCCGTCTAAGCCATACTGTCTTTAAAGATAACAGAGGTGATCAAAGCTTCAAAATACACAATAGCAAATAGATGTGGGGGAAAAAACATTGCTAAGTCAAGGTCAGCTTCTACCAGGGGTGAGAAACAACAAAGATGTTACAAATCAGCAAAGCATTTTTACCTTCCTCAACTTCCTGGTTTATAAAATGGATCCTCTAGATATCATGCTACAAACATAAAAATAGCTGCTTACTATTTCTTCCATCTCTCAATCAATTCGTCCCCCAGTCTGTACTGATATTGGTGATTGCCCCAACCCAGGTGCAGGACCTTGGCCTTGGCCTTGTTGAACTTCATGAGGTTTGCCTGGCCCCCCTCCTCAAGCCTGTCCAGGTCCCTCTGGATGGCATCCCATCCCTCTAGTGTATCAACAGCACCACTCAGCTTGACGCTGTCCACAAACTTGCTGAGGGTGCGCTCAATCCCACTATGTCACTGATGAAGATATAAAATAGTATTAGTCCCAGTAGAGACCTACCCCTTTCATCATGATCTCATCGTGATCTTTTAGGACCTACCAACTGTTTTCCTTTTATTCTCTTTCTCCTCTTGGAAGAATGTGGCATCTAAAACACCAGATCTCTCTTAAGCACATATTCAATACATTGAGCAAGGGAGTTACCCCGTTTCAGAGCCAGAGACCGGGGATATTAGGATGGTGATTTGCAGGGATTTCATCATCAGTTCCTTATGGCTATTACTTCCACTTTTAATGTTTAGTTTGACTTAGAATATTTTTTTCTCTGGGCAGTCCACATGTATTGACATAATTGTCATGTGTTGCTCTGTTGATGAACTGCCAGCGTAACTTGACAAACAAACTTTTCCATACTTGGTACAGACCAAATACATTCAAAAAAATCCATCTGCTCTGTAGTTTTGGGGAGATTATCAAGGTTTTATAAACAAGCAGTAGGACAGACTTTTTTCCTCCAGGTACAACTAGCACGTACTTTATGTATTCTCATTCATATTTACACTTCATCTATTTACATCCGTATTTTCTCTACCCATTATGTGGGGTTTGGTCAATTTCACCTAAATATTAAAAAGATACTTTACAGTATGAAGGTAGCTAAAACTAATAACTTAGCAATAATTTCTCCACGTGCAAACGTCTATTTGCTTTCACAGAAGTACCTTCACCCCATTTAAATGAAGAGGACAAATAGAGGGGTAAAATCCCCAATGTGAGTAACAATGACAGATTATGGCCTTCCTTCCTTTTTTTTAAATAACTTCTTCCAAAGCTAGGTAGCTGTTTCTCAAGACTGCAGAGAGGTGGGATTCTGAGCAATTCATACTTCTGTTCTTAGCACAGCAGCACGTTGTGGGAGTTTATTAAAAAGAGCTCCCTCTCAACAAATACAAAATAAGCAAGAAAATCTTTCTTTTTTTCTGGGACAGCATCACTGATCACAGTGAGCGCTCTGCAAAAGAAGCCGTATGCCATCATTGCAGAAAGTCTGTACCAAAAGTTGCTGTTCTGAGTGCAAATGCTGTTCCCAAATACAGTACTGTGTATTGCTAATGTTTTTGTAGCAGGAGAAAGAGAGCACCACGATACTGAATTAATGTTGGGCACTGGTTCAGTACTTTATACTCTCTAAATCTATTTCCTTCTATCCCTTCAGAAGTTTGCCACTTCCTGAACCTTGATTACATTTAGTGAAATCCCTCACAAACCAAATCCCTATCCTTGACTGACTGTATACAAACATGACTTTAAATATACGTTGAGTAGCTACCAAATTCCGTATAGCGTGCTGCAGTTCTAGACAGAATCTGTCTGTCATGCTAAATAGACAGGTAGTTACTGAAAACATTGCTTCAGCCTCACCAAGTATTACCGTAACTCTTCAGTTTCAGCAATTACGAAGCACCATACTGAGAAAATACTTGACTGTGCAAAAATCAAAGTTGAATTCAAGAGAAAGTGGTACTTGAACGACAGAAAATCCTCTGCCTACTGTTCTCAGAGAGAGATGCCAAAACAACATTGGGAAAGGAGCGGAAGGTTTTCAGAATGGCATTCCATCAGCAGCAGAGATGGAAAATACCTGAAGACTTCTTTACTATTCCTGAAAGAATTTAAAGAAAGCTGAAGTGAGTGGCACCATCACTATTCAACAAAGGGAAGTGCTGCAAACATTCTTTCTTCTCTTGATCAAAGGAGGATATTATTAGCAGTTAGCATTTTAAGAGGATAACATCATCTTCATGGTGAGAGGCTATGTCACTTTAAACATGAACCATAATGATTTTCATTACCTAGCCATTGTCACATTTTTTTAATAATCACCATGGTTATTAAACAACAGATTGGAGGCCAGTGTTACCTTAAGAAAGTTACGATGCTTAGGGAAGCTCCTAAAGTATACCAGAACTGCCAGCCGACTGAAATAGATTTTACCATGTTTCTTTGGTTGCCTTTTTTTGCACACATTAATTTCAAGCTAGGTGAAAATTTAAATGAAATCACATCCCTACAATTAACCCTCCTCCCCAAAAGTTTGGTGGATTATTTACAATCCTTTTATTCTTCTTTAGATCTTAGCTCCAATAATTTTTTTCCAAACTATGCTGTGAATTACTCTATATGGAACCACTGGGAATGTAGTTTGTAAGATGGTGAGTGAGATTACTCTAATTTCATTCCATATCAATGTGTAATACAGACTGGGAACCAAAAATACAATGCCTTCTTAGTAATCTCACCTACCTGTATCTCCACCATACACCTACATGGATGATGACACATATAGCTCACTGCAAGAATAACTACGGAAATTAAAGAAGGATCATTTTAAGCCCCTTGTCTAGCATGTCAAATGCAGCATAACCTACATGAATTCCTAAGAAAAGGATGAGTAGTAAACACACATCGGATTGATCCAACTCTACTGGTATATCTTAGCTTTTCTGCTTTTAACCCCTTTTTCCTTTAAGGGAGGAATGTAAAATACTAGGTAGTTCCAGATTAATCTTCCAGGTAAAATGTACACATGTTGGTTGCAAACGCATACCAAGAGATTTTCAGAAGGAAAAGAAAAACAGGGACGTTTTTATTAACGGCCAGAACTAGATACCCAGTTTTGCAGAAATGCTATGAATTACTGTGTTGCTTTCTGGAAACAAGGTTAAGACATCACTGACTCATGAAACAAGCTTATATACCTTTCCTTTTCCCCAGTCCAGTGTGGGAAGAGGTAGAGATTGAAAGCACAGGTTCTTTGGCCAGCCACCAGGTAAGTTCTGCTGTGCTATCACCATAGTAAATTATTTCAGAAAATGCTCAAAAATAACGTCTACTTCACAAATCACTTCCACTCTGATTCTCTTCCTCTCTGCAGTTGTTTTATTTTTTTTTCCCCCCTCAGCTCAAACTGATTAAAAAAATTAGCATCTGCCACTGAATCACAGTTTACCTCCTTAGTGCATCAGGGGAACATTGTACACAAAAATTATCAGCGGATTATTCTTAGATCACTGGAGAAAGCTAATACCACAATGATGAGCTTCAAAAATTTTCTTTAAAAAGTTTCCAAAAAAACCCATCTACACAGCTTACAACCTGATGAATTAATGCACTGAACAAAGACAGAAAGAAAGCTAAATATCGTAGGATTATGGCTGCTTAAAAATTATGCTGGACGTAAATGCATTTGCTTTTGTTTTCCCTCTACCTGGCATAACTTTAATACATTTTTTGGCTGCATGTCACAGCTTATTTCATTTACCATATAAAAGACAAGACAAACGGAATGATATTGAATGCAAAACTTCCTTTCGTCTCCTTGAAAATTAGAGTACTTTAAAAAATGTAAGTTGATATTAAATACAAGACGATAGTAAGACCCTGCCCTTCCCATATTTCAGACCAGAGAAGGAACTCTGGCTGCATATACTGCATCTTAATAATAACTGCATATGAAAGAAGCTGTTAATTACAGCAACAACTAGGTCACTTAAAATTTCAGATCAAGGAAGTTAATCACAGCATTTACCATAAGACCTCCTATTCACAGGAACATTTATAAACCCTCCTAACATTAGTGTTTAAAATTGCTCTATGCCCACCTTAGAGAGCTGAGCAAGTATTGCTGCATAAGGACCAAAAGCATTAGCTTATATAGCCAAACTCACACATGTAAATACAGATACAGAAGTTCACTTTAAACACTTAGATTGAGTTGATGATGCAAAGTAATAATTTCTTAGTTGAAAGGAAGGTTGGGTAAAGCTTGGTAAGGTTTAAGTTAGTCTATAAGTTTAAATAATGTCCTTCAGCTATGATAAAAAAAAATAAAATCCCAGGTTAAAGTCAAAACAGTAAGGAAGGTTCAGTGGAACCAGCAGACAGACTTCTGAGGCTGTCACTACACTTTTTTATAGCTTTATGTACTACAGCTTATTTCTACCTAGGGCCGGTATTCTGATTTTCTTCATACCCTTAAATAACCTGTATCATTCATCTTTCAAAGTCTGTTTTTCAGACCCAAATAGGAGCAGAAAAGTGTTTTAAAATTATTTTGAGCAAGCTGTGAGTTCTATGGCTTTACAGGTCATTTATAATGCATCAGAATGACAATTACATTAAGCTCCACACAGCGACTCATAAAAACAGCAAGTGGCAGTAGGAAAGAGTCAGAGAGGAGGATAGGGTGTATCTGTCCAGGAAGGGATTTATAAATCAGGATTGGAGAACACAAAACACAACGAAGAGGACTAAACAGTATCATTATTCTCTTTAAAGGAAGTACTTACAAAAAGAGCAGTGTGTGGATGGAGCTGGAGAGAGCGATACTGATGAATCAATTTCCCTTTAAAGACACATTAGTTTTTTAGTACAACTTGATTTAAATGATTAGAAAGCAAACAGAAATATGAAAAAAAAAAAATATTCAAGGCAGCACATGATAATGAAAATCATTTCCAAGAGAAACAAAAACTTAAAAAATGGCATTAATGCTTTGTAAATTTTTTTTTTTTTTTTTTTTAAATCAGATGGAAGTACACCAAAGTCAGCTTGTGTTATATATCCAAATGGGGGGCGGGGGACGACGACCCAAACAAAAAAAAACCCAAAAAACCCAACCAGCTGTGCTAGAATAAAATTCCCATAGCTTTCTGTATGAATTCTCATTTAAATAATTCAGGTATAAACATTAATGTCTAGCGGGGAATTGTACCAGTTTGGCAAGTCGTTTAAGTTACCAACTTGTGGTCACTGTCATTTTCAAAGCTTGAGCAGAAAAGGGTTAAAATATACAGACATCCTTAATTATTAGAATTATCATTCATTGTAAATATAATGTATAATGGCCAGAGGCTCCAATACGAATAAGAGTTTCATTACTCTAAATGCTTTATTCCAGAACAATGAGTCTCTGCTTTGCATTTAGAATTTAAAAGCCAATGAAACAGATCAGAGGTGAGAAATGTCTGAATAAATGATTAGAGTAAGACTTGGATATTTCTTTCTGTAGCCACACAATGTCTAATTATTTATTTGCACTATTATGCTTTGAACAAGCCCTTCTTAAAGTGCCTTTCTTTTGGAACTTCTTCAGGACTCGTAGACTAAGGAATGACTAGGGAATCAAACAAGAGTGGCAGACACATTGTCATCTTAGATGTAGCAAGGAAGGTGGGAGATGTCTTTTTTATTATATTATTAAATGATCTAAGGATAATCTAGTTTTAACTCAGTTTAACAAACACAAATGGATGTTGCCATTTTGTTGTTTTAATCCTCTTCTCTTGTTATATTTCAATTCTTTCAACTGGGATGAAACAATATTTTGCTGAGAAGAAACTGCCTCACATCCAACTATTCATGGTAGGTCACAAACCCCAAAGAAAATCTTGCAGGCCTGAAAAACCTAACTCAGCCAATTAAACATTTCTTTAACAGCACTGCTCAGTTAGGGAGCCAACCTAAAAGTGACAGAATGGTCAAGTTACACCCCGAGAGCGTTGAAGGTGCAGAACCTGGCAGCAGGGGGCTGTTGGCAGCATGACTAAGGAGGGTCAAAGCTGCCAGCGCTGAACTATGACCAAATCATTTCCACACAGTATATTGAAATTTCACTGTGACCTTTTGTCACAGCAGATGAGCTGTTGTAAAACAGAGTAGATTCTGGGCACTGGTAAAGGTTGGGCGTTTGAAGACCAGGCAGAGGAAAGGAACAGCTCTACTGTGCTCGGCACTGTAACTGTTGCTCTCGCCGCGCCTGTCTGTGTGAGACTTCTTGGTGGCTATACGTTTTGTACTACAGCCACAAGCTCTAACTCTGTGGGGTGGTGTACTGCTTTCATTGCGTCCCAGCCTCAGGAACAGAGTTTACGCTGATAACTATATTTCATGTAACAGGAACATCACAGCAGTGGTGGAAGGAGATGTACCTAATCTTAGTAGGTTAGAGATGTGTTTTTTTTCCTAAGTTGTCATGAAAAGTCACATTTTGATATGACACAAAGGCATCATAAGCACTGAGCTCATGGTTAGATGTAAATGTGTATTACTGAAATGGAAAGATACATCAAAGTTTTACTGCATCACATTTTATCCACTACTTAGAAAAATCACACATATTTACAAAGAAAGACCTGGGGGCCTCCTCCCATTATATTTCAAAACAATGTTTTTCTTCATTCAAAGGAGAAAACTTAATAAAAACAATAAAACCAAATGAAAACTTTCTTTGTTCTCATGGCACCGCTACCTCTTGAAAAGATTGTCCTTCAGGTACTATTGCAATATTTTAACTTTGACAGCTGCCCTGTTGAGACATTACTACTGATAAAACAAAGCTTTGTCACTTCAGCTTCAGTACAACAGCAATGCGGTCTCATATCAGCAAGAACAGAATCAAGGACAATATGTGATGCATCACACTTGCATAACTTGTTTACCAAAAATCTCATTGCAAATATGGTGAAGACCAGCTGAAGCATCTAGATACGTCGGTGAAGTTAATCTAATGAATGGATGAATGTTTAAGAACACTGCACAACTTATTTTAAGACTAGAGTATATTCTTCATACTTGCACATCATGCAGGCACTGCTGATGCTAAGTAAACTGCAAACAAAAAAATGCTACTTTTTCTATTTCCAATAATATTTTTGTTTGCATAAAAACTTACACTTCCTTCAGGCCTGCCTCTCCCTCTCTACTTGCATATAGGATTTCAAGAAAATACCCATCATGTGGTATCAATAAATGTAGGTCTATTAAGCAACACTTGGATGACCCAAAAGTTTTTGGTTTTTTTTAATTAATGAAAACTCTTATGCCCTTCCAAACAAATACTAGAATAAATCAGTTGAACAAGGAAATACTTGTGATGAAAAAGCATCTGCAGAGATATGTAGAATATGTAGCATTTAAAGAGAGCAGGGACTAAAACCTGTTTGGAACACTGTCACTTCAACATAGGAAAAGGGGAAAACAAAATAAAGGTTAGCAACCTGGGTTCAGGAACTCCATCTTGTTTACAGATTGTACACAACCAATATACACACTAAAATACTTGGACCTTTTCTGCCAGTTCCTTCACATTCTTAGCACTGATTTCTTTCGGAAAGCACACATACTATAAAAAAATCCAAAGGACAGTGTCTTCTTGTTTGAAACAGTCTGGTAGTGGAGGAAGTCTAAGAAACATAGTGACCTTTACCACTACTGAATCTTCACATGGTGCGTAGGAAGAGCACACTGAGTGTCAAGAGAGCTCCCATAAAGAGGTATTTACTGCCAAGTCTCACTAAATTATGGAAGAAAAACCTGTATCTACTGTAA
Organism: Pygoscelis adeliae; assembly: GCF_000699105.1. NCBI lineage: Eukaryota > Metazoa > Chordata > Aves > Sphenisciformes > Spheniscidae > Pygoscelis > Pygoscelis adeliae. Next base: position 2,108,127 of record NW_008824900.1, on the reverse strand, counting down.
CTGTTTCATATTGAGATGTGTACAATATTTACCAACAAGCAACAAATGAGATAAATATGTTCCTCTTAAAGTAATCCATCTGTCAATAGCACAAACTAGATTTTGCTTATGTTTTAAAGATACAGAACATTTTGCATATCATTGCACTTACCCTTGGTTGTTCTCTTTCACAACTCATCTGTTGCTTTGAACTCTACAAGAGGAAAAAAGAAAAAAACAAAAACCAACAACTTTGAAAGCATAGCATTCTTGCCACAACAAAGCTGTTAGGTCTACATATCTTACACAAATAAATACTAGAAATGCAGCCATGAGTCTAAACACAATATTGTATTGTGAATCTAGATAGAATCATTACTGCAAAAAGGTATTATTTTTTCACTGATTATTTTAAATTTACAAAGGTCAAAAGGAAATTAACACCAGAACCCACCGCAAGTCTGAAGTACAAAAGCATTTTTGATATTTTAAAGATCTCATTGGCAGTTCAGTTCAGGAAGAAGCTTTCCCCTTTTTCTGTTCTATCACAAGTCTGTGTTATATTTCTGAATATCCTGCTACTAAGATACCATGATATATTCACAGCACACCTTAGAAATAGAGATACAGAAGCTTCAAGTAGTGATAAAACTATTCCTACGACAACTTCCAGTTCTGATCTGTATAAAAATAACTTTGAAGAAGACTTGATTCCAATGCGTATTTTTTTTCCATACTGCTGTCTTTATGTTCTGCCAGGTTTATGAGAAACACTCGTAGAGTTTGAGAGCTGGTTGCTGAGCAAGATCTCACTACCAAGTAACAGCAGAAGTGAGTCATCAGTCAATGGCAGCACAATTTGCAAAGTCACTACTCTGCCAAAAAGAAAGGGGCTCCTCTAGAAAGAGCTCAACAAACTGAACAGCAGCACTGAAACCCCGTTCCTAGTTTCCTTTCTAGCTCCCTGGTTTCTAACTCAATCCTGCCACTAGGACCTCTTGAACAAAACTTTAAAAGCTTTGCTTAGATGTTCGGGAAGACACTCAGATGTTGATTTGTCCAACCTGTGGTGAGAGGGTTTTTTGTTTAGTTGGTTTTTGGTTTGGTTTTGTTTTTAAAAGAAAGTATGTTTAGAATACTTCTAGAATCATTAGTGAGTATCATTAGCCTTAAAGTTTAATCACTGCCATTTCTGTAATTAACGTACATGGCAAACAATTCACAAAACATGAAAAAGAAGTCTGATGCAGTGTTTTCTAAGGATATTTTCAGATGTTCAGAGTACACTTTTCACTACTTTGCACTTACAAAAAGTTAAAACATGAATCAATACCCATTTGTATGAGATATTTTTACTCTTGTGATGATGAAAAGGGGAACTTCTCAGGCAAAATTAGGTTACTTACAAAAGAATAAAACTGCCAGCCCATTTTTCAACACAGAAAAATAAGTCCTAATAAATAAGTTACAAGCTAAACCTTCTCTACATAGCAGAAGTTTTACAACAAAGTCCCTGTACAGAAATACAAATCTAATAGCAACAAATGCTCTTCTGATACGTTTCTTAAAGTTCTCTAACAGAGGACAAAAGCTAAAGGAATTCAGCATAGGTCTATTTACAATCTTCCCCTATAGAGTAAAAGTACAGCTAAAGTGACTATCTCTTGCAGCTAATGATTCCATTTTTCAAGGTTTCAAGCCTTCACACCATTTATAAATTACTTTAAGGTTGTATTAGTCTGCATTATAGGTGTACTTACATAAGTCTCAAGAGTTAATTTTAGATCGGAATCTGCTCTAGATGCATCTATTCACATTGTTTAAAAAATATAAAATAGAATAGAATATTTCAGCTGGAAGGGACCTACAATGATCATCTAGTCCAAGTTTGAAGTGAGTTTGGGGTTTTGGTTTTTTTTTGTTTGGAGGGTTTTTTTACTATTATTATTTAGATTTTTCTCTGTGTAAGCTTCCACACTAGAGATTTTAACTCCAATTTTCAGAAAAAAATATTAGTTGAAATGTGAATAGTTGTTTTAGACAATGGTCCTACACACGTTAAAACAAAAAGTTTAAAATCATAACCCTCTAAAGTTACTTACTCTTTGTTTGTAGGTTATATTCTCTAAACATAACACTACCACTACTACCTTATTCAGTTTCGGTCCTGAGCAGTCATAACACGAGACAGATATCACTATGTTTTTTTGGTAGGTAAATGGGTGCACAAAGAAATGAAGAAAGTCATTTGCCAAACTAACAGCACATGAGCTCCACTTAGCAAATTGAGCAACATCCAGAATGATTTGTCTTTATAATATTTCACTGGTCAGCTTCTTTGGGTAAGGCTGCCGGTCTTACAGTCTGTAATTTGTGTTCTAGGTGTACCAGCTATTTTTCCAGAAGACATGTTCAATCTCTACCATTAATTCCAGTATTTCTCAGGGTACTCTTCAAGCATTAACAAAAAAAAAAAAAAAAAAAAAAAAAAAGAGAAAGAAAACTGAACAAACAACGTGGTGATTAACTGAAGAAAACAAAGGGAAAAAAGGAGAAAATAGTAGAACATGCAATGCATTACAGAATGCTGGAATATTGTGATTGCTTTTTATTTAATTCAATATAATTTTCTCAAACTTTCTTTTGCATCTCTTGTCAAATCTGCTTTTCTCCAGTCAGATGCCTAGAGAGCATAACTTTTGCAACAGGGATATTTTTCATAACTTGCCTGCAGAACATAGAAGAACTGTAATCTTTGTAGGTATTAAGTACTACTAATACTTCAGTAGTAGTAGTAATAATAATTTTAAAAGCTTCAGAAGAAGCCAAAAATGTAATCATGTAGAAAAGATATTCAGCATAGAAATCAACAGGAGATAAGGGTTATTCAAAACGCTGCCGTAAATTGCATTGTTACTTAAGAAACAAAACCCATCAGATTTACATTTGCTTTACAGCCGTGCGATATGGAATTAGATAATCCTTCCATCTCATCTGTAATGTGTTTATCCTCCGATTTTCTTACCTTTGTACTGCAGAGCCATACATGGCTCACATTTTATCATGGCTCTGATAAAATACATAAACAAGGAAAGATTTACAATTCTTCCCATTTCATCCACCATATCACATTGGTGGGCCTGGACATGCTGATTGCACGTTTAGGCAAACTATGAAGACGTTTTGTTTATTCCACAGCAGCTGCAAACTATTCTACGATATTAGTTTCGGCTCTTTTGAGATGATTGTGAAATGTCTTTTGGAAAGACTTTCTAAAATTTATATGTACTTTTTTTTTTTCATTTAGATACAGGGGGAAATATATTCAGATTGTACCTTTAACATCACCCTTCAAAAGAATGTGTTGTCCTCTTCCCCATGGGATGAAACTTTTGGCTCTGACCTCACGTTAGCTGCACAGATTTACAGGCATTCTGTCTTCAGACAGAAAGGTGACAAAGGTGGTTAAAGGTAAGGAAATATATCTAGACAGGAACAAGTAGGAAGACCAGAATAATTCAGCCTGGAAAAGAGATGGCTGGGAGTAGGTGTCTATGAAATCATAAATAACGTGGAGATGGAAAAGCTAGAATGATTGCTGCTTCTGTCTTCCAAAAAACCAACTAGATGGCAACAAGTGAAAATGGTTTGAACTGGCCACCTATTAAACTAGGTAAAAAGATGATTCGTCATACAACGTGTAAATAAAGGAGTAGGTGCTGTGGATAAAGAAAAAAAAAAAAGAAGAAAGAAAAACTTACATAAGATTATTAAATGCACAGACACTAACTTTGCCACGCAAAGTTCCTGGAGACTGAAAGAAAATTCTGGAGGTGCTTTGCTTTGTTCCCCTCTTCCATAGGCATGCATAAAGATGGTATCTCGGACTTACAGACCCCCGGTCTGACTCAGAACAGTGGGTTTCATGTACGCTTATAATATAAACATGCAAGCTTCCAATAACACCGGGTCTTTGGAAACCAAAGTTGGTGGTGGGGAGGGGGAATTTCAGAATGGAAGAAAGGCAAAATTTGTAAAAAGAAACAAACAAAAAAGTATCAAGTAGTTGTAGAGTCGAGCGAGGGTTATAGTTATTGACTATTTAAACAGATAATTAATTCTGTGTTTTAATTAGTCATCTCTAAGGCTATCTGCTACTGTCACTTTAAACATAAAATTGACAAATATCTACCATCACAGAGAGCAGAACAGGAAATGTTATTTAAGATTGAAAACAAGTATTTAGGAACAGTTGGAGAATACAATAGAGAGGCAAAGAGTGAATAAGAACAAAGATGTACAAGTCAGGAGAGGACGACTGTGTCTTAACATCCAACTGCTACACCACATCTCCCAGCAAAACAAATAGAACAAAAACATCCATTTTTTTAAAAACAAACAGCTTTCATATGAATGTGAGAGTTGTATTTTTAAATAGATTTTGACTCAATCTACCACCACATCCATGGTGTTCTGTTTACTAAAAGAAATGGAGGAAGACAACAGGGTCGATATGCAGGACACACCAATGGCAGCAATTTCCTTTGTTCAAAGTTCAGCAAATGGTTGATTCCAAACTGTATGTTTTAGCTGTAATAACAAAATCCATTTCAGTGATGGCTTCCCTCAGAGAGTGAACTTCCATGTGGATAGCTCCCTCATCATGCTTCATACTAAAAGCTTTCCAGAACAAAAGCAGCAAGGCTCAGTGATAATGCATCATCAGGATGAGATTAAAAAAAAAAAACTGAAACAAACCAAACTTACCTCAATGAAAAAATAATTTTCATACTTTAAACAATGATGCTATCTATCTGTCTCTCTCTCTTTCTCTCTCTTTATCAGTTCAAGTTTATTAAAATATATCTGAGAAAGGCTCATTTGGGCACAAGTGGCTTTCTGGGCAGCTAACCAGTGCCAAATCTGCTCTCTCATTTTGCCTTTTTTGCTGTCTGTGCCAGTTTAAGAGAAGCATCCTGGCAGTACTAAGCACTTAAGGGAAAACATAAATAATGCATTTACAATATGTAAACCTGTACAGATAAACGAGAAAAACTGAAAGCCATAACATATTTAATTAATGATCAAGAGACCTTAGAAGCAAACCTTGTGCACATCCTGCAATTTTAAATACAGTGCTTCTCAATCCTAAATTTACTTCATTATGTCTCTGGATTGAGCCACATGCAATGAGCTATTTATTTCTTTTAGTTCAAGACTGCATGAAGAACCTGGTCAATACGTTGACTGTCATTATGTCAAGCCCTCACACACTAGAGTTTAGTGGAAGAATGCCTAAAATACTGCTTCTCTTTAAAGGATTTAATCAAGAAAAAAATTTAAAGACCTTGAACAACAGTTCAAGACCGCAGGTCTTTTTAAAAGACCACAGTCTTATAAGACACTGATGCTGTCAGGCTCCATCATTTTAAACAAAAAAAGACCCTTTGGAAATACTGTGCAACCTGCTGGTGTCATTTTCCGGTGAGTTCATGAACACGAATAGAACGGGGAAGTATGTTTTGTTTTCTTTAAATAACAGTAGCAGGTGGGAGACTTAACATCTTTTAAATGTATTTATCAGTCATCCACTCTTCATACAGACATGCAAGCCCTAGCTCTGAAGGAATTGAAACACAAATAGAAAATAGGACCCATCTATGGATGTAATGGACAGATTAAGAGGGCAAGAGTATTACTCAAGTTGATAAGGAATACCAGCAGTCCACCTGGAGAGGTTTTTTTAATGCCAAGTTTTTTAAGTGCCATTTTGAAGAAAGGGTTTAGGTGATGGGGCAAAGAGAACAATATGATGGTGACAGGGTTATTTACAGAAAGACTCTGCTTAAAATGTAAAAGAAAAACCGTTTTTGTTACAGTACAACATGCCCAAGTATTTGTTTTGCATTTACAAATTCAAAATACTTTCAGGATTGACAAGGTCATTTGAAATGGTGCACAGTCCCAGTGGTTGAAAGATAGTGAGTGAACAGCTGAAGTCTTTTATATTCTAGCTATTTTACCATAAACAAGCATTTGGGGTAAATGGACTTCGCCTGTGTTCCAAAAAAAGTGTATACAAAGCCATCCTGTTTCCAGTGAGCAGTCACACTGAAATTACTTATCCGTGATTTTCTGTGCAGCTTAAGACGCCTACTCTAACAGTAGTTCCAGGAAAGGCCCTCCAACATTTTTGTCGTTCTTCTTCCACCTCAAAAAGGACAATGCAAATATGATTACCTGAATTGTAACACACGCCTGTTTTCATTAGGAAAGGATACTTTACAGTGAATACCTACATATGAACTGTGGAGCATGAGAGTCAGATGCAAAAGACTTGGCAGTGATCACACTCAGTGGTTTTACCAGAATGTAACTTCACAATTAGTAATTGCTTATTTATCTGATTAAGGTCTCGCATTTCTCCTCATTCATACATAGATTAAATAGCTGAAATAAAACCATAGATTACTCCATCACAGTCGCACTGGTTGTATTTCACTAGATACTATGAGACAGTCCATACCATTTCATACTATTTGCAAAATCCATCTATCAGAGTTTTCTCTTATTAGATACTCACCTGACTGTAAAAGTCTTCTATCAAAAATTAAGTGCTTGGGTTTTTTCCTTGCCACGTTGCACAAAAATGCTGTGCTACACAAGGAGATACAACGTACACTGCCATCTGGCGTATTTTATGTGGAAACAGTTGCTTCCCTTGCATCATTTTATTACATATTAGTTTTCATTATCTCATTGCCCTACAGAATTCAGAAGAAATGATGCTTCAAGTTATTTAATATGTGGAGAGAGTATGGGCTTGTACATAAATGTATAAATAACGTTGTGTATTAATTTAAAATGGCTTCTCAGTACTTCATGTGAAAACCCAACACACAAATGAAGAAACAATGTCCATCCCACGAGCTCACAGTGCCACAAAGCAGAGCCTGAGGTGCTGAAACACAGAAGACTCGTTAAAAATATCAGTGACGGCATAAACATGTAGGATGATTTGAACTGGAAGTGGGGTTTTCAGAGCCTTCAGTAGTGACTTACAGCATCATCAAGCGGCTTTCAAACATAAAATCAAGACTATTTCTTCCTTGAGGAGTAACTGGGACCATCCTCCTCTTCTATGAGCTGCTTACATTTTTTTCTACATATGACTCCTGAAAGCCCCCAAATGTTGAAGAGTCTCGAATGAGATGATACAGTGCTGAAAACCTGTATTTTTTGTGTACATTGTGTTACGAACACAAAGGGGTACAGAGTGTATATGTCTATACATATGCAAATTTTTCCAGAACAGAGAGCTTCGGGTTTCTGTTTGCTAGGTATGTGTGTTTGCATGCACAGAATTTTAATTTCATAGGGTTTTATTACAACCATCAGTTATTGTGCTATAGCACTAGCTAGAGGGACTGATTTATTCTCAAATGCCCTTGGCTTGGTATCGTATATCGACTAGCGCTGCTGTCATAAATATATTTGGGTGAAGAACTGTCTACAATTCTGTGAGTAATACTAAGCAGAGTTAAGGTTTCAAGTGTCACATACAAGTGGGTTTATTTCTACTGGAAGAAACAGGCAATTATTATGGCCCATTGAGCTCAGATTAAGCATTTCCATCAAAAAAAGAAAAAGAGCCTCGTGCTACAATCCTTGTAAAGCTGCAAATGCAAATGGGGACCATCTCATCTTCCATAAAAAATAATCTATAGTTTTATAAGCATTTATCCCTCTCCTTTTCTTCTTACCCTCAAATTAGCAAAATATTCCAAACAGGATAATTTTATTGAGACACAAAAGTAGAAAATCTCCAAAAATAAAATAGAAATACCGTAAAAAATTTTGATATATTAAAACAGTTTGTAGGCAATTATTGCCTTGTGTAAAATGGCTCCTTTAATCAATTGAGAAACCCCAAAGTCCAATTTTCACCTTTTCTTGGCTTCAGGCTAAGATATGTTTTTTCAGCAAGATTATCTACACTGCTTGACCAATATTGTTTCCTGGCAAATACAGGTTTTTTGGTTTGGGTTTTTTTTTCAGTTTTGGGTTTTTTTTCCATTTTTCTTTTGGGTTGTTTTGTTTTGGGTGGTTTGTTTGGTTTTTTTAATAGCCTTAGTTATACGCCCAAAGCGTGCTGCAGATCACAAAGACACTTATGTCACTGAATTTGCCTTTGGCTCCCCGAGTGTATTCAAGGAAACTTGTGGTGCTGCAGCACAGCCTAGAAGCTCTTCATTTTCTGACACCCCTTCAAGTAGAAGACCTGCAAGGTGGCATAACACCAGCCAGCACCGCAGCTTTTCCCGTGCTCCCGCATCGTATCCTATTACATAAGTAGTTCCCTGTTTTTTCACAAAAAGTTTAGGAACCGTGGGTCTCTGGTATGCCTGTGTGAAAAGCACCGCAAAGACAAACACTGTTTTATGTTTATTTTGCATCTACACTATATGACTAACCCTTGAACATTAAGGCCCTGGTGCATTTCTGTTGGAAACTACTTTGCAGTATACTTTAATAGAAACTAGGAAAAAAGTCTCTGAGAAAATATTTTTTGCAAGTACCATTCTAGAAGAACACTTGTGTGGTAAAGCCTCAGAATTAAATTCTGCATGCATGTTCTGCATGTATTAAATTCTGCATGGAGCAATCCCATGAGAAACTTTATCTATACTTAGGATTCAAATATAAACTCCTTTTATACATAAAAGACTAGCTATAGTGCATTTTATTTAATTTCAGAGCACAACACAGTAAGTATTATAACAAATAATCAGAAGGCAAAGGCACTGTACTAAAAAGAATAAACGGACACTATGAAAAAATGTAATTAAAAATACTGTGATGTTAAAGCAACACCCAGTATAGAACTACAAGTATGTTATCTTAGAATGCAAACGCTACCAGACCAAGCCTGGCGTATTACATGCATTGCACTGTTTACTGCAGCATAAATAATTTTTGTTTCACAAGCATATTGTTATTACAAGAATTTACTCTTGTAAAATCTTGTAACCTTTGGGAAATGGATCTTAAGTCTCTTTCCTTAAAGTTTCTATCCAGAAAGAAAAAAAAAAAAGGCAGATAATGGCATGAATACCAATTAAGTGATAAAGTCTGAAGCTAGTGTAAATATAGAATGAAGAAATCTGATATATTAATTAGTATCTGCGTATCAGGTACTGCTACCAGCTTTTGAAATGAATTCTAAGTGTCTGCATTACATAAAGGAGGCAAAAAAATCTGATATGCTGCATAGTAGATTTTTTGAAGTAAAAATAATTGACAGAGACAATGACTAAAAACTATAGGCCAAGAACATATAATAAAATTAAGACAGGGTGTAAGTAAAAACTCCATTTTATATAGAATAGTTTCTTATATTTTGGAACAGAAAATTAATACTAGTCTGTTAAGGTGCCAGTTATACTAACTGCAGATAACAACTCAGAAAGACACTTCAAGGAAGAGGAGAGAATACAAGACTGACAATAAGGATATCACTGGAGACAGGCATGGGTTTTCAGACAATTACCGAAGCTAGTTATTTTACAAATTGCTACTATAGACATTGCCTGTGTGTTATCAGTAAACATCTGGAAGGCTACTTGCTGTGCTTGTGTGCTGATAAAAATAAGTCAAGTTCATTCAGTCACCGCTGCTTGACAAATTACAAAAAACCCCAAAACACAGCTTTTATCTGGCAGATCCACACTATTGGCTGAAGAGGCCATTATAGAAGGAACTAGTCTGAGAAACGAGATATTGCCAGGTCAGCAAGAAGCCAATGAACTGACAGATATCCAAACTTTGATTTGTCCCCTTCCTTAGAGTTACTCTTTCTCTCATTAAAAAATTACTTTTTAGAGTGTTATGAAGTGAAAGGGGGTGTGTGTGTGTATATTGAGTATATATATAAAGTAGTTTAATTTATAAGAAATGATCCAAAACATCCTATAATGTCATTCTGCACTATTAACCTAATAAATCAATCATCAGTAAATTTATCTGGAAAACTTATTTTATTCATATGTAGATAAAATTGGAAATCCTTAGAATTTTTAACATTAACAACAATTTAAATTCTACAACTGTTCTTAACTGAAAGGTAATTAACAGTATCCTTCTATAGTTTAATGTGGTTGGTTGGTCAAACTATTAGCTTTTTTTTTCCTTTTTTTTTTTTCCCTTCTTGTTTTGGGTTCTTTTTCTTAAACAGGTAAGAACTTCTGCCATAAGCAGGATTTGTGTGCAAGTTTTAAACCTTGTTACTAAGAAATAATCCATGCCTATACAATTACATGTACTTTATATAGATAATCTTGTCAGTAAAATTTGATTGCAAAAAGAGGCGAACACCATGAAGTAAATTCATTAAAAATGATAGGCTATTTTCATGTATCACTCTACCTAAAGCTTGAAATTTGGTGGATAACTTCATTATTTATGAAACATGTATGTGCTACTTATCTTTATCTCTTGGGAGAGAATTGCAAGGATGTAAATGCACGATGCAAATTAATCATTAGAATCCACACATATTTTCAATAGGAAGTAGGCATCTAAATGTCATTAATGTCTTTTAAATTATCCCTTTCTGTTTCACACAGGAAATGCAATTGTAAGTTCTATGCTTGCACACACACACACAAAAATCACAAATCGAAACAACAAACATTGTACCCTTTGTTGCACTTATCAGTTTGTTTTATAATAAATCTTTTGAGCAAGGCAGAGGTTGCCTATACTGCACTAATTTATCAAATTGTGGACCCCTCAGGTGACACTTTTTCTAAAGCATAGAAAGACATGGAGGAATTATGCCTTCATGAAGTTTAGAGAGAGAACTTCACACCCTACATGTGATATGTAGTAAATATACCCAAAACCAGAAGTGTGTTTTCTTTTTGAATGAATAAATTAGTCCCAGAGAGAAAAAAAATGTGTACATCCACAACCATGGCTGTTCTTACTCTTACGGCATGAGCCTGACCTGCGCTCTGCATTAGGATTCACATCCCCTCTCCGTTACGCAATTCTCCTGACCATTTCTGTAAGTGCAAGAAGCTTGAGTAAGAAGAAACTGCAGGCAGATATTTAACGAGCTGTACGACCAAACATGCCATAAGGAACTTTTTACATTAGTTTTTACAACTCAGCTGTTACTCAGTGAAACTGTAGGTTGTACAAGCAGGCAGAAAGTTTGGCTCTTAGAGCCACAAAACAATCACCTCTTGAAGCTGTTGATATTAGTACAACACGTAAAAATCCTTTTTTGTTTCTGATTTGTACTGTAAATCTTACATACCGAAGGTAGTACTTTGCTCTTTCTTACAGCAACAGAATTGTAGAGGAACTCTACTGAAATGAATAATTTTAGATTTAGAAATGCAAAGAAGGGTAAAAGTCTTCTGGCAACCATCTGAAGAATAACTCTGGTTCCTTGCACTTACAAAAATGATCATAAATTCACTGTGGTTCCGAGTACTCCAGAGATGTGGCAAGACAGTGCAGACGCTTCTCCTGCTTGCACCTAAAGATCATTATGTAATCACTTGCAACAGTTTTCAAGTTGTCATGATGTCAGTAAGAAACCACGGATTTCCATTTGGACTAGACGACCTTTAAAGGTCCCTTGCAACCCAAACTATTCTGTGATTCTAAATAGTAATGTAAGCAAAATAAGTAATGTTTCTTACTGTCTATTGTCTGCATTATTAAAATGAGTTATCAATTAACAGTTGATTATCTTTTAATATTAATTTAAAAGAAAAAGATTCCAAGATAATTGCAGTGCCAAACACAGCACTACTGAGAACAGAATATGCCCGTATTTACCTCGTAATAACATTGGCTATATTTAGCCTCAGATGATGCCACTAACAGGATTCAAATTATGGTTTGCCAGGTTTCTTCTCAATGGGCTAATACATATATCTGCAGACTGCTCCAAATCACGAATTTTTCTAGGAGTCCTAAAGTTCCACCTCTGAGACCTGCTCTGCAGTTCGTGATCGTTGCCTACCTGCTCCTCTGGAAAAACGGCAGCCTGGTGAAGTCTGCACCCATTACCCCGTGTCAGTAACACCTCTGTTGCCACTCTCTCACTCCGCTGGGGGAGCGTATGGTGTTACATAGCATAGCAACTACAGTGCTTCAGAGGAGCCCTGGATCTGCAGTATATGTTGGGCTCAACTATCATATACAAAACCAGGAATCCCATCTGGCAGTGGAGGAGAGCGATGCTTCAGGAACTTCCTCTCCCACCAGCATGGACCATGCAGCTTGATAAATTTGAAACACAGATGGTATTGTTCTAAGACAGTAATGTTGCGCCATAGCTGAATATGGCTAAATGTGTGCAAGTCTGTCAGTGATAAGTGTCCCACAACAGGAACTCTGTAGAGGTACGATTTGCAAATTCTGTATTTATATTCACACACAGCTAAAGTAATTCTGAATACCCTTGCTCAACTTTGGAACAGTCCCTTGAAGGAATTGTTTTCTGAATAGTCAAAATTCTTTACCTTCATGGGGAGACGTACCTTTTAGGCCTTGCAATTATTTAACTTACCTTCCAATTTGTCCATGGCTAGCAAGTGAAAAAGTGAGGGACAGACCCAAAGTTTCTTTGAGTCTTTGCAGCATTGGTATCCTGAGAGGAAAGTGTTTTATTCTGCACAATACTCAAATCCAGTAACTACATAGGGAAAGGAAGGGCATAGTACCTTAATCTCCTCTCCTAAACAGCTTAACTAACTACAGAAGATGCAGTGCCTTGCATTCAATAACTACTCAGTGCTTTTACTTGTTCTAAGAATGCATTACAAAGAACGTCAATAAACTTCAATTAGCAATATATTTTTAGTGGCAGTGCTACAGCTTGCTGCAATGAAACATTTCTCCCAAGAATTTCTAAAGCTTTCCTAAAGAAAGCTTGACACTTAATAATGAAAGACATTTAGAGATTGTCATATAAGAGCATCCATTAGGGCAGTATATTCTTCTCACTCAGAAGTGGTAAGGTTACCTTGAACAAGTAAGTCTCATTCAAAATGTTCTTTGCTTTTCTGTTAAGAAAACGAACAATCATGGGCAAAAATCAGGTGCAGCTGACAAAGTTAAACATTTTCTTTCACCTTTTAATGAGACCACAGCAATGGCCTTGCTGTCCAAAAAATAGAAAAGTAGAAGGAAACATTTAAACTTGTGTATGTGTGTGCCCGTGCATGCACACCCATGCTCATTTTGCAAACTAAATGTCATGTTCTTCAATGACCTCCCTGATAACAAGCTTGAAATTGTAGCTTCAAAATTCTATTGTATCCATACCTTTTGAAATAATTTTAATGATGCATTGCATATGATCCTTATGCATGGAAGTGCTGCTCCCAACATCTCTCAAAAACTTTGTGATGAGCTGCCCTGAGGTGAAGTAAACTGTGACCTGAAACTCTGTCAGTTTAGAAAACAGATAGAAATCTTTTACTATATATACATGAAAGATCTAAATATCATCTTTTTACAATAAATATAACCTCTTTTCTTCTTCATATAGCTATACATGTCTTCACTTTTCTGCCATATCTTAACCCAGATTGAAAGTCATCAAGGACAAAGAGATCCATCTACAAGTTTTCTTACACGTATCTATCTATAGCTCTATATACAAGGGAGATGGAGAGGGAGGGAGAGAGAGAAACATCTCTCCTACCTGTATCTGTATCTATGTGTCTTCATTGTAGCACGGTTTAAATCAAATGGCTATATTAATAACTAATTTCAACATCATGTAATAATATACATGACTAACAATAATTAGCATGCACAAATCAAAAGGTACATTTCATCCTCATTTGCATGTGAGTAATGCTCACACTGTGCTGGTACAGCCTGTGTACTCAATACAGTATAGTTGTAGCCTCAAGCAAGTTGTCATTTAACTCACTATTTTTCATTCACTTTGTTTCCAATGTTTGTACAACTCTTCGCTGCTTTTACACCTGAACAGATTTTGTAGAACTTACTTTACTAAATTTTGCAATGAGATAAATACGCAAAATTACTCAAAGTCATTTTGGCCTGCAGATTATTTCTTCTTTTCCTCCCTTTTACTTCCAGAAACGCTACTTGCGTGTACCGTCAAGAAGCAAAGTAAAACCAAAGCCTTGAGTTCCACGACTGCAAGAGGATGCATATTACCAAAGAGGTGTTGAGTCAAGTTGTTCAAACTGAAAACCACTCCATTTTTAGCCAGCCTGCTACGATACTAAACAATTACTTTCACTTAAACAGGAATAAACAAAGTATCACACAGAAATAATTTTGAGTTCCTCAAAGCTCTGATGCATGTGGCCCTCGTGGGGAAATGAGAATGGGAGAATTTAAAAGAGCAGGAACAGTGTTGTGGTGTTCTGTGTGGTTAAATCAGATTAATCACCATCTAGTCCAATGGAACCAAGATCCAAACAAACTCATTATTTTTAAGCTAGGTAGTCTTCAGGTTTAGCAAATTTTCAAGCCTGGGATTAGTTTATGAGATGAATCAATTTTTAATGTTATGATGTAAAAGCCATTCTAGTCTGCTAACTACCTGAAACACTGAGATCAATTTGAGAGTAAAACATCAATTACCTCACTTACTGAGACAGGATAAGCAGCAATTAAAAGGGTAGGGAATGCTTCTCCGCATTAGGTTACTTGTCCAGTTTTTCAGTATATCATAGCAATTGTTTTGACTTCTAATGGTGCCTAGAGACTTGAATTCAGGTCTTTTACATCTCTGTTATGCATATTCTGAGACAGGGCTGTCTCTTGTTACTTAGATAAAAATTGCCTCAAGCAGGCACACGCTATTAAAAATAATAATTAATTTCCATTGCGAAAAGATACTTTTGCTTAAGAATTCTTACCTGGGCTCAATGACACTGTAATGTCAATCACGGACAAATAAGTCTAAACTATGGCGTTTCTGGTATCTAACACCTATCATTACATAAAGAAGTAAATCTCGCAGGAACTAAGCACCCCTAGTTAAAATACAACCTTTGCCTTGCATCTGTTGCACCGCGTGAAGGTCTCTGAATTTCTAAAGTTTAGGAAGACTGTGGAATAGTCCTGAAAGCCTAGAAACAACTAGGAAGTGGAGAACACAGAAGGGAAACAGCGTGCTGCTTCCTAACACCAAGCAGTACAGACAAAACTGAAAACCGGTGACGTACAACAAAAGCTTTGGTCAAAATCCACAACGGTTCAGAGACAGCAAAAATCTTATTTAAGTGACCAAATAGGCAACTAAAAAGCTATTGTTGCACGCGTAGAGCTGGTTATGAACAGGGTGGTAAAGACATTTGTTCATTAGATTTGCCAGATCAACAACAACAGAAAGTTCTGCAGAGAGTGTTCAACTTAATAAAGCCCTGACAGCTTTCTGTAAGCTCATTCCCCTCTCCTTCAGCTACTGAGACACTGTTGTGGTAGGTTTTTAAGGAGCTGAGCCTTCCACGCAATCCAGGCACCTGACTAAGGCTCCCAGAACCTGCAGCTGCTGAGCACCATTGCCAGTGGACTATGTTAGAGCTGCAGACCCCAAGTCACAGAGATTCTGAGGCTCTAGAGCAACCGCAAGGTAAAGCGCTGTCCATTTTTTTAAAGGGTTATAATACAATCACTTTCTATTGGGCTCAAACGCCGTTGATAAGGCTCCTTCTTTTTTTTTTTTTTTTTTTTTTTTTTTTTCGGGGGCATTCCTTTTCCCCCCCCCCCCCCCCCCCCCAGTTCCCTCAGTCTCAGCTCTCACTGTACCTCTGTCTGGTTCTTGATGAAGATAAAGCCCTCTTGTAAAAAAGGGGAAACCTCCTCCTAGAATTTATCCTTTGCAACTGTGCATAAGTATGACAGGTTACAGATGTAGACTGACAAGAGAAGCATACCTTTTGCTCAGTGTATGCTTTGCATTCTAGTAAGGTTCAATAATTTGTTAAAATGCCTACACAGCATTCTTTAGGAAATAAAGCCAGACTTAAAATACATCATGGAGATCTCCTGTTTTTTTCCAAAGCCTTTCACTTGATTCCTGAAACACTGTAATTCATATGTGTGCCTTTAGCAGCCGGGAGACTTGTGACTAGGAACACTGCAAAGAAGGAAAAAAAACAACCAACCAACCACCTTTCATCTGTCCAAGTCAGACACGTATCAATAGTGAGAATTCTTTTTACATGAAGGGAATAAAAAATACCTTGATCTTATGAAAACAACAATTTGCAGGCAGCTATTAAACAGATTTTTTAATTTCCTGCATATTTTTTATGGTTGTTCTTAGTTCTGTTTGATTCCTAGAGCTGAATCTACTGAGTAAGCAGTATTCTACCATATTTTACAGTGTGCGTGTGGTTTGCATTCTAAGATTTGGGCCAACATTGATTTTATTTCCTTTTAGTATTTTATAGTTATTAGACTGCAATAAATTTTCTTAAGTCAAGTCTGGATTTAAATATGCAAGGCAGGATGGAAAGGTACTGAATCTATACTATGTCATAAATTTAGTTTATTTGTGATTTTTTTTTTTTCTTCTTTTACTGTTACAGTTAGTGAGGAGATAACTGTATGTTTAGTTTAGGTACCAGCTCCTCTGAAAAACCAAGGGAGATTTTGCAACACTGGAAACAGACATGCACTGCTGGCCTAGTCTCGCCTTGCACCTTACCAGCTGTTTTCTTTTTTATTTAGAGAGAACAGTGTTGCCACCACCTGTCTTTAGGAAAAAATAAGGCAGGCAGGCAGGAAGGAAAAGATGTTTCTCAAAGCAAGTCAAAAGCATAAGCTAAATGGGGGTGGGGGGTGGAAATCCAAGTCCATAAGCATTATAATGGAAAATGGATTGAGTGAAACATGAAATAAACCAAGGAATGAGTTCTTCTGCATTTTAAGTAGCTTTGCTATCATTATCTAAACATCCATCTCCATGATAAGTAAGACAGGCAAATTTGGCATTTGCAGGGGGTCAAGAGAGAGCGTGGAAGGAGGACGAGAGTCACTTTTGTTTTTATTTGATAGTTCTGAACCAATTATGTAAGAAATATATCTATAATCTCCTTTCTGAGAAGAAAATAAGTTCAGCAGTTATCTGGGTATTAAAAAAAAAAATTCTTAAAGATTTCATACATTCTTGTTGTACATGTCATGTTCCAGCTTCAAGAAATGTGGAATGCCTGGGGCCCAGAGAACAGGAAAAGAACTATTCTTCATTACTAGGTTATATAAAGTCTCTCTCTGATGTCTGGAATTATTTTCTAAAAATAAAAAAGAATACTGCAGTCCATTTTCACTGCATTTTACTCCTTGTAGTGCCCAATAATCAAGTTTCAAAAACTATTTTTTCTCTGTTGTTTAGAGGCAATGAGGAACAAATGAATAGTGCTTTGCCGGACATGCTAGAAATTCCCCTTCCTACTTAGCTTTGGTAGTCAGCTCTTACTAGGCTGGAAAACCTCAACTTTGATCAGGAAAATACAGATTAAATCTTCCTAAAAGGAGTAAACATTTTCCTGAATGAACTGTTACCATCCTGTCACTTCTGACAAGAACTAAACTGATTTTATCTGGAATAGAAAATACTGTGTTCTAGTGGAGCTGGAATGATTTTAAGCCTAGTACTAGGTGCTTGAAGTTTCATCTTTTCTCCCTTAATGAGCACTCTCAACTTGCACATTAAAAAGCAGTCTAGTCCATTCTCAGTACATTTAGAGTAATCATCATTGCTGATGCACACTACTGAACTGAATGTATGGGCTTACATGCTAGCTCCCTTACACGCTTCAGAAGCCCACATCTGGGTCACTTGAGAAATGCCATGTGCATGACTTCAATTAGATTGAAAAAAGAATACAGAGCATTTGAAATATTAATATATTATTGTTGACAATCCTGACATGATTTCCCAGTGTTTACTGTACAAATTCCAAAAAGCTGAAAGTTTGTCCCCTGTGACCACCAGTATAATGTAGTCACGTAGATGTTGTAATACAGTATTATGATCTACAATACCAGTGATAAAAAGATACCTTAACCGCCTATATTCAGTTCTAAGGACATCCCACAACAGGAATATATAGTACAGAAACCCCATAAATATATAACATAACGTACTGAGATGAAGAATCAGAGCCTCAGTTTCAACATGAGAGGAATCCTGCTGTTAAACAGCAAAAAAGTTAGACCACCAGTCAACAATCTGTCCCGATGGTACCCAGATGTACATGTCACTTTGTCTAGACTGTAAAAGAAACAAGCAGGTTGTCAGCATAACTGAAGATCATTTTGGTGACTTTTATTGCTGGAAATGTTAAAAAAAACAACAAACCCAAACCTTTTTTTTTCTTGCTTTCAAGAGTCTGTATTTAAGAGACAAATGCGGCAAGTCATAGGAGGGAAAGAAAGAGGAAATATTCTGCTTTCCCTTTAATATCTAGATCATGTTAATTGATCCCAGTAGAGTCCCTCATTGCTAGACTATCTCAGTGAGCTCACCGATTTCTGTATTTGGATGATTTTGCCTCTGCTAATTACAGATGAAACAATACTTTGGGGGAGGGTAAAATTCCTCTCTCTTTTCCTGGGGAAAAACATTAACACCTTCTTTTCAAGTTCTTGCAAGTCTGTAAGACCTTCTAGGGTAACCATCTGCGTTACAAGTTTTATTCCAAGAGCACAACATAGAAATTACCAAAGGTAATGATACTGTGTATGGAAAGCAGAAAAGCAACAGTACCTTCTCAGTGCAGTTCCATGGAACAACCAGGTTCCCATGGAAGAAGCAGTTTCCAGGCATGCTTCTTCACCTCCCCAGACCTATTTGCTATGCACTAAGTTTTAGCTATATGTGAAAATTAAAAACAAACAAACAAACAAACAAACAACCAAAAGCAAAAATGGCATATAACACAGGCCTTAAGATACTTCCAAGTCGAGGTGCCACAAATAAGACCATTCCATTATTAAGGAATGGTCTACAGAGATATACACACCTATTTAATTTTATTAAGCTACTAACAGCAAAGTTAACCATTTGCATAAGTTCTTCCGTTATGAAGATACTGTGTTGTTAACTTCACAGATGATTGGTGGCATCTAGCAACTTCTTTGAGAGAGAAAATGCATTAAAAAAGTATTGCTGTAGTCAGCTTGCTGGTTTAGGTTGATGCCTTTAGGCTACCTGTTACTACTTCAGTCTTAACAGAAAGTGTCTTCATTTTCCTTAATGTTGAGGTGTTTTCACTGTTTACCTCAAATAACTGCAGTAATCTAAGAGAGGAGGGGAAATATCCGAACTCTTTCACTAAGGCTTTACAGAATTATTCATAGCAGCTTGCAAGTCTACTGGGATTACTCAAAACTTTAAAAGAAACCCAATATTTCTGTTCTAATATTGCATGTACAGCTTTCCAGCAATTATAAAACACACTGCTTGGTACTTTCTTTAACGTAGGCTGGCTTGAAATTAATTGTCCTGGAAAGAAATAAGGTCTAGTAGATCTCATTTACTGCTGGAGCATAACTTGAATACACTTTTCATGTATTAAAATAATTCCCTAGTGGCAAAAAGAAACGAACAAAGACTCTGGGAAGGCAAGGGTTTGTTCCACAGCAATTATTTACCATCACAGAGTTTGAACTCTCCTTTTCTTTTATTATTACTTTTATGATGGGAGGCGTGAAGCTAACTGTTAACACTTCATGCAACCAAATATATGTTTAGAAAATATACACCGTACCATGTATTTCTCACTGAAATAGATGCTATTAAAATCTAGCATGGTAGTATTACATTCACAGCTTGGTCACCTTTTCTTATTTTTTGGTTATACTTCAGGATGTTTAAAGGAAAAAATCTGAAGAACGTTAATTCTATTTTCTTCTTACAGAGAAACAAAAAGATACAGTCTTTGCTGTCAGCTCACATAAGCAGCCTGAAGCCAATTTCAGGACTTATTAATCTAGTTTTTAATTACATTTTTATATTGAAAACAAACACTTTGAAATATTTAGAAGCTTTAGGATAAATTATCTCCTCAATTTCATCCCTGCATTCCCACTGTAACCATGTGAGGAATCTTGTTTCTTTTGTCATTTTATTCCCCACAGGTGTAATCAACTTTAGAGGGGAAGAAGAAAAGCCCTGTGCAAATATTAGCTGATAGAGTTTCCTGACAATACTGAGAAAATTACACTGCATTGAAAAGGAAATAGAAGATGTGAGCTGAAGTCTTAAAGCACTGGCTTTTCTGCACTAGGGCATTAAACTGAGATGGCTAGACAATTTCTGGTCTCACACACCCATCCTATTTCTGGAGCTGACTGCTCCAGAGTCAAAGATGCTTGAGTAAGAGGTGTACAGCTCCTAATCTGTCACAAGAGTTGTAACCAGTATATCTTAACACATAGGAATGTGAATCTTTTTGTTTGCTTGCTATTTGCTTAAATAATTGTCCCTAAGCTTCTTTAAAGAAGTTGCTGAGGCAGAGAAAAAAGCACAGCAAGAGTAGGAGTTATTTTGTTCATGAAAAACCCTCTACATTTGCATGTAGAAATGGTGCCAAGTTCTACTGAAGAGTCTCAAGAACTATGTAGTGTCAAAACCTCAGTCCAATTTATAGACAAATGTTTGTATCTGAAAAGTGGTAAATTTATATAGCTGAAACATAAAGATACCCATCCAGTACTGGAATTAAAGCAGTCAATGATTTCCAAAAGGCAAAGCAGAGTGTTCTATCAGATCGGTTTAGGTGCTTCCTCAGTGGTTAGACAGGCATCCATTTCCCTTTCTCTAATTGCTCAAACCCACACATAAACAACAGTCCTTGTACTCTCTGAATGCTGGGCAGCTCTGAGACCAGTCATTTACCTTCCCACAAAAAAAAAAAAAAAATAATTGAGCAACACTGTTGACAAGGGATAACGTGAAAGAAACAGAGTCATGGCTCCACTGTTCCTCTAAAAACTGTTCCCTTCCAAACACAGCAGAAAGAACCAAGCTCCCCAGCTGAGCCCATCATTTGGCCCCAGGGGGAGGGCAGGGCTGAAGAGCACGTGTTCCTTAAGCAGGAACCTCAGAGGTGCTCCTGCTTGGTCAGCACGGGCTCGTAGCATCTTCCACACAAAGCTGTGTAGTAAAACAAAAGGTCAAGCCGATGGCAAAGTTGGGTCAAAATGACAACAGGTAGGCTCATATAGATAAACTTAATAATAAAAATCAAATATCATTATTAAAGTAATAGTAGAAAAATCGATACTTTAAGGGACTAAGTCTTTCAGTTCTTATAAATGTGACAAATGCTGTATTTTGGAGAGGATTTCGGTTGTTTTTATAGTAAGTACATGACCACCGATTCCTAACTTTAGCTGCAGGTCTGGCTGTACTTATATTACTGTTTTCTAAAAATCCATTCTTCCCCCAATCAACATGTAACACTGAGCAGACTAAAATTAGTGACCATAGGCAAACTTTTACAGAAGTTAACTACATTTGAATTCTCTATGGGTCTGTTACGTATATTATTTTTCCCATCAGGTCTGTAAGCCTGTATCAAGCCTAACTGATTTTCAGCACGGGGAAACTGGTGGCTCTCAATTCAGCATATGGTCCTTTCTCCTTGTAGCCAACAGTAAGAGACCAGTTTATAAATTGTTAAAATGTTCACAGTTAGCTAGATATCTTGCACACATCTTAATATTCATAGTTTGCTTTGATTAAAATACAAAGTTTCACATTAATTTAAGGATTATCTTTTATAATGCAGACAAGTTGCAGTGTTTGACTACCACTTAACTTAGTGTTTAATCAGGAAAACTACCGTGGCACTGGCCAATTAGGCTAGCTCAACTGCTGCCTGCTCAATTTTTCCCCATAATTGCAGGATATACTTTATTGTGACAGGGGCCCGAACAGTGGAATTCCAATATGCTATACATCAGGTTCTCCATTATTGGATTAGCTAGACGTGGCATCATTACCGCTGCACTTTCATGCCTATCATTGATTGCATCGTTCTTTCTATTTCACAATTAATGCAAGTCAGCTGGATTGATCAATCTTCTGATGAGTTTGGGCCACAGTCAATATATTCTTATGGCTCTGTGCTACTGATCTGTATGTTTTATAGCCGTGCCTAAGGATTTGTCATTCTGGCTACAGATTTTCTTGGGGTTTTTTTTAGATACTTCTGCTCCCACCTTGCTGCCTAAACCACAAAGTGTTTATGAATTACTCACATCACATGAAAAGAAGAGGGAGCAAGAAAGTCACTAAATTCATCATCGGAAAGAATCTTTTTTTGAAATCACACTCTTGGTTGGCTCAGTAACAACCAGTCTGATAGCTGAATTTTGCACTTTAAAACACTGAGCTTCCAAGGAAATGCAGATATTTCATAAGACTGCAGCTATTTTCATTCCTTGTTTAGACATGCCAGCACGTTCATGAAATGTGGAAATGTGTTAGTAACTCGACTGTTAATATTTTGCTAACACTGTGATACTTCTAATAATTTTTGAAAGCTTACTCTTCTTCCAAAGAGTAGATAAATTTGTGGGGAAAATCTCTCTCCACAATGGGAGGGAGAATGAAATGATGGGCACTGGGAGAAACAGCAAGCCACAATGTTGGCTTAATATCACTCTTCCGTTACCTTATGTCACAAGCATAATTGTCCAAAATTTTCTCTACAGAGAGTAATATTGAGTTACTCTCATTTTCTAATAAAACATAGCCTATACACAAAAGTACAATGCTGTACAACTTTTTTTCTAAATAAATGTCTTTTCTCTGGCTACTACAGAATGCACCCAGATCCATGCCTGTATTTTCTTTCAATGTCCATCAAAAAATAGTTTCTATGTGTTTAAAAAACAAAACAAAATAAAAACAAAAACAAACAAAAACCCAACCCAACACCAAACAACCAAAACTTAAAAGGAGCAATGTTAATGCTAGTGCACTACTATAATTCCATTTTCATTCATCTGCATCCTAGCCTGATGTACATTATGAGAAACCTCAATTAACAAAAGATGCCAAATTTAAATATAAGAAAATGAATGAACAGAAACTTGGACAAAGGGTAAGGAGTTATAATGAATACATTCAGACAGAGTTTGGACTTTCTGGACTGGTTTGCACATTACACAGAGAATGCCCTCATTAAATGAAGAATAATTGCTTTTTTTCATCACTCTGTCTCATCTAGTTGCCAATGCCAGTACTTGTGACAATTACAAGCTATTAGCAATGACAATTAGACTGTGATTTTGTGGCAGTGATACCACATTTTAAAAATACCTTTTTTCCCTTTCCTTGAGGAATCTAAATCTACAGATAAAAAACATGGATATAATTAAAATTTATTCCAATTAGAAAAGCAAAACAACCCCTGAAACAGTTTTCTGGTAAGCCCTGAAAATACCACTGATAAAAGAAGAAAAAGAAACACACTGTTTGACAGTCATAAATGCTGTGTTAAATATAAAATGTGTTTTATTCAAAGAAGGTAATGTGTTTCCTTAAACATACTGGCTTTGAAGGGAGCAGGCGTTTTAGATTATCCATACATAATTCAGTTCCACTGAAAGTGCTCTGCCTAAACAATTTTCCATTACGTTTCTAGTGAATTTGGAATACAAAAGACAGAGCTTGTGCCTTAAACTGGGATAATATAATACAGCATTGAACTGTTATATAGCTTTCAAACATACCTTTAAAAACAAGGAGCAATCCTTTCCCACTGAAGTGTGGGTGCTTTGTCATCAGTGCCAATCAGACAAGGATCACTGCCAGGAATCATTGTTTTTCTCCTTTAAGAATAACATGAACTGAGCAACATACCCAATAATTTAAAGTCTATTTAAGTCTTAAATTAGTTCATGAATCTATATTTAGGCTACCTACATATATGGCCTGGTTTTCAGAAACACAGAGCACAGCAAATCTTAGCAAGTCACTGTACCTAAATGTGCTCACATCTTTCAAAAATCAGGTCATTATATCTAGATGCCTAATTATGGGTGCAAGATTTGAATGAACTCAAAATTTTAGCCTAGATGAGTATATATTACATCATAGCTGTTTTGAAGTTGCTTTAAGATATGACACACTATGGTAGATAGCTCACATTCAGGTAAAGTGAAAAAAAAAAACCTGATAGTTATACATATATTACAATTTAATAAGTTGGGTGCTTATGAAGCAAAAAAAATCCTTATTTTATTTTCTGTTAAAAGCACTACAGTAGTTATAGCTGCAAAGGGACACAAATTAACATTCCATTTAATCCTATTGCCAGAAGATTTACACTATACACAGAAAGTTGTGTTACTTCTCAGTTTCAGGAAACTGAGCAAAGAGATACCAAATAAAGACATTCCTAAAAATCAAGTAATAACGATGGTGTGTTTGTAAAGAAGGAGAATTCACCTCTGAGATATCTTGGCTTTAATTTACATTACATTTCACAGGAAATTGGAGAGCAAGCCCAAATATTGCAATTAGAAGATTAAAAATGAAATTTTTAATGTTAACTCAAAGTCCATTGTTAGAGGAAACCATTTCCTGCTATTAGAAAAAGCTACCTTTTGAAATTGAGGCCCTTTCTCCAAGTTTCTTATCCTTTGTTTTTCATATCTTCAAGAGGGAATCAGCTGCTTTTGTTTTTCTATATATTCACCAAATGACTTAGTTGATGCTGGGCAAAAATTATACTAAAATGTTTTGGTTTTGACTTTGTAGCCTATTGTAGTCTCGTTAGCCTTTCAAACAGAACCTTCTGGTTTTCTTAACTAATTCCTTTTGAAAGAAACTATGAGCTACATATGCCTATTGGTACTGCATAGATCTCTTCACGTACACTTGCATAGAGCAGCTAAACTTTATTAAAAATCTCAGTGAGAACAATGAGAGGCCAAGCCCTCTTCGTAATCCAGACATGCAAATCACTGTTTTTAAGGTGGTCTTTAAAAACAGTGTGATTGCTAAAGTGTGTCTATCTCTCTCTTGCTCTCTGTATTTCTGTGTATCACTTATGTAAATGTATTTATATGTATATTTTCAGAAATACATCAGGAAAAAAACGCAAAATACTAAATTTTTAACTTTGCTGTGATTTATCATCTTTGTCATGTGCTTGCCAATTTAACATCATTGCGGTCTTTGAGAAATCAGCAAAACAGAGGAGTGCATCAGAAATTTAGATGGATGTGAATTCAGTCATTTCCAAGAACACACTGCACAGTAACACCAACTGAAATTCTGTCCTCAATTACTGTATTTGTAAACAAAACTAGCAATAAACACTTCCTATGGCCATAAATCCTAATTTATCTTTTACAGTAGAATAAATTAACCATCTATTTTTGCTTTCAAATTGTCTACGGAAATCATAGGAAAAGAATACTGCAGGCAGAAGAATTTGCATTCTATATAAAACAACCCACCCCCCCCAGGCCTAATCTCGTGGGTTTTTTAGTCCTTGCATAGGCAAAATGCATAGTCAGAATGCACACACATGCAGTCAGCAACACACGTGCAGCTTAGATAATAGAATACACAGTCTCACCTTCTGTTTCTACCTCCTGAAATAAATGTTTATCACTTTTTCAGAGGAAACGACTTACAAGTAATTTATGAGGTAATACAAATAAATGCTCCAAGCACGGGAAAACACAGCTTTCAAATAATGCAGAGAAACTTGTCTCTCTTAGGGCTTTAAAGGTATTGCCAGGTTTTCTTTTGCAGAGGTATAGTATAAATACTATAAAAATGCAGTAGAAAGCATTAAGTAATCTATACTTCCTTCTGAATTATAGATGTAATCAAAATGAGCAAACACACAACATCAGTCTTCACCACGCTTGTCTTTCTATAGAATTTAAGCTGAAGCTCCAGCTTTTGTGTTCCCTCAGTTTTATGCTATCTCCATTGTTTACCTAAGAGATTCTGAGTTTCATAACACATCGTAACACATCATAAAAAAAAGGTATAAACCTGGATGTTTCTCTCGAAAGGCATATATCAAGTTTCCACCAACAGCAGCACCATGAATAGTTTTTGATTCCAGCTTAAATTTGTATTTCGTTGCTTACGTTTCAACATCATTTTTAATATTTACTTAACATCTTCCCAAAGACAGAGCCAGTGTCATTAAATCAGAAAGCAGAATTCTGTTACAGAAATCTTAATCACTACAGCTTAACCTAAAACTGCTAATATAGGCTTTTCTTTCGTCTGATTTCACAGACAGAAAAGCAGCTTCCTGTGGCTCACTGATCCTGACAATACCCTTAGACCAATTCCCATGATTCCCCCATCATGGGCAGATATCATTTCAACAGATGTCAAGAACAGCTAAGTGCACTTAGGCCTATTTGTTAAATTCCTAGGGGGAGGTAGATTGGTGAAATTCATCCTGTAATTAAACCGCATATTTCTTTCAAGCTGCCTCTTCCCTCTTCCCTTCATAATCCCTCTGCCTCGCATCAAATCATTTAGGCACTTATTGGCTACAATCAATACAATATGAGATACATTAATTTAGTCCCTAGGAGATTTGCTGGGAATAGGCGGTATTGCTCCGCAAGCATTCCGAAATGTTCATGCAAGCGTGCTATCAACTGTAGCAATATAGCACTTATAGTCAGCATAGGCAGATTTATGACAATTCCATACTGCGTGCCCACAGCTCTGGTCTGCAGCCAAACATACATAAATTGGATTGAAACGGGAAACACTAAATATATTACCTAATGCACACAAATGCTAAATAGCACAAATCACTGAAGAGTTGGAATGGTTGCACAGAATCTGAACAATTAAGCTCGAGCTTTCCATATGTTCAAATACCCCTTGTGCCTCACTATGGAGAGTGAAATTAGGATTGGAAAGAAGCATTAACGAGGGTTCTCATTTACAAATGCGGACTTCAAAGTAACATCTTTCACTTACATTTATATCTTGCCTTTTAGCTTGCACATCCTCCTGTTAGTGAATTGCTAGTATTTGTTTTTGTCTTCAGAGAAGTAAGACAGGGTGAAGCTATCCATTTTTTGTAGAAAGAGGATACAAAAAGAATTCTGAAATGAGGCTATGTTTCATTTTTAAGGATATACTATTGCATTTTTTATTTATAACCAAATAGATAAACCAAGTCCCTAGCATGTAACTGTGAAACTGAGGACTTAGAAACGTCAACAAAAAACCATATTAAATGCTTCATAAATCCTAAGCATGCAATGCAGTGGGAAGCTATCAATATGTACACCAAACAATATGTCATCTGCAATCAAAATCGTAACAGTAACGATAACTAAAATTGTTAGTAACACAGGTTACTAACATGGTAGTCTAACTTGGGAAGTGAGGGAAAAAAAATAACATCCAAGACAACTGGATTATTTTGCTGCAGCTGCATAAACATAAATTATCAGACAGACAAAAGTTCTGTGTGCTATTACATGTATTTAATTTTTAAATTAGTGAACTAATTAGAAAGCCTTTTTCTCAATTTTAAAATTAATATAATTTATAATTTTCTGATTAACAAATTCTAATTTAGATTGTGTTGTACTGTCTATTTGAGCTTGTTTCCTGTGAAAGCATGATGAAAACCGTTGTCTTCGGGGTGTGGTTACAGTTTTTGCAGACACTGAGGAGGAGAGGAGTGCACGTGAGCAACTGCAGGCAGAAAGAGATGAAATAATGAAGCTGTGGGAAAGACTGAACACACTCAGCAGCACAGAGGTTTCAGATGGGCAGCAAACTCTGCTATGGCCCTGCCTCTGGATGCTCTCATTACTTTGGATTCCCAAAGATTTTTTTCACACATTTTGCTCCCAACTCCTCATATATTTGCATGGTTTCATGTATTTAAGATTTGAAAGGACCATTCCCTTTACTTCCTTCTTTATTTCTGTTTTACGTATTTTTTTGTTTAGGGGTGAGAGCTATTGCTGTATTACCTACGTGGAGTGGGAAAGGCTGTTGCACTTCACAGGTTCTCCTGTGACCTGTTACCATTAAAACAGTCACAATGCGTACAGGAATCTTTTCAACTGCGGAAAAAAAAAGTTATAGGTACCAAGAGGTCATCGTTCTGTAATGCAGTGAAGCTAGTAAACTCTAGGAAAAAAAAAAATAAAATAATGCTTCAAGCATTTTACAAGAGATTTGCATTCCTTTAAAACACATTATTTCTCTTTGACTACAGCTACTTTTCAGCTTAAATTGGTAACATCAATTACAGTTTCAGCACAAAAAAAAAGGAAGAAAACATAACCATTCATTTTCTAACCAATAACCCTTGAAGTTTACAAGGTTAACTTGAATGGAGTCTTGTCTTTCTAATTGGAGAAGAAAGTCTGAACCATTGCCATTTATCCTGGTGACTATTTCCCTAACTTAAAGCTATTTCCCAGAAATTCATTTTGGACTTTGTACTATTTCCTTTTCAGGAACTGCTTAACCAGGTGATGTTTATCTTCCAGCTCCACAACTTCATAAAAGAGTCAGCCACCTTCTTGGCTCACCTTGTGCCTGAGTTTTCTTAGAGTATAACCTGCAGCCAAAGGGGCAGCTACTGATTATTCCAATTGAAACTTGCCGTTTTTCTTCTTTTTTTTGGCACCGTTTGAAAGGCATGATCTATTCCTTATTTGTCTCTTAAAAACCAAACAATTTCATGGACATTACTCTCATAAATGCTCTCTATTGTCCCATCGGGATCGGGTAGGAGCATGGATTATATTCAGATGAATGAGAATGTTCAGAGCAATACAAAATAAAACATGTGAATGGACTTATGAGATGGTTTTGCGGGGGGCAGAAGTAACCTTCTATTTAGGGGACCAATTTGTTGTTCCCTGGGTGAACTTGAAAAATTTTTGACTTGGGGACTTGCATTTCTTTCAGAACTAATTGAAAGGAGAGTTATCTCAAAAAGCAGATTACATTTCCTCATTCAGAGTGCTTGAGTAAGTTTTTACTGACATGAATACAGCTTGTACACTCTACATTAATGTACAAGCAGCCTTCTGACTTCTCAAAAATTTGGAGAAAAGAAAGAAACAGTCTCCTACCTAAAAAAACCTGCTGAAAAATGGAATACAGTGCATACTTTCAACATGGAAATACACTACCTTAACCTCATGCCCCTGAGATCTACAATTAAGCATTCTAGAAATTAAGATATTAATAGGAAAAATATGTAATCATCCATCAAATACTTTTATTATACTTCAATTCATTAGAAATATTTTCAAACTCTCCCTGGGGAAAAAGTACAGTTTAAAATTGCTTACATCTTTCTTAAAACCTGAAGTAAGCTTTTCTGTTTCATCTTTTATAATCTTATTTTAAAAGTTTGCAAAACCTGCTGACTTTGCACTGCAAACATAATTATTCCAAATGTCTTTTTTCTGGTATTTTTCTAGGCATACCTAATTGTTGTCTACTTTTTTTAAATTTTACTTCTGGATGCCGTGAAGATTTGCAAACCGAAAAAAATCCAACACAAGAAAAAACACACTGGATACACCTGCTTAATGACGATAATTAGGTTACTACTAATTCATATAGCTGTTACTGCAGGCTGGGTAGGTAAATCACTAAGGCAGATAGCTTCAGATCAAAAATAATTAGGCTGAATTTTTTAATATTACTTTTAGGACAACAGCTTCATTCCATCTGCCCCCGCCCCCAGGTAGTCATTTCATAATTACTGGAGTAGCAGCTGAGCTAACTCTTCCATTTAAAGGAAACTTCTGCTTTCGCATTTCTTCTTTTTGAACTGTTTCTAGGTTTAGATTTCCTGATTTGTAGGAGGGCAAGAGAGGAATAAGTATTACCCTGAATGCTCTCCCAGTCTCCAATAGTTTATGGTTTTGAAACTTCTTGGTACATTTTTGTGTTTAATATTTCCTGATAGATTTCTTTTCCATGAAACTCTCAAGTCTTCCCTTAGACCCAAGTAAACGTTTAGCATTTGCAACATCCTGTTGCAAGAATGTCTACATCTGTATATACATTGCAGGAAGTATCGCCGCCTTTCATTCTTTCTGAACCTGACACCTGCTAGCACCATTTGGTGTTCTTTATTGGCAGTGGAAGGACCAAAGGAAAGAAAACCCACCCACAACCAAAAAACCCAAATCAATCTTTGTCCATCTTTTCCTTGTCACCCATGATTTTCTAGACCTCTTTCAGATCTCACATAATTTTTTTCTTTTTTAAGTTGTTTCTGTTTCTACTCAGTTCATCATTTTACACGTGAAGTTTGGTTCGCCTTTTTCTCATGTTTCAATTTAAATCTATTTACATTGAGTTCCATCAGTTTCTTGGTCTCATAAAGTCCTTCTGTAATTTTTTAGTTGATCCTTACCTTGAATATTCTAAACAACCTCGTATCATCAGGAAACCTTGTCACTAATGACCTCTCTTTCAACGAATACGTTGAACTGCATGGGTCCCAGTAGATAACCTCACACCACTGTGAGCACTGACCATTGATTGTTTTCTCCTTTTCATCTTTAACCATAATTTTTGTCTACACAAGGACCTTCTACTTCATCACAAGGCTGCATAGTAAACGTCCTTTGGAAACCCAGGCAGACTGTATCACCATGGATCTTCCTTATTTACCATTTCAAGCGGCACTAATAGCTTTGAGAGTCATAACCTTCCTTAAAAAAAAAAATAAAATCATTCTGATTCTTCACCTGTATGTCATATTTAACAACGTTTTCACTAATTCTATTCCTTACTACACTTTCTACTAAAATCAGCAGCACAAAAAGGGCTGACATTGCAAGTAGGAAAAGTAGAAATATATTTCTGGAAGTGGAAATATTTAGCTGAACATGCTAACACGGAGCTTTTTTGGCTCTCATTTACTTTATACCTGTCATCTTCATTTTCTCACCCTTCTTCACCTTTTGTTTGGGATAAAAAAGTATTAGCAGAAGCAGGGATGACAGAAAAAGGACTAAATTACTTCTTGCTTCTAGCAAAAGATGGCAAAGAGGCATGGGAAGACGGAGATGACAAGACTTATATTTGTATCTTCTGAGGAACCTGTCATTATTTTAGAATTAACCTGCTTTTGTCTCAATCCAGACCCTCTACCACAAGAGAACATTCTTCCTTTCACTGTTCTGTACACTTCATAGCTTGTGGTATGCAATATAGCATCTGTAAGACACTTATTAAGGTGTTTTACACTAAGAAGATATACAACATGCAAGCAAAGGCAACTAACCAAAATCATATGGATAACTTGAATTCTAAGATACTTGCCTTATGAGTATTTTACTCAGCACCTTTGTTTTTATTTTAATATGTTACCGCTAGTGTGAAAATTGCTCATTATAAATGAGGACACTTATTCCCTAAAAATTGCCCTAGAACTATATGAAAGAGGCAAAAAAATAGTCATAACACATGAAGGACTTTCAGCAATTATTAACTTTCAGTCATTATTATGCATAACTGTATTTCAGTAGTTAGCATAGAAGGAAAGAAAGAAATTTTGTCTCAAACCAAGATAGGCAGTCAGTAAATTTAATAGTCAGTTAGAAAATAAGTGAATAATAAATATTGTAAAACACTGAAGTGAAGTGTGATCAAAAAAGCAAAAGCACTGAGAAATATAAGAGTTTTCTGTGAACTCGTTTTGTTTCAATTCAATTATCTTCTCTTCCAACTATAAGCAGGTATAACAATAACTTGCCTCTTTATAACAATTACATACTAACTGTGCAATTAGAAGAGCCTGAAGGCTTAGATTTGGTTACACCTGCAGACTAAATTATTTTATAAGTAATATTAAAAGCAAATGAAGGAAAACTAGGAGAATAAGATTAGCATTACATAAAGCAACAGTGCTCTAGAATGCCTCATTAGGAAAATTAATAGTTTTCTCTTTAAAACACAGAAGTACAAAGTTAAGAAGGATACACGTCAGGCACGTATCATAAAGGCAACAGGTTTTGTGCTACTGTGTATTTTTATTCTAACACTTCATTCCATTATAAAAGTGAGAATATACTGTCTGTTTACTGTCTTTTTGTGAAAACTACTCAGACCTTTTTTGTTTCTAGACACTAGTTAGAAATCTTGGCTGTTAAACAGTAAGCCATTCTCAGCCTTACCTATATGGCTGTCTCATACAGTCATAGCTACTATTATTTCCCCTACAATCATAAAACCTAGATAATATGTCAACTTTGTATTTGGGAAAGCCTGAATTCAGTCTTAATTTCACCAAAATTCATTATTTAGTATTTTGAAGCTGCATATTTATTTCACATATTTATGTAATGCCTTCTTCCACAAAGAGAAAGCAGAAATTCTCATCCTTGTTAATGCGGCACCTGTCCACACTGCACAACACAGCATGAAGACAGACAGACACAGACTAGTTCTAAACTGTCTTGGTTGTCTTTGTAGTGCAATGCAGTTCACAGAGATACTTATCAGGGTTTTTAAATCATGGTTTGGTGCCTGGGCAGTTAGCCCTGGTTAAAATGATCCTTGTTCCCCTTCCTTTGTTATTTCAAGAAAGCCCTTTCCCTCTTTAAAAGACAAGGCCTCTGTTGTCTCTTGTAAGATTACTCCCTCTTTTCACTTTTCGACATTAGTTCCCTTTCTTTATACTTCTCTGTAATCACTCACCCTGCTCCCCTCTGGTTTCTCCCATCTTAAGACAAAGATCAAAAATTCTGCTTGCTGCATTTCTATGTTCCATAACCTCTTTAAAACTTGCTGAATGCAGTGTTTACGATCACGTCATGGATTTTCCCTTCAACAGTTCCCATTCTATTCTCCCATGCAATCCATCTGTTTAAGGAGATGTGGTTGGCAAAGCCTTCTAATGAATGTTTTCTAAGCCAAGGCTAAAAGCTAGTACTTCACGTTCATACTCATCTAATCTGTAAACCACTTGCTATAATATCAGCCAGACAGCTGATCATAACTCCTCTTGTAATTACCCTTTCTCATTATCTATGTCATCTTCTTGTCTACCGTCAGCTTTTTTTAGGTGCTCTAAGAGTTGCTTGTCCTTGCTTTCCCGCTCTTTTTCCTACACATCTTATCTTTAGCCATTTATCACCTACAAAGACATTTTCATATGACTCACAGGGTCATCACTCTGATTTACATATTTGAACTAAATTTTAACTTGTCTTTGTCAAATCTCCTTGTGGATATCTTAACAATTGCTTCAAGTTGAAAACAGAAATTTATTTTTTCCTATTGCCCATTGACTTCCACGCCCTCCTTTTTTGACCTTCCATAAATTTACCACCTTGAAGTCCTGGCAAAACTTCCAGATTTTTTCTGTGTAACATTTCTAAGATCTAGCACTTCATATCCATTCAGACAACCTAAACTCTCACCCAACACTTCATCACTTATCACACTTATATACAACACACTTACATACACCACATACACTTATACAAGTAATATTTTCTTCAGCCTTGGCTGTTTTTCTCTACTCACAACCTTTTAGATTGCTGCTGCAAATGTAATTGTGTGAAATTGTTGTTTAGACCATTTCAGTCATCTTTTTACATCTTCCTTCTCTATCCCCTCAGACAGTCCTACCTCTTCCCATGTGTCTCATGAACAGAAGTATCAGTTTCCCACCTTCAAACGGCGATTACTTATTTCTAACATTTTCAGATATATGCTTTTTTGATTTTCTTTCATGCTGCCCCTTACATTCGCTGAGCTGTTTCACTTTCCCCCTTCTCAATCTCTCTTTGCTTCACTTGCTGTGGTGGCTACCAAAACTTGACGAACTGGAACCCTGAACAGGTGTTAGGTAGTGTGATGCTTTACTATTTCCTTGTATTCCCTTCTTCCAAGTGTCTTCAAAATGAAATTCTTTGAGCAAGGATCATATTTTAATCTTGGACTTTTCAGCACCTATTACAAGGGGTCTCTAACACATGGCTAGATATCCTTGGCTTTATAGTCATATGAATAAAGCAAAAAGCAATAACAATAAACTACCAAACAATATAAGGAACATACACTCAAAAAGTTAAACAACTAAAATTTAACATAATTAATATTCATTAAGGTACTTTTCAGTATTTGTGTAGGTTGTAAACGAAAGCACTCTTTATTCCTTGAAAAAGGGATATAACATGTATCACTGAAGCCATGACGAAAGGTTATTATATAGCCAGAGATGCCTAGTAAACCCTTTTTTACGTATCGAAAAAATGCATTGATTGGCACTTTATCATGTATTTGTCTCTACTCCCCCCTTTCCTGACATTTGCACCTTTTCTCCTTTCCCTTCTTATTTCCTATTCTTAAACTCTTGAAATGATTTAGGCTCTCCTCCCCGTAGCTGAAAACCTGATACCTATTACTTTGCTTGCAATGCTGAGATTTTTGGGAAGATGGGAAAAAAGTAGAAAGGTGTTATACTCTAAAAGCTTTAAATGTTATAGTCGGGATCATTTGTATCATTTTGTTGTCATGCTGGCTCTTATCCTTTTGTATTGTTTTGTCAGTTTCTAAATTATTGATTTTAATCAATCACACCATCCCGTCCTACAATCAATGGAAAGGTACAAGAGAAAAAAAAGGTAGCTCTTAATCATTATTAGTTCTTTGTTCAAAAGAACTCCGGTTTAACTTTTGATCTATATACTTCAGACAACGTAAAATCTATTTGTTTGAGTTTAAGCCTAATCAGTGCTTTGTCTGGTAATTAGCCAAACAGGATGACAGCATTACCAGATAAGTTATAATGTTTCCCACAAAAGAGAGTAAAATCACCTCGTTTAGGATGATGTAATGAACAGAGATCACCAATATCCAAATTATACTTAAAAAGAGATCTCGGTATGCTTACATATCTGAGCCCAGCTGCTGGAGGGATCCACCCTGTACATACATACATATATACGTATATTTGCTCACTAGTGAACTTCCACACTGTCCATCCAGACTGGGGAGCAGGATGAGGCCATTGATGCTATCTATGTTCGTTTGGGTGCTCTGAGTATCTGCCTGTGATCTGTGTAGCCGATTGTGTATATAGGCATATATACATATGCATGTAGTGTGTGTGTGCCTGTGGGAATAAATCTTCAGCCTCACTACCGGTTGGACCTGGGGATATGGTGCAGCAACAGCCTCACCTCTTGGATTGTTGGCTCTGACATGGTATCTTTTCCTTTAACAGGTTATATCAAGCTTTATTTTAAAAAATAAAATAAATATAAATATGTGCAAAACATACATATAATACATAATACATCCTACTTTTACTCTCTCAAGACAAATATCTTTACTGAAAAAAAACCAACCAACCCCTTTTATTGTTACCATGCCTCCTACCTGAGCTGCTAAGTAACTTCTAACTTACAGAGCTAACAACACATCAAATTCATCTCTCTATGTACAAACATTACCTGTTACCCTTGCTTAAGAGAAGTGAAACTATGGAACTCTATGAGCACACATAATGCGCGCCAGATTTATTAATGAGGGAAAAGGTTCTCCAACCAAATGAACAGTGACCCAGCTACGGAGAAACTCGGGTGTATCGCATTGCTGGGATTTTCTTGGCTGAC
Source organism: Pygoscelis adeliae (assembly GCF_000699105.1). NCBI lineage: Eukaryota > Metazoa > Chordata > Aves > Sphenisciformes > Spheniscidae > Pygoscelis > Pygoscelis adeliae. The sequence goes on along the minus strand of NW_008824900.1, from coordinate 2,072,493 downwards.
ATGTCTCTTCCAATACACAGAAAGCCATTTAACCCTGATCTATGGAAAGAGCCTGTCAGCCAGGGCCTGATTCACCTGGAAGCCACCAGAATCACAAGAAAAAAAAATCCATCTGTCACGATCCTGTTCAACAGAAATGAAAGAGAGTTTGATTGTGTTGGTTTGATTTTTGCATGATGTTAATGCTAAACCTATACCTTCCTTGTAAAGCAAGACCTGTGGCTTTCCTGGGCTTAGGCATTTTGTTAGTCTTATTCAGGCTAGGACAGAAAGATTAAACAGTTTATATCTAATCCACCAACTCCCAGTAAGAGTGCTCTTCATTACCTTTGAAATTTAACAATAGCATGGGGAATCTCTCCCTGGAGCCGATGTTAGGTTTATGATAAAGGCTGGTTTGCACTGAGTTCTTTCAGAACAACAAAACTTTGTTCGTTAAGAAAACTTAAACTTTGGGGGCAAATTGGAACCCTAATAAAGTTGGTGGTAGTTTCTGTTATTAACCAAAGCAAATTAACAGCATTGTGTCCTAGGATTACATGATTAAAAGAGCCACTGTCAACTGCCTCCTGCTGTGCGCTTAGACTGTAACGACAGCTGTTTTCTGCAATGTCTTCAGGAACATAAACTCATTTTATGACTAACAAAAGGAGAATTTTTTAAAACACGACTGTATTATTGTAAAATTGTGCTAGTATCAAATAGTTGTGAAAATGTAATTTTAAAGGCATATTACCACTTTAAATTTTTTTCTGTCACTGTGTACTACTCAGTTATGTTTCGTATCTTAAGGTATAACAAAAAGAAATGCTTGAAAACAGGGTTAAATGCCTGCAGGATATAACTTTATAGCATTAGCTCTGATTATAAACATAAAGGTAACTGATGCATTGTAATAGAATTTTCTTATGACCCAGGCTAAGACTGTAAAATGTAAAGCTCCATACTGTGCTCACTGTGTTCAGTTAAAAGCAGAAAAAATAGTGTTGTGTTTTCACTGTCATCAGCAGAACTGCCATCCTTTCTCACAGGGTTTTCTAATCTGTTCTGGCACCTGAGGCATTTGAACAGTTGGTGGGAAGAACTGAAACTGAAGGGAGTCTCATTTCAGAATTACAGTCCACTCACTCACAAAATCTGCCAATTCATTTTATGGTGTGTATTGTGAAAATTCGTTATTTAATATGAGCCTAAAAAAAACCCCAAACAAAACACTATTGGTCCAGTACAGTAGCTTGACTTTGAATTAGAAAAGAACGAGTAACACAGTATGTGGTGTCTTTAAGCTTGTAGTGAGGTAGCCCAGCATACACTTAAAATGTCCTTTGTATGTTTCAATCAAGCATAACATTTGTTCAGCCAACAACCTGTTCTATTTCAGTGTTTTTTTCTATTTATTTTTTGTGTGACTACTATATGCGTATAGATCTATGTATGTGTGTAGCTGCTAAAAGAGTACAGCACTAAATGACTAGCCCTAGGTTAGAAATGTTTCAAATTATTTCAAAGAATTTTCAAATTATTTCAAATATTTTCAGCTCAAACTGTTAGTTATTTCAAAACTTTTCAGGGATCTGTTCTCAAAGTTCAGAAGCAAAAGATAAAGTCAGATAAAAACCCAACACATTTTAACCCATCAGTTCTCGGCTAAAGAAATCCATAACCACTCAAAACAGGTTAACTCACAAAACAGCTTTTTTTACTTTATAGCTCGATGACTTTGGGGAAAAAAAAATACACTATAGGGACTGTGGAGCCCCATAATCATGACTGTGTTATGCGATACTGATGCTAACTTAGAGCTCCTAACTCTTCACTCTCCTCCCCAATATGGCTTGGTTAGCTTGTGCTCTAAAAAAGGCAATTTCTCTATCTTACAGACCTTTCACACGCTAAGACAATAACTGAGAAAAAGTTAACTTACACTAAAAGAAAATACCGGGATGTCTCAAGGTATGTTTCCTACTTGTATCCAGCCCTGTTGACTCATGCTGCAGAATCAAAACTGCAATGTGTCTGTACCTCTGAAAAACGCAATAAAGCGAGCAGGAGCTGGGCCATTCATCTTAGCTACATGTAACAGCAAGAGCGGTGGTTTCGGACCGTCACCAAATCCACACCTTGATTTGCTGCTGATCCTCACAAAGCATAACCTGACCTGGGTTGGCTCCACTCCTAGCTGATTTCTGCTTCAGAGAACAGCACAGCTTCAGTATAGTTTTGCACTTTGCAAAATGCCAAACAGCATCAGTTATGTAGTGAGATGAGTTGACTAATGACTGCATTTACAGCTGATGACTATGTTTTAAAGTTGTACTCTAATTTTTTTATTATATTTTTATGTTACAAACTTACATACAATTTAAAACTTTGCAATTATTTATCCTACTAACAAAATTAAAACATGCAAAATAAACCTCAGACAGGCTTGTAAGTTTTGTAAGTTTTCTTTTTTTTCCCTTTATGTCTAATGCATTCTCTTTAATTCCTTACTTTTTATAGCAGCAGTTTGATATAATAAAACCATAGTTTGTAAAAGCCATTAAGAGTAAGCTTGCTAGTAGCAATCCTATTAAGTTACCTCATCAAGTGATGTGCCATAATGTTTTCACATCAACTTTCTTTAGCTTTTACGTTGTAGCATTCATAAATATCTCAATGTCTCAGATTCCAAAAGTTTAAAAGTATTTTGTTGAAATTATGAGCAACAATTTCTTAATGGAGACTAGAAAGGCAGAAGCAATGCAAAAAACCCAAGTTCAATTAAAAAGTATCTTTGAAGAAATCAGTTCATGCTAGCAATATTGCAACATTAATTAAAAGAAGGGTTGGAGTTCCTAATATGGTGCAGAGGAGTAAGTTTACAGTCTAGCGTGAGATTCTTCTCACAGTTGAGAGTGAGAATCACAAATCTCAATTCTGTTAATTCACTTCTGTTAAGGTGAATTAACGTTCCTTCATTTGCCCGAGTGTATGGCATCTGCATTGTGATAGCCTCCTCCACGGTCCCTCTGTGCAGGGAAGGGTTAGTGAAATGCTTCTCACGGGCAATTACAAGCTCAAACTCAACATACTTCATTATGCTCATCACAGTTACCACATGCTTCAAGGTTTTAAATAACCACAACTCTAAAATGCTGCGAAGAAGGGTTGATCCGAACGCTGAGTGCAGGATAAAACAATATTTATGAGACGTATCAGGCAACATCTTATTTTTTCAAAGTTCATGTGGCTAATAATCATATAGCTACTGTACTTCTTACAGTACACTCAGGATCAAGTATGCTTAATAAAATACATTTGGCTTATTAAATTATAAAATTGCTAATTACCATGAGTGTCAAATGATTAATAAAAATTGAATGGGAAATTCATCTTTTCTCAACCATCCTCTCAAAAAGCAAGATGCAATATCCTTTGCCAAACATTTCAGCATTTCATAATCTTCAATCATATTACACGCTAGCCTTCAATCTATTAATATTTCTCTTTCAATATGTTTCAGGATGTATATTCTTCCTTTTTTCTTCTGCATGGCAAGTATCCAATGCTTCCAATTCTTAATAAATAAAGCCACAGCATGAACTTCTTGTACACGTTACTTTTCCACAAAGCCCCATACTTCCTTTTAGTTCTATACCCAATTTGAAATCTTTTGATCCTTGCAGGTTTATCTTTCTCTTTTCACCGCAATCAGGGCTTTTAGAATGAAGTAATCAGATTGCCAGAATTTCTAGCCAGGTAAAGGTAACATGTCTGCAAAGCTACAAAGTGCAAGACAATTATCCCAATAGTTTGCCTGTTCCTGTAACCAAATACAAGTTTTACATTTCAAGAACCAAAAAACTGGACACTATTAAAGGACCATTAGACTTTCCAAGAAGGGAAAAGTGCAGGGCAGGCCTCTTGCAAATGAAAGTCACAATCCTGAAAACTGTAGCTTACTGGTAATGCAAAGAGAACAAAGGTTGAGACAAAATGCCTTTACTGCAGAGCAGTGCAGTCCATACCACATTCTGTTACGCCGTAGCCTACAAACACGACTACATACAAACGAGAGGGTATCTTTTCCTGTATTCTTGAAACAGCTCAAACAAATCTTAGACTAATCTGTTAGTTTCAATTACCTTTCCTGATTTAATACATCATGGCTGTATCCATGTGACTGCTCAGGCAGGACCCTGTGACTCAAAAATAGCAACAGAAAGAGGAGGTTGCAAAAGAATTCATGTTCTGTTCCTTTTTCCATTTACAATTATACCTGTTTAAAAATTCTACTTCTCGTCCTTCTCAGAATGAAAACTGACCTTTTGCTTGGAGTGAGGCAACTTCTTTTTTTCCTTCATATTTTTTTATTGTAATCTATTTATGGTTTATGTCTTCTATTATATTCTTATACAAGAAGAATGGTTTAGTGATAACTCCACTAGTCAAACTCTGGAGACTTGAGTTCCCTTTGCAACCTTCAACAAGTCACTCATTTGCTGTACCTCATTTAATGAAAATGCAAATCAGAAGCAGTAAGGCTAACTAAAGGTACGGAGCAGTTCTTATAAAATAGAATACTGAACAAAGTAATCGCTCTGCCTGAAAGACAGATGAGAGAAGGGAGGTATGATGAAACTATCAAGTAGCAGGGAGAAAGTAAGACGACAATGACTCGTTCACTTTTTCCTCCCCATCATATTTTGTAGGATATGCTCTGCTTACCCTCATTGTGCTTCTCCGAATTCTCTCCAGTGGGCCCACAACTTTCTTAAGCATGACACCCAAACCTGGATATTAATCTCTATGATAGCCGTATCTTTGGTCAAGGTATCTTGACCAAAGTTGACATTTTTTTTTTGCACAATGAAAGACCAACATTTAGGAATTTCACAAAAACTTTTTTTTTTTTTTAAATAAAATCTACAGTTGCCAGTTTTAATTCAGGGTTCACTAATCCAGGCTACACCACAGCATCTTCTAATTGCAAATTTTTCTTTTCATTTTTCCTTCCCCCCCCTTTTTTAATAGTTTGAATTGATGACATGTCTTAAGGGGAACAACATCTGTTCTGGAGGACTGGTAATCGAGCAGGGTCAGCTGAATCTTCAGAAACAGCTTGGTAATTGCTCTCATTTGATTGTGTCTGTCTAGCAGCAATTCAGCACTCAAGGACAGTTGTCCAAGGCCAATGTTCGCCTTTATGCAGTCTGATTCTAACACCGTGATCCTGACTGGGTGACCATTGTACATCGAGGCATTGGTGAGCCACACAACAGTTCACCTGAGTAGGCAGAGGCCTGTGCTGTGACGGGCTGCGTGGCCTTCAGACTGTGCTGTGCTGCACAGATCCCTGGGCTGCAGGATAATCTCAGCCAGCTCATTGACAGCAAGGAGCCTGCGGCAGCTCCTGCTGGGAGCCGCCTACCTGGCCTTACCTTTACCTAGCAGTGCAGCAAGAAGCTCTCATGCAAACATGCTTTATGAATACAGTTGTGTTTTGTAAGAAAATGATACAATAGCTTGAATGATCAAAAAAAGGAGGAAACTCTCTCCACAGACAGGAGAGTGCAACATGTTGCGGGCCCCCATCTGGGGTCCATCCAGAACTACACAAATGTGGGGTTCCCACCATGCAAAGGGATGTAATATTATTATTAAAGATAATTTATTTTATCTTATTAAAACAGCTATTTTATTAAGCCATTTGTTGTCAGGCCTCTCTTACTGAGATCCAGAAAGACCCCTGCACCAGCTCTCTCTCTCCCCGAACAGGACCCAACTGGACTGTAGATTAACATGTACCTCAAGCCCTTAGGGGATTTTATACAAACAACAATGCACTGTTCTGTAGAACTGACACAAGTGTTTCTACTTCAACACCTTCTCATTGTGTTTATATTTAATTGGCCAGTGAAATAATTACTTCCTCCAGAAAGAAATCAATTTAGTTTCCTGTATTTTCCTTACTTTCTTTTATTGCAGTCAATGCAATACAGATGGCCAACGTTGTTCCTAATTCTTCCTATTCAGTTCTTCAGTTCTACAGAAAAGATATTTCTCCATCCAAATTGCAGTTCCTGTTTCCCATGTTACATGCCCTTTCAGTTATTTGTGTTTCTGCTGTCTACTTTTCCTTGTTATTGGAATAAGGAAGCAATGTTTTTCCCATACTGGTTTCTGTACAGTATTAATAGCCTATTTCAAATGGAAACATTTATAAAGTTATAAAGGAATGCTCTATGCAATCTTATCTTCTCACAAATATCACATAATTATTAGAGACGTATGGTATTGTTTTTAATAAGTATGCTCCTTCCTTCATCCATCTCTAGCAAGCCTGGAAATGTTTCTAGTGTCCCTAGGCCAAGTAATCCACAACACGAAAACGCTGCAGAATTCTTTAACTCTAATGTTTTCACAAGGGCATACCTTACTATGTTTTATAAACCTACTTTATTTTATTACGTGCATTTCATATAAAAACTATAAACCGGGTTTTACATCACTTTCAGCTTTTGACCATTCATCAGTTTTCCATGATAAAGCCACAGTGAAATCAATACCCTTGTAAAGCCAAGCTGTCAAAAGTTACTAGACTATTTCCAAAGGCAATTCCAACGAGACAGACTACCAGATGTTTTCAATATATTTTATACAAGATTGCATGATAATTTTAGTGGGACCGAAAGAAACAATACAACACCTAGTGTTTGGGGGTTTGACATTTTAAATAGCAAGCCTAATTGATTTTTACAAGATACCTGAGACAAAAATGCCAGTTCTGGAAAATTTACACCCAAACATTCATCCACAAAACTTAAGAGCAATTGCATTGTCAAACAGCAAAAAAGGAGAGAGCCTTTAGCAACAAAGTCAGTATAAAAATGTTCACCATACCTATATGTGTGTATGAGCGTGTCTGTATTTATATACAAAGCTGTGCATTTTATATATACACACATGTATATGTGAATAGAAACATATGCACTTTATTAATTTCGCACCTCTGCCAATTTACAGGTTTCATTCTTACAGAAGACTGCCAATTATGATTAAAATTCCCCTTATAATTAGTTCAAAATTTTATTAAATCCAGCTTTTATAACTTTAAATATAATAACGCCAGCCAAGCCAGGGCAAAGAATATGTCTAGTCATTAATTTTACTTGTATCATTTCTCATCCCTCAAAAAAATGGCAACAAAAGGATCCCTCCTTAGAAATCAGACTAGCCACGGCCATACTCATCTCCATAATAGCACAATTTCCAGTTCACGCCTCATTTTCATTAATGTTTCTAGTCATAAATTTTTAAGCATATGATAAAAAATTTCTGAAGCGGCATAAAACTAACATGAAGAGGGAGTTCATTAGCATGTGATCCTAATTAGAAATTCCATATTAACGTCCCATTTCTACTTGTGCATATCCAATAGCAGCAGGCCTAATACACTGTGTATCAGTCCTACATTTGTTTTAAGAGCTCTTCCCCCCCCCTTACTCATTTTTATTTTTAAACAATTTCTATGTTTCCCCTGCTATTGAATAAGTCAACAGACAACTGTATCACAGTAGCACCTTTTGTGTCACAAATTATCCTGGAGAATTATACAAAGCTACCAGCCCAATGCTTTATTAATGATACCAAATCATAAAAAGAAAGGGGAAATTGCTGACTCCAACTCTTTTCTAATGTTGGGTGATAAAAATGCTACTTCAGGATTCAGAAGGTTAAGTTCTAATGTGTATTTTGAATAGAGTATGCTGAAATAATTGCCTCATAAAGCAATGCATTGACCAGCCCGCTAATGGCTGTATAGTGCAAAACTCAGCAGAGTGCCAAGCTTACTGGAAAAAATGCTGTGGTACTACTTTTGTAGCTTTCCATATTAAGTTAACTTTCCCTTTTTTCACTTTTTAAGTCCTGCCAAAAGAATACCCCCCTACCTAAACCATTACTGACTCCTTTTGACTATGTTATCACCAAATTATTAAAGAACAAAAACAAACAAAACCCAACAAAAACAAAAAGCAAACACCCAAGGAAATTTGAACGCAACAGTAAGAAATCACAATCACATTTCATTTGTATGAACCCCATTACTAATTTCTTCCTTTTTATTTTTCTGCTAGTTTCAGTTCAGTAGCAAGCAAGTAGCCAAACTGAAACCAAAGCAATAATTACATTTTAGAATATGAGCGGGTTTCTAGCTTATAAACTTTTCATTAACAATAATCTGTTTGATAGAAAAAAGCCTCCTTTCTACCCGTGCACACTCTAGGCCTCAAAACAGCACAGCATTTCAGCTTTGGTTTGTCTGTCCCTAGTTATTAAAGCACCCAAGAACAATCAAATAGTCAAAAAGACATCAATATACATGTAGAGTTACACAGTATTCTACACAATGTACCCAGAATTAAGAAAAAATTATATTAAAAACCCCCTCAGGTACCACTACAGCACCAGAACTAGGTTTAAAGCAGAACAAGAAGGCTACATAGCCCCTGGTCCTAACCAGGATGTCACATACCAGCTACCACATCCCTCCCCATCTGTTTGGTGCTGCTTCCAAATCCGGCCTCAGCTCTATTCCCCCTCAGCCTTCCCTCACAACAGGGCTCGGGGAAGTAAGAGACAGTGACAAGAACGCAGATGCACAGCGCAAATGTCTACAACCTTATCGTATCACCAAGAGTCAACCTACTCTTTTACAGCTACCTGACTTGTGAATTGTGTTTATTGATCTGGGTGTATGGACAGTAGAGGGAGATGGCAGCAAAAACATATCAGCGTGCAGGAGAAAAAAAAAAAGAATGGAGACAAGTAAAAGTTAATATTACATAACTATCAGTTGTAATTAACATAATTTCAGAGATCTAAGTTGTCTTTATTTCTGATTTTTGAATGAATACAAAAACCGTACACATCTGTTTGCATCTACATTCCTAGAATAGATAATGTCTTTATCCAATGCCAATTTCATCATCAATGAAGCTTCAAGTGCACAACTATCATGATTTCAGCTTCAAATTTTCCTGCAGTCATTCCATACGGTTATGGCTTGAGAATGAATTGGTTTTAGTCACTAACATAGAGCACTGAATGTAATTCATGAAAAGCAGACGATGTTCAATGCATACCACAATTTCACAAACATCCCGTTCACTTCCCAATGACGTGTAGAGCACTGATTTTATCTCTCAAGCTTCACGTCGTTCACAGCTTTACTTTCAGAGAGGCCAACTGACCCTCACATGTGAAAAGGACTGTTAATATCACATCGGATACCCAGTCTCCCAGTCCTTACTTTTTAATGCCAAGAAACTACGCAACTTTAGGAGAAGCTCTCTGTTAGAATTTACTACCCCAACAAATGGCTAATAAAATCAGAATGATAATTTTTGTGTTGATAAAAAAAAGAAGCAAGCCATAACCCATATATTTTTTACTCTTTTTCCCTGAACTGTGTAGGTAGAGTCTAAAAGTACGCACAAATGTTTTGGTTTGTACTTCTTTTTATGTTTGGTTGATTTTTTTTTTATGTGCCTGAATTCAGCGATTTAGCAATAATTTTGAGAAATGATAGATGAAAACGTAATATTACCAAGTTCAATGATAAAACTCCTTTTGGCTTCAAAGTTGTTTGTATTAACACTCAGATGCAGTCTTTTATGATCATTTCTGATATGCTGATAACTTCTATAAATATCTAAGAAATCACACTTCATACAAAATATATTCTGCCCCAGAGTTGGGATGTGTTTGGGGTGGTGTATATCTGACTCCGTCACGTTCTGTTAAAATACCAACATAGAGAATAGTAAAACAATTATCATAGCTGACTAAAAACTTGTTTTGGCTACATATTAGACAAAAAATCCAAAACTAGAAAGTGTAATTAAGAATTTCACTGAATAATAATATATACGAGCACCAGTGTACAGTGATAACCCTACAGTCAAGGCATTACGTTTTTGAAAATCCTTGGTTTTGTCTTGATTGACAGATGTGCAATTTTAAAATACAAATCATTCAGGAAAAAACAACAGTGACATCTCTCTACATTATAAAAACTAATGGATCAGAACACTGATTACTGGAAGAATAAATCAGCTTTTGAGAACTTAAGATGTCATAAACTAAGCATCACACACAGTGGATGAGAGACATATTACCAGAACCTTTTGATTGATTTATTGTTAGTTTTGCAATCAGTCTTTTCAACCCATTATCACTTGTGTGCAAAAATACTAAAAGCCCTTTGAGTGCCATGTATATGAATAATTTCATCTATTCTTAAAAGATTTATTACAAGTAGCAATTAAAGATTCAGCTTTATTTTTAAAAGTGCCCCTACACTTTCCTTTAACTAAACACAAACAGACTAAAAGCAAAACAGAATGGCCTTTCCAGATTGCTGTCTTACATGAAAATTAACAGACAGATTTAAAATTCCTGAGTCATTCTAAGGGTAAAAATCAAATTTTTTTTCAGTATTTCTATCCTTTCCCCTCTCCGTATGCACACATACTTTCCCCCCCCCCGGGAAATAGTAAAAAAGAACTAGTAGTAATTACTATAAGAAGTAGTCAAAATCCTGTCAAAAGACAATTTTGATAGATTGCTATTTGAATAAAAATGAGACAGGCATTGTATTTATATGACAAGTATAGATGTCATATTAAATGATATTAGGGAACTTCAGATATTTTTTTATTTTATTATTTCTGTTTGGATCAAGCATATTAAAATGAGACAAGCCAAAGTTAGCTCAGATTCATATAACCTAGCAACGATGTGACCCACTTGAAATTTCTTTTGTAAGACTTGGCTGACTTAGCCAAAGCTAAGGCACGCATCTCAATATAATGGGCCAAAACATAAATCAAGATTTATTTTTAATCCTCTATGGCTGAGTATTTTTAGAAACTTACTTAGATTTAGTTATTCAAATCCATGTTTTCATTGAACTCTGCTGCTTTTACTAATTTCTACAAAACTAATCTCTAATGGGAAAAGGATAAGCATGGGAAACTACGGCATTTACAAAAGGGCTATTATTTGGAAATAACATTTGCCTTTATTATATTTACAGTGCATGCCATCTGCATTCTGACCTAACACTCTTTTTTTTTACGCATATATCTTTGAATATGCAATTATATTCTTTTGAACAGAGATCAAATAAACAAAATAGCAAGTAAAATAGCAATCAGACAGAAGGTGGATTTGAATGTGAACCTGCCACCTCTAGCTGAGTGCCCTAATCACCTTAGCTGCTCTGAGTATTCACTTAGGCCCATGTTTGAACCCTTTAACTTTCTATTAAAAAAATTCAACAGTTTTTCATGCAGAAAGCATTCAAGCCACATGTAGATGTGTAAGAAACTCATCTGAGAGTGAAGGCTTAACTCCAGTGAATACTTCACTACTTATTAAGTCCAATCGTGTCCAAAAAGGGATTTAAAGAATTTCAGTTTACCCTACACAATGAGTAGGGATTCTCAGCTATTGCCTGCACTTTGGTCTTGAGAATCACATCATCACACAATAACTCAGGTTGGAAGGAACCTCAAGAGGTTTCAGGCCCAAACTCCTGATTAAAGCCTGGTCAGCTATGAGATCACACCATGGCTGCTCAGGGTTTGATCCAGATGCTCTTTGAAAACCTCCAAGAGCGAGATCACACAGCTGCCTCTCTGCACAACCTGTTCTAAAGCTTAACTACTCACAGTGAAAAAGTTTTCCCTATATCCAGTTTGAACCTACCTTGTTTTAACTTGCATCTCTTGCCATGCACCTCTGCAGAGAGCCATGCTCTGTCTTTTTGATCTCCCCATAGGTACTTAGGGGCTGCTCTTAGGTTCCCCCAAAGCCTTCTGCTCTCCAAGCTGAAGAAGTCCTGTTCCCTCAGTGTCTCCTCACTGGGTATGCGCTGCAGTCCTGACCATCTTGAGGGGCCCTTTGCACCAACTATTACCTTCTTTCTAGTTTTGAGGGGCTCAAAACTAGAAGCGGTATTCTAGGTGAGAGGTATAATTAGTGCTGAGTAGAGGGGAATAATCACTTCCCCAGTCTACTTTAAAGCAAAGCACCTGGGCTGCCAGGTGCCAAAGCTTATCCCACTCTATTACCTCCACCTGTTTTTCTGTCTGGGCACCAAGGATACCGCCAGGGGCAATTTGGAGGCTATCAAAAGAGACTACAGAGCTCTGGAGGTACTGGTCAGGGGTTTGGGAGTCCAGGTAGCTTTCTCCTCAGTCTTGCTAGTGAGAGTAAAGAGTGTAAGGAAGAGGGCTCTGACACTGTGTGTTAACAATTGTTTGTAGAGCCGGCGTTGGCAACAGCAAGCAGTGCTTTGGTCTCTATGCTTTTCGGACCTAGTCTGAGGATCAACATCTGCTTGGGAGAGTTGGAATCCACCTCACTAAGCCAGGCCAATGTATCTTTGCAGTAGAATGGCTGACCTGGTAAGAAAGACTTTAAACTAGGAAGAGAGGAGGAAGAGAGTTACCAGCAACCCTGTGAGGGAGTTATGGACAGGGCTGATGAGCAAAGGGCCTGGGGTGATGTGAACAAGAGGGAACACAAAATCAGCAAAACAGGGCTTAAATGGAGTCTCTTCAAGCATGTTCATGTAAAAGCAAGGAAGTGCCTACAAAGCAAAATTATGGACAACATAGTAGGGCATAAGAAATCCAGGAGGTTCCTGGAGTGCACTGATGACAAATTCCTCTTGATGCAGCCTGGATGAGGGGTGAAGTGCACCCTCGGCGAGTTTGCTGATGACACAAAACTGGGAGGAGTGGCTGATATGCCAGAGGATCATGCTGCTACCCAGAGGGACCTACCTTGATTTCTTTACTGGGGGGTGACTGACCACTGGAACAGATTTCCCAGGCAGGTTGTGAAATCTCGATCCTTGAGATATTCAAAAGCTGCCTGGACATAGTCCTGAGCAGCCTACTCTAGAACACCCCTGCTTGAACAGGGGAGTAGGAGCAGATGACCTCCAGAGGTCCCTTCCAACCTCAACCATTCTGTGATACTGGCTATGCTTCTGATAATACTGCCCAGGATACTGCAGGTCCCCTTTGTTGTCAGAGCACGCTGCTGGCTCATGTTTAGCTTGCCATCTACCACGACCTCTGGGTCCTTTTCAAGCAGTCAGTCAGTCTCCAGTACTGTGACCAGGGTCTTTGTATAAAAACAGAGATATACAAGTTGCTTAGTACCTGCACACACTCTCACAGAAGCTGCATTCAACACCAATTCTAAATTTTGCCCCAGAAAGACTAAGTTTCTTTCTAATTTTCTACAATAATGCCACTTATAAAATGCAGCTATACAATTGCTTTATAGACATAGTGTGTTCTAACCTAGACATGTGTGTCTAAGTTATTTTTGTTGTATGCAAAACTTAAAACAGGGCAATGCAGATAAGATAGCTGGGAATGTCTATATTATTACTTTTTGCTAAATTTTTTGCTGTATTTATTTGTCTATAGTCCTTCCATAAGCTAATATGTAGTGAGATTAACAGACCAAGATAGCGTACAATTGGTCCCCACAGTATTATG
>NW_008824900.1:1982855-2058890 GCF_000699105.1 Pygoscelis adeliae | reverse complement strand
GTGTTAAGAGTCTTGACTTCATCTCACTAGCATGTAGTCCACTAACTCAGGTTCTGTAAATCTGAAAAATACTGTTTTGCGTTCAAGAATAACAGTCTCAAACATTGTGATAGTGACACCTGTACAGAGACCTGAAAAAAAAAATCTTTATGTTTTTCTTACTGGTTTTCAATTAATATATATAAGGAATATCATTTGCAATGCACTTCTGCATATGGTGCGTAAGTATTGAAGCAGTGTGTGGGGAGAATAGCTAGATAAATACTCACGGGAGGAAAAAGACGACTCATTTCAAGCTACTGCAACTTGAGAGAAAAGTTGAGGTCTCTTTCCGTAAAAGAGTCATACTTATTGACTTGACTTCAGCAAAAGACTTGACCTGATAAGAATCTGAATGTTCCTAACTCCCAGTCATGCAAACAAATCACGGTTCTAACCTAACATAAAGCTGAAATGTTCATTCTGTGTCAGTTTTTTTGAGTTATTTATAGCTAAAAGAAACATGCTCAACTGGAAGCTATATTTAGGAAAAGCTGAAAATTTTAAAAATAGGACCCAGACATGAATTTGCACTGCCATTAAGCTGCTAGTTTAAAATGTCTATGTGACACATTGACAACTTTTTTCTGGTTGGCTATTTTTCTTTAGCCTTCTCCTCCCTCCCCCCCCTTTTTTTAAACATAGATCTTTCTCTATTGCTTCCTCACTAGCACTGATAGCTCCAGCTAGTTAAAAAATTCCATTGCTGCCTGCTGCCATGTGATGTGGTCATGCAGAAAATATTTCATAGGAAAAACTGTTAGCTAGCTAGAGGCAGTATTGTCGATCATTACTTGGAACTGCAGCTACTGGTATGTGACTATGTATTCATTTCATGCATTATAACACCTAACGTACACGACAAAATGTTGAATATAAAGTTAATTCACAAACTAGAGTAGCTGGTGTTGCTGAGGCTGTATAGAAAATACATATTATTATTCCTTCTCCTTTTCCAGTGCTTTCTAGCAATTTGAAAATGGTTCAGTTTCAGCATTGCTTAATTTCAGAATTTATTTTAGCTTGATTTAGTTCATTAAAGTTTGAAAAATGCTTTGATGTCCTTTGCTGGGAGCTGCCATGCAATTTTACTATTGTCGCTTTATGCTCCAGCAACTGTAGAAATTCACGATGACAAAACCTGCCCTTAACTAAGTTGTACGTAGCAAGATTTTCAAAATATTAGAAGGTAATTTAATTGACGCTATTCAGAGACAAACAACAAAAATACAAATAATGCCTTTAAACTATTTTTCGTTTTTAAGCAAGTGTGTATGAAGGCTTGTTCAAATATATTTTGATTGCTAAGTTTCTGGTCATGACCTAAACCTGTTTCTGCTTAGGATGACATCTTTTAGGAATTCAAAAAAGTGACTGTACTGAGAGAAATATTTGAAAATTATCAACTAGAACTTATGCCCTGGTATTCTTATGTCAAAGAAGTTACTCTGAGGAAGACAAACGTTATTTGACTGCTGAAGTAGAGAAAGGCAACCTTTATGCCAAAGGTAGCTACTTGCATGTTACTTTGGTCAATACAAATATTGTATGCAAATACACATATTGTATGTACTTCACTGGAAAAAATATTTCATCTGCTTTTAACTGTATTGTATAAGTATACAGAGTTCGTTGGATCATGTCAATAGGAGGAAAGATAAAGCAGAATTAAAATGTTAATATTAACTACTAAAAACCAACACTAAATCAGTCTTGGTGTCAGTCAGTACTTACCTGTTTTTCACAGGGTATTTCCCTAGTTTTATAGCTGACTATAACATTCCTATTAACAATCAAATCAAGAGTTTCTTTAATTACAGTAAGGTTTCTTGCTAGCACCACATGAAAATAAAAGTTTTCCTAAAACATTTGTTGTTTTAGTGGTCCATCATTGTGTAAAACTGTATTTTAAGGAGGCAGCAGATCCTGCATCAAAATAGGACATGAAATGCAAGTGTATGTGACAAAAAGCAGGTAACTTTGAAAATGAGGATGAAAAATTTACTTTATATATAAACATACATATTATTATTATAAACACCAGGAACCGCATGGATAAAAGCTAAGAAATGTATGAGGCAGATGATGCATTTGCACAGCAAATTCCTATTCTAAGAATTTGATACCCACAAAAACAACCAGGCTCATGACATAGTTGAAAGGGAAAAATATGGTGTTGAGCACACAGAAAAGTTATCTACCTCACAAGTATTCTTTTTTGAAATTTCCTCATTCCAAATCAGGAACAAGTAGGTTAGCTTGGCCTTAGACAACCCTGCAATAAGACCGAGGAGGAGTAATCTACTACTAGAGGAAAGAAATGAAATTCTTTTATTCTACCATGATTTCCAGAAGAGCATAGACGTTTCTCATGAGTAGTGAAGATGCGCAACAAAGACCCTGCATAACCATTTTCAGATCGAGGTATGGTCTCATTGTACCCCCAGAACACAATCTTAACGCAGAAGATGATTAGAGAGAATTAAACCAGGTTTGCATGAAATATCAATTCAGCCAGGTCCTGTGCAGCCACAGGAATACCTAGATTAATTATTTCTTCTTCATTCCATACAAATGCCCGTAGTACACTGAGAAACAAAAGGTAGGATGAAAAACAAAGAAAAAATACTCTGAAGAAATGAACAGTTTCTGTGGAACTCTCTATTTAGAGTAAGAATATTGCTAGGTGACAGGTGCTTAGCTTATGTGATATGCATTATGGATACGATGGGTGAAATTATATAAAAAGTTTTGCACACTTAAACATTCTAATTCCACGAGTAAATAACATGAGTTTCTCTTTACTATTTGCCCCATTTACGTTCACCTTCTGTTAACATTCAAGCAATCCACTGATACAGACACAATGCCTGCAGATGGTGAATTTTGAAGTGAACATGAAGAATCTTGTAGTTCTTTCACAACTTTTCCGTTCAGTCAACTGAACAATATTACAAACACCGTGGACGAGAACACTCAAGGGTACTTTTTTTAAAAACATATAAAAATACGGTAAAGATTATAATTTTTAACATATTCTGCACATGGTAAACAACACTTGTAACAGCTAAGTTTTCATTATTATGTATGCATGTATATGTATACATTTAGATACAACTTTGAAGAGCACAAATGCATATTTATATATGCATTGGTATGTTCAGTATGATGCTGAGCACACACTACTAACCTGTAACACTGAGCAGTAACACATTTGCATTTCATAAAGAGCTTTCATTCAAGTACGGATATAGCAGGTTTGCCAACTACATCTTAAATTAACTTAGAATTTACAAACAGTGAATATATAGATAAAAAAATTGAGATATTCCTGTTTTTCTAAATCTGTTTCCTAGAAAGTTATTTTTCATACTACGTCACCTGCTCTACAAAATATGAGTTTAAAATCCCAGTTGGATTCTAATCTACAACTCATTTATGAGAATATAAAAGCAGAGTATTTCTGATTTTACGGTTCTTCTGTCTTGGCTAAAATAATTGCACATTAATTTCAAAAGACAACTTTTCTTTGGGTGGAATCAAAAGAAGAGAGAGAATCATATATAAAAAATTGTCTATTGCTACAAGCAACCAAAAAAAAAAGCTTCAAATGGGACCTGGGACAAATAAGATTAACAAGATATTAACAAATGTTAACTACAGTAGGTTCTACCTGCATAATTTAAAAAAAAAAATCCCTATCATGTAAATCAATTTAGAGATATCCATTATTTGTGTCAGATAATAATGAATTAGTAAGAACTGTAATTAAAAATATTCTAATAGGAATTGCTGAAAATCAGAAGACAAGGCATAGTTATATGCCTATACTTTTATATCATAAATGCTATGTAAACTTTAAATTATGCAAACTTTAATCATGACAAATCTAATTTTTACTGCCTTATTTCAGCAAGACTTTTGATTAAATACTGCATTTAGGGAGTAGAACTCATTAATAGCCAGTAAATTATTATACAACTTGTATTTATATCTTACAACCTATCCCACGCCTTTCCACGAAGATTTCTTTTGACTGCTTATATTTTGTATATCATGACTTCTGGGAACATACAACTGTTGTTCTACCATTTTTGTATTATTTTTCAAATTGTTAAAGAAAGCTTCAAACCAAGGGATTCTTTACTGCATGTAGAAAATATAGGTAGCGATCTGTTCAACCAAGTTAGCTAAGAATAACACATGCTACTCAGTTGCATGGATTCTTTGCGTATTAACACTATAAAAAAAATAAGACTGGGTGAAGAGAGGAAGAAGAGAAGAATAACTGCCAAACTTTCTGTGAAAAGTTCACATCGAGATTTTTCAGCTAAATCCAGAGGGATATTTACTACATAAAAGCTTGCAGATATGTAATCAATACTCCAGTACACTGCCTCCTTGTGATAAATTATTAATAGCTGAGGGAGAGCATGTCTTCTTAAATGTAAATTACTTTAATGATAAAAACATGGTTGAAACATTGATCATCTGTGCTCCACTTCGAATCTGAACTACCTGCAAAAAACTAACGTCTCTGTTAGGCCTCCAGGGCGAAGAATATTCTGTTGCCTGCAGTGGCATTACCTACATCTGTCAGTTGAGTAAAAAAGTACTTCTGGGACAAAACAAAGGCCCTTCACACAGATTATAGATGAACTAAAGATAAATGTCTCATTTATTTATATTAGAACAGACTAAAAAAAGCATACGCATATACATACATTCCCACCTTGAAGGATTCACCAATTCCTTTACCAGAACATGTATCACTATAAGAAGAGTTCTTAAGAGAGCAGGAAACCAATGAAAAGTACCCTGCAATAATGATTAGCAAAGCTCCTTTTCTGTAGAAAGAAAGGTACATACATTGATATATATATATATATATATATACACACACACCCCCCACTAATGGAGTCTGATTCTTGTCTCCTGTATCTTCTCCTATTCCTGAATTAGCGTACTATGATGAGTTAACCTTGGGCAGCAGCCAAACACGGACCCAGACACTCACTCACTCTCCTCCTTAACAAGAAAGGGGAAGAAAATAAGACGGAAAAGCTTGTGGGTGGAGATAAAGACAGGGAGATCACTTACCTATTGCAGTCACAGGCAAAACAGACTTCACGTGGGGAAAATAAATTCAATTTATTGCCAATTAAAATAGATTTGGATAGTGACAAACAAAAACAAAATTAAAACAACTCCTCCCCACCAGGGAGTTCCAGGCTCAACTTCATTCTTTCATTTCTGACTCCTCTGCCCACCCTGAACAGCACAAGGAGATGAGGAATGGTTGTGGTCAGTCCTCTCTGCTGCTCCTTCCTCCTCACACTTTACCTCTGCTCCAGCATGGGCCTTTCCCATGGGCTGCAGCCCTTTAGGGAAAAAAATCTGCTCCTCCATCGTTCGCCATGGGCTGTGGCTCCTGTCAGGAAAATCTGTTTCAGTGTGGGCTCCCCACAGGCCACCGTTCTTTCAGGAAATATCTGCCTGTTCTTGTGTGAGGTCCTCCATGGGTTGCAGGGAAATACCTGCTCCACAATTGGCTCCCCATGGGCTGTAAGGGAATCTCTGCTCTGGCAGCTGGAGCACATCTTCCCCCTCTTCCTTCTCTGACCTTGAGGTTCACTGTGTCCTGCCGCGGTGCCAATGCATGCAGCCCCTGACCTCCTCCCACAGAGGCCACCCCTGCAGCTCCCCGCTGCCAACACCTGGATGTAGACACCCAATACACATACGAATACTCTCCAAGAACTCTTAAGACTACATGAACTCTGATGGAAAAGCAATATCATGTTGGGTTTGTTGAGGGATTTTTTGGTTTGTTTGTCTTTTTGTCTGGTTTTTGTTGTTTTTTTTCAGGGGGAGTGTTTGGTTGGTTGGTTTTGTTTTTTTTTTTTTCCCAAGAGAAGAAGATATTACAGGGTCATTGAAAATTGTAAAGTCACTGGTGATCAGAAATGTGGGGCTTTGTATTACCATTCAGTTCAGTTTGCATGCAGATCTAAAGCGGACACCTGACAGTAACAGTTCTATTTTCTTTTATGGTGTAAGTGTAAAAGGACCATGTTTTAAAATGCAATTCTTCTGGGAATACTCCTATGGAGTTAACTGTAAGCATGGTGATGAGCCCGTAAAGCAGGTGGTTAGAAACTGTGCAGAAGTCTACCTGTACCTGCAATGGAGAAGCAGATGATCTTGGAAACAAGAATGGCAAATTAACCAGGTGAGTATAACATCTGTTTGTTCCATCAGTGATGTAAGAGCATAGTTTTTATGGTCACAGATCAGATCTAGTGTTAAATAGTTACCATTTGTAGCAGAAAGGATTCCTCTGCTAACCTACAGTAATGTGCCAACAACAAACCATTTATCAGATCACTACTGTTACTTCATTGTTAACATTCCCAAAAGACAAGGTCAAGCCTTGGACATTTACAATCCACTCTCACAGTATACCAGTGAGTTCTACATAGTAACACCAGCAAAATTTCACAGGAGATTTGGGAAGCTATCCTAAGAACATGTCATAACTCTGACAGACTTACAAACAAACAGTAAATTATTTTTCCCATTGAACTTAGGATCTATTTTCTTCACAACAGCAAGGAAACCCAGCAATAGCAAGATAAATAAATCAGCCACAGAAAAGACTGGAAACTGGTTAAGAGTTCAAAACGATCCCACCTTCTTTAAGCAGAGTAAGGAAAACATTTCCTAAACAAAAGTTAAAGCTGAGCAGATGATACAAGTGATGAGGAAAATGCTGTATCCAAGGTAATTATCACTGCAGAAAGATAAAATCCTACACTGTAGTGGATCAATATGCTGGGGAGATTCAGTGAGTTTTATTCATATCAAAATAGGAATCTCTCCATTGATGAGTCTACATCATTCAGAACTCAATATAACCTTACCTATGCGAGTTGAGGATAAACTATTTCATTTGACAGAAGTAAAGAATTTTAATTTTAATATCATGTTAAGGGTCTTGAACTATGTTAAATTACTTAGAAGAAAGTAATTCTGCGGTCAATGAGAAGACAGAACAAAATGGCTATGCATGTCATATATGGCTATGTGCCATATATCTCCATATGGACAAAACAAAAATGATCTCTTATCAGATACAGAGGACCAAGGTTGAACAGTTCTACTAGTGGCGCACACCACCTCTGAGGAACAAGGTTAAGGGGGAGTCTTCTCCTCCTTTGTGTTATACAGTAGAGTATAGCAAGCCCAATGTAAGCCTGCTTTCTCTGCAGTGGAGAGAGTACAGGTATTTTCTCCCTTTCAATAGTGATTTCTCCCCATGAAGGGCACGAAGCAAGCATCACACTAATTCTTTGTGATTTTGTTTTGTCTTGCTTTTTAAAACTAAAATTCTGTGCATTGCAACAAGTTAATGTCTTATGCCAATCCTCATGTCTTAATGCATTATTCAAACTGCTTATAGAAAAGTATATGGCAGGCTGATATTTTGATACATTATATAGTGCCTGTTCAATAGCCCCACTAAAATCGCCCTTTTCACCCAACAGTGTTTTATCTATTTTGTTTTATTTTATGCTTACATAAGTGAATGTAATTTTATCAATGATCTGGATGAGGGGATCGAGTGCACCCTCAGTAAGTTTGCAGACGACACCAAGTTGGGCGGGAGTGTTGATCTGCTCGAGGGTAGGAAGGCTCTGCAGAGGGACCTGGACAGGCTGGATCGATGGGCCGAGGCCAACTGCATGAGATTCAACAAGGCCAAGTGCCGGGTCCTGCACTTCGGCCACAACAACCCCATGCAGCGCTACAGGCTTGGGGAAGAGTGGCTGGAAAGCTGCCTGGCGGAAAAGGACCTGGGGGTGTTGGTCGACAGCCGGCTGAACATGAGCCGGCAGTGTGCCCAGGCGGCCAAGAAGGCCAACGGCATCCTGGCCTGTATCAGAAATAGTGTGGCCAGCAGGAGCAGGGAAGTGATAGTGCCCCTGTACTCAGCACTGGTGAGGCCGCACCTCGAATACTGTGTTCAGTTTTGGGCCCCTCACTACAAGAAGGATGTTGAGATGTTGGAACGTGTCCAGAGAAGGGCAACGAGGCTGGTGAGGGGTCTGGAGAACAAGTCTTATGAGGAGCGGCTGAGGGAGCTGGGGTTGTTTAGCCTGGAGAAAAGGAGGCTGAGGGGAGACCTCATCGCTCTCTACAACTACCTAAAAGGAGGTTGTAGCGAGGTGGGTGTCGGTCTCTTCTCCCAAGTAACTGGCGAAAGGACGAGAGGAAATGGCCTCAAGTTGCGCCAGGGGAGGTTTAGATTGGATGTAAGGAAAAATTTCTTTACTGAAAGAGTAGTTAAACATTGGAACAGGCTGCCCAGGGAAGTGGTTGAGTCACCACCCCTGGAAGTATTTAAAAGGCGGGTAGATGAGGCGCTTAGGGACATGGTTTAGTGGGCGTGGTGTTGTTGGGTTGACGGTTGGACTCGATGATCTTGGAGGTCTCTTCCAACCTTTAATGATTCTATGATTCTATGAATGAAGAATTACTTCTGTCAGAAAGTTAAATAAAAATGAAGTACCAGTGGCAGTCATTATTAACAAATTTCATTGTATTTCATTGATTCTGTGAAAATTTTTGAGTTACAACAGCAACTTCATAGTATGACCTAGTATAGTTCTCTTCTCCCCAGAGGAGACCAATATATTTAAGAAACTGATATACAAATTATGCATTGTGAAACATTTAATCCACCAGTGAAAGAATGTCTTATGAGGGAAATAGGGCAGTTTTAACAGGGCACAGCATCACTACATGTAATCTGAGAAAAGGAAGTGAAGAACATCTTTGAAATGTATCCTTCGTATACAATCAGAGACTTCTTACACATGATAAAGGTCATATTGGTACACCATGGAAATTAAAAAGCAGGTTATCCCGAAGAGCTGGGTTCAGTTCTTCCACTATCATATGACAATAACAAACAACAGCCAAAGCCTCAACACAAAACAGTATGCAAAGTTTAAAATAAAGATAGCTTGGTCAATTTTATCCCCCTGAAAATATGACTGTGTTACATGAACGCGCCATTTAAGGATTACAGTTGTGAGAACACTCATGGAAGTGGACCTCCAGTGATACTGAAATGGTGTTCGTTTTAATATGGAAAATGTGGTATGCTTTTCAGGGTAGGTCTTGATTTTAAAAGTATAGAAAGAAAAATGTTGTGACAGAATGTACGTTGTGGTTTACAATTTGTTACTTTAGAAAGAGTCATGGCATTAGGTGGTAGCCCCAGTCGTTTTTTTTTCTTCAGGCACTACCAAGTATGCTCACTGGGGAGATGGTTCCAAGTTCAGAATGAGTGGGTGCAAGATGACAGCAGGGAACTGGCCACTCAGATAGAGTCAGAAAAAACACAGTGATGAGTAGGGAGCAGCCAGAAGGGTCTCTGTGGCAAACAGAGAACTTCACACAGGCTAAAGGGAACACGGCAGAGCTAGCTACAACTTAGAAAGTCACCAGCTGAAACCAAGTCTGTAAGCAAGGACCTCCCTCTAAGGACACAGTAGGCACGAGAAGAGTTGTATATAAACCCCTTCTATTTATTACTTATGTGCTCTGGAGTCTACTGTTCAAAAACCTAAGTATTCTAGTTTTAGTTCTAATAGAACCTGTTTAAAATATGTAAAAAGCTTTTTAGCTTTCTTTGGGGAGTGCTCTATAAGAAGAAGGTCTATTTAAATCCACTTAAAACATCCAGCTGACTCAGAGTGTCATTATGTAATGTATGATCATATTACTGACAGCCAAAAAAGAGTAAAATAGAATGGGAAAACCAATTGGCCTGTCATCATTTATTGCAACATTGAGGACATACATGCAGTATCGGAACAGATTAATTAATTCTCAAGTAAGCAGGACAATTTTCAGTCTGAAGCATAGATTGTATCTCCAAACAGTAAATATTGTTAAGGTTTTGGTGAATGAAGCAAAATGAGAATCTTACCTTGCTCCTTCCAGCAAAAACAACCAAAATTCCTCCAACTAGTTATCTGCAAGTCAGAAGTCTGGTTTCAGAAGTGTGCAAGACAAACTGCATTAACCTTCTGGAGATTATCGTAGCTCTTCTGACTATTTTGTTCATAGATAAAACAAAGGCGGCAAGGATACCTTTTAGTACAGAGGGAAATTTTGCCATGCCCTGGGGTAGAAAACATATTGCAAGGTCTGCTGCTAATGTAGTGTAAACCATACTGAAATGTCATTGAAAATAAGTTGACTGTTAGATTTCTAGTAGTGCTACAAGGCTTCAGAAAAAGAAAAGATTCTTGCAAGACAGTAACCATTTTGATGAAAGAGTTATTCTTTCTGACTTCATGCTAGTTTTATGTACTGGTCTATTTAAGTCAGGACAGGATTTTTCAATTTTACATACATATTTCTTTCTGACAGTTGTCACCACCAAATTAAATGTTTCCTTTCAACATGCACAAGAACTAGATATTTTGTAGTATGTTACATTTCAGTTAAATAGAAGGCTAACTTTATCCTTTGGATAAATACCTAGTTCCCTACTAATTTAGGCTGTCTCCTGAAAGAACTATTTAACCCTGTTGAATCTGTGGAGGGCATTTTGGCTGAATAGACTGGGATAAAAGTGTGACCTAAGCAGGTGTTACAGTTCAGCCTGGCTGCATGTCACAGATGCTACCAAGTAGTTTCTCAGGCTCCATATTCACATATAATGCAACTGCCATGCCTGTCAGCTACTAAGGTTAAATCTCAATATCATCAAGCTACTACCTCCCTGACAAACTCAGTTCATGTTTTGTTTCTGCAGTTTCCTAGCTGGCCCATTTTACTCTGGAACATACTGCAGCTGGAAGCAAAAACTTTTATAGCCAGAGAAAATCTGTCCTGAGCATCAAGTTAAGTCTCCGGCTTCATGTCTCTAAAAAGTCCCTTAACCTTCCTAAATAATTTTGTGAAGACAAATATTTATCTTTTTTTCCTAGCTTCAGAAGATGGGGAGAAAAAGATATTCTTGCTTACTTACAAAATGACTTTTAAGGCCACAAATGTGAGTTCTAATTCCAATTCATAGAGGAATTCTTTTTAAGATGAAACACATAGCAGAATTTCTATTCACTGTACTCCCAACTTGTCTTGCAATTTATACTACAATGGCATAAAGGACATTTGCTATATAAATAATACTTGAAAACTAAAAACAGTTATAGGGTATAAAACTTTAACCGTTCAAATATGTTGAACTTTGTGCTTTATATGGAACAGTAGTCATTTTTGGACTCAGGAAGTTTTTTTTAAGATTTCTAAGTCTTCTACTTAGAAATCCCAGAGCTAGAATGAGACTTTTCCAGCATTTGGCAAGACAGTGGAGCAGGGACTCCACACCTAACTCTTCCCTAGGGACAGGAATTGTTCTTTTTTTCTTAATGGACTGAAAAATATAAAATACGAAATTTGTCTTCAAAAACTTATTTGAAAATCTTATTACGCACATTTGCAAATACACGCTTTTGGGCACAGAAGTGGCAAATCTTTTCATGTGTAACACTTGTTAACGTAAAACAGCCTTTCTAAATGGAATGAAACAACTCTGAGAAGTCACTTAGGCTATCAAACACAGCCACCTATTCATGTAACCAGCACTTGCTAGATAAATACCTTATAGACTATACATCAAACACAGCACATTTGGAGTACAGAATTATCTGCTGCAACATAGCCCATGTGCATTCAAGCAACAACAAAGGTGAAATAAGAAAATATTGTCAAGATAACAAATGTTTGGCACATGTCATAAGCTAATATTGAACAAATAGGGAATTTTTTCAACCAATATACTTGTCCTATATATATGTATATACATATGAAGACGTGTAGTAACTTTTTTTTAAATGTAGGTCACGACAAGAGGAGCCTTAACTTTTCATATTGGAATTAAACCAGCATGAGTAAATCCTTTGAACAAAATAGTATAGCTACAGGAAATCCCCTGAAACAATCATTTGTAACTATTTTTCTCTGCACTTCATAAATAATGAATAGTTAAAAAGAAAAACAACCCACTAGTATCACATTTTTTCCTGCACTAGTTATGCAAGCAGGCTACAAGATCCTCTAAATATAAGAAAAGTTGAAGTGGATAGCACTGTGTTTTTTAAGGAAAAATTAAATTATTTTGACAACTTGCAGTCATTTTTCCCTCACACCTGGATTTTTAAACCTTCGGGAAAAAAAGCATGTTTTGCAAGTAAGTGAAACAGTTTACAAAACTGTTTAGAATACAAAACCATTATTCTTTTAATCTAACATCATTAAAATGTTTCTTCTCACAAGTAACCATCTATTTATTTTTTTTGTTACAGATTTCTACCCAGAACACTTATTCATAATCTGGCAAGGTAATTTAGTATGCTTCTATAAATAATTACGAGTGACTTATTTTTTAAAAAGACTGTAAAAGAGAAACTGTCTCACCCACACTAGATTCCCAAATGTGAAAAATAATTTGCCTGAAAATCTGTACTTTTCTCTTTTTTTCATGGAAAATTTAAGGTGCCTGGGGAAACAAGGTCATTAGAAAGCGAATATAAAATTATTAGATATATTTACCTTACACTTCATGTTCTCCAAGCAGGTAATTTGGATAATCTTTCAATAATTACAATGCAATGCTACCAAAAGTTTCTATTTCTTTCTAAAAACTACATCCCATTAGATATTTTAAAGAATATATGATGTTGAGGTATAAAATGTAATAGTACAACAGACAACGCAAAAATCACAAAAGGTTAATATAGGAAAGAAGGATATTAGGAATGCCATTATTCTCGGTGGGAAATGGTCACGGTGCTAAGCCTCACACTGTCGCTTCCTTTGAAAACCATATTCATGGATATAGCTTTAATTTCATGTCTAACCCAAAGTCAAGGTAAGACATATCAAATAATACTACAATTGCCATTTGCTGCATGTCCGGAGTTTTCCTTGGACAATTCCTACCAAAATATCTCAGGTTAAGTTATAAAATCTGATGAGATCAGTCCACCAAGATATGATTGAACAGCTTATATTAAAAATAGTATTTCACAATTTCAGAAAGTTGGACCCAAAAACACTTAACCTTTTTTTTACAGTACTTCTTAAAGGTGCGCTGTATAAACAAACTACCTTTATTTGCATTGATTCTTCCATTAGTGCTACCCATTACAGCTGCAGAACACAGGTCTGTCACTAGACCAAAACCCTACTAGTGCCAAAGCAGTATATTCCACTTCATCCAAAAGATCCACTGAATGATCCCATCAAGGCTAAAAGCATGGATCTATATCAGGAATCTCCTGCCAGATCTAGGACTTAGAGCTAATGCTGAACCTAAAATTTGCTCCTCAGGAATTAAACACAGGTCCACATACTCTTGGATGCCATCTGAAAATCAGGCTGTCACACAGTCACAGCGGGCTGTCAGTGAACCTGCCAGTTCACAGTCCTTGTCAGCAATCAGAGATTCATGCTTACAGCAGCACAGAAGCCTCCATTTGCCGAAACAAACTTACAGTCATTATTTTCTCTCAGAATGCAAGACTTGGCAGCATGTGAAGTAAATGGGAGCTTCTGCCACTAAGCATACACAGACACTCAAGAAAAAAACCCCCAAAAAACCCAACCACCCCCAAATTATGTACTGGAATTCTTAGAGGAATTCAGTCTTCTGTATGTCCATTATTTACCATCATCCCTTACCTTAGTCACATTGGGAAAACAGTCTAAAATTCTCAGCTGGGAAATAATCTTACTAAAGTGTTAGTAAGGTATATGTATGGTTATGTAGTTTCATAATAGAACATCCATACTTCCATTTTCCAAAGTAACTGAAAAAATTATCACCATTCTCCAAATACAGAAAGAATTAACACTTTTGTATGTGCTAAGTTGAAATTTAAAAAAAATACAATGAAAAGAGACTTCACAGTATTTATTTCATACGTAGTTATAAGTAATTGAAGAACAGCTATTGCTTTTTATGCATATATTTGATAATGATGAATGAAACAAGATTTACTGTAACTGAAACATACAAATGGCTTAGCATGTTTAAAGAGGAATAAATTGCTTCAAGTTTTCTCAGCAATGAAACAGCCAGATAAGTTATTTTTATGCATGCAACTGGCAGAACAAGTTCAAATATTATTTTGCACACTGTGAGTGCATCTTACTATCCTTTTTAGTAGTGAGATAATTGTTAATTGTGAGAGTGGGAAATGACTTAGCAGGTGTATAAAACTGTCATGGTTTAACGTGCACGGCTTTTACTTTACCTATTAAACTGTCTTTATCTCAGCCCACGAGTTTTCTCACTTTTACTCTTCCAATTCTCTCCCCCATCCCACCGGGGGGGGGAGTGAGTGAGCGGCTGGGTGGGGCTTAGTTGCCGGCTGGGGTTAAACCACGACAAAAAAGCAGAGCAAAAACCTAACAGAAGGGAGAAATAATGAAGGAGAGCAATCATGCCTTAGAGAGGAAGACGAGAAAACCTGCTAACATAGAGAACTGATAAGACACTAAAACACAAAAAACCAACAGTGATCTTTTGGAAATGAGGTTATTATTCACTGATCCTTGACCAGACTTGATTCTGGTTATCTTTTAATGCACATATTAAATGATGTGCAGACATAATTTTAAACTATATTTTGATTTTTTTTTTTTTAGCAATGTAATTTCTTTAATATTTTCACTGTTTACATACCTAGTTATAAAAAGGTATAGCACTGGGAATTTTGAACAAACACTGGCAAAAATAATCAAAGAAAAGAGACCAATAGCTTTGAAAGCCCAGTTTGTTACAATTTCCCTTATGTACATCATAAAAATATTTTAAAATGCTGGAAACAGTACATCTTAAATTAGTCTGATGCAGTATGCAGTGCACAGTAAAGTTTAGACAGGTGGGAGATACTGAGAATTTTTAGGAACAAGACAAACCAGAGGAGCTAGCTCATGTAATATTTCCTTCCATATGATACATTTTTTTAATTTTACATTCTCACTACCAAGATTTATCCTACTTTTCAGTCTTTGCCCTCCTAGCCTACTGCATTTTTTCCTATACTCAATTTACTGATTCTCACTTCAGTTGCATGAATGTAACATCATTAACTCCACTTGACACACCTCTGACTTATAACAACACTTAAATAACTTTAGAATCAATCCCATTATCTCCATCATTCAGGAAATGGAGAAGGAAGGTGAAGCCTACACTAATGAATAACCTCAATGTTAAATGGACTCGTGATAAAAAGCATAATTCAACTGTCAAAACAGCAAATGCGTCCAGTGTTAGATTTAGTACTTATATTCCTTCAACTGGCAATTTCATACGCTAGATACCAACAGAATCTGAACAACAGCTCTGCTTGCAACACTTATTGCCACAAAGTCTGTATCATCATCAACACACTTTTAAAAAGAACAGCACGCACTTAACATGCATTCCTTTTAACCATGTAAAGCAACTATATCTTTTTATATTAGTTTTATGTAGCTGTAATATTACAAAACCATTACACAATTTGAAGTTGCTTTACATCTCAGAGGATGCATTATCACAGTCACAGAATGGCTGAGGTTAAAAGGGACCTCTGGAGGTCATCTGGTCCAACGCCACTGCTCAAGCAGGGACACCTAAAGCTGGTTGCCCAGGATCATGTCCAGACAGCTCTGGAGTATCCCCAAGCATGGAGACTCCACAACCTCCCCGGGCAACCTGTGCCAGTGCTCAGTCACCGTCACAGTACAAATGTGTTTCCTGATGTTCAGAGGGAACCTCCTGTGTTTCAGTTTGTGCCCGTTGCCTCTCGTCCTGTCACTGGACACCACTGAAAAGAGCCTGGCATGAAGCTCTTCTCTATAGCCTCCCTTCAGATTTTTGCACACATTGATGAGATTCCCCCTGAGCCTTCTCTTCCCCAAGCTAAGCAGTCCCAGCTCTCTCAGCCTTTCCTGATATGAGAGATACTCGAGAACCTTAATCATCTTTGTGGCCCTTCGCTGGACTCTCTCCAGTTGTACCATATCTCTCTTATACTGGGTAGCCCAGAACTGGACACAGTACTCCAAGTGTGGCCTCACCAGTGCTGAGTAGACAGGAAGGATCACCTCCCTGGACCTGCTGGCAACACTTGTCCTAATGCAGCCCAGGATACCATGAGCCTTCTATGCAGCAAGGGCACCTTGCTGGCTCACGTTCAACTTGATGTCCATCAGGACCCCCAGGGCCTTCTTTGCAAAGCTGCTTTCCAGCTGGATGGCCCCAAGTGTGTCCTAGTGCCTGGAGTTGTTCCTCCCCAGGTGCAGGACTTTGCACTTCCTTTTGCTGAACTTCATGAGGTTCCTGTCAGTCCATTTGTCCAGCCTGTCAAGGTCTCTCTGGGATGGCAGCATCACCCTCTGGCATATCAGCCACTCCTCTCAGTTTTGTGTCATTAGCAAACTTGCTGAGAGTACACTTTGTCCCATCAACCAGATCATTAATGAAGATGTTAAACAGGATCAGACCCAGTATTGACCCCTGGGACACATCGCTAGTTATTGGCCTCCAACTCGACTTCATGCCACTGATCACCACCCTTTAGGGCCGATCATTCAGCCAGTTTTCAATCCACCTGTCTGCTCACCCAGCTCATACTGCATTAGCTTCCCTATGAGGACCTGATGGGAGACAGCGTTGAAAACCTTCCTGAAGTCAAGGTAGGCAATATTTACTGCTCTTCCCTCGTCTACCAAGCTAGTCCTTTCATTATAGAAAGTCATCAGGTCGGTTAAGCATGACTGGGAATCCTCTTGGTGAATCCACGCCAATTACTCCCCCATTCACCTGCTTGTCCTTTGTGTGCCTGGGAACGGTTCCCAGGATTAGTTGCCCCACCGCCTTCCCAGGGATCGAGGTGAGGCTGACCAGCCTGTAGTTCCCTCGGTCCTTCTTCTTGCCCTTTTTGAAGATAGGAGTCACATTTGCTTTCTTCCAGTCTTCAGGCATCTCCCCCACTTGCCACGATTGTTCAGATTATAGAGAATGGCCTTGCAATGGCATCAGCTAGCTCCCTCAGCGTGCCTGAGTGCACCCCATCAGGGCCCGTGGACTTACGTATGCCCAGTTTGCTTACGCATTCTCTAACCCGATCCTCTTCCACCAAGGCTGTGTCTTCCTTGCTCCATACTTCCCCTGCAGCTTCCGGGGCCTGGGATTCCTGAAGACCGGTCTTACTAGTGAAGACGGCATTCGGTACCTCAGCCTTCTCCATGTCCTGTGTCACCAGGGCCCCCGCCCCATTCAGCTGTGGGCCCGCACTTTCCCTAGTCTTCCTTTTGTCACTTAGGTACTTACAGAAGCCCTTCTTGCTGCCTTTGACACCCCTTGCCAGATTCAACTCCAGGTGGGCTTTGGCTTTCCTAACCATCTCTCTGCATGCCTGGAGAGTGTCTCTATATTATTCCCAGGTTACCTGTCCTGCTTTCACCTTCTCTATGCTTCCTTTCTGTGCTTGAGTTTTGCCAGGAGCTCCTTGCTCATCCATGAAGGCCTCGTGGCACTTTTGCATTACTCCCTGCTCATTGGTATGGACCACTATTTGGATTGGAAAAGGTGATCCCTTTATATTAGACAGCTTTCTTGGCCCCTCCTCCCTCCAGGACCTATTCCCATGGGACTCTTCCAAGCAGATCCTTCTTCTCTGAAAGAGGACAAAGTCTGCTTTCCTGAAGGCCAGGGTGGTGATCCTGCTTTTTGCCCCTCTCCCTCCTCTCAGGTTCCCAAACTCCACCATCTCATGGTCACTGCAGCCAAGGATACCTTCGACCCCAACAAGCCCTTCCTTGTTTGCAAGTGTGAGGTCCCGCAGATCATCTGTCCTTGTTAGATCCTCTATCAGTTCGGTTTCTTTATCATGTTGTTCTCCTCTACCCCAGTACATTTCCTATATAGAGCAACTGAATGAATGAGTCCCTTAGTTTAGAGGAAAGCTAGAGTGCAGAAATTGATCATTAAGTCAAAAATAATATTTTTGCTTGACAGACTCAGGCTGAAACTCCTCTGCCTTGTCTCCAACAAGATACCAATTTATGGGCTAAGAAGCCACAGAAAGTAATGTAAGCAGTTACTAAGTTCAGGAACAAAGAAGATTGGGTAACCCATGGATTAGAGTTTTGGCTTTGTTCGACCTGGGTATTTTGGAAGGAATAAGCAATATGTAAAGCTTTTCTGGGACTGTAAACTGCTAATATATATGTTCCCCATATGTATTATTTGGTACTTACTAAAGTGTGAGATCATACTGCAAGCTTACACTCATTTGATGGACTTACAGAGTAATTCTTAGCACTGTGGCCATGTATTTCCTGAAATCTGCAGGAATTTTAACTGTGAAAGTTATTTAAAATGTCTGAAATCTCCTGTCATCACACTCACCCAGTCCAGAGGCATATCCACACAGACATAGCAGAAATAGTAAGTAATATGATTTCATAAGCCTTATTTCTCCAAAAAGCTGTGCTGCATTCAGAAAAAAACAAGTTGCCTCTCGTCCTGAAAACTCCACAAAGGTTTAACTTTCATATGTAGATAACAAAACATCAGGAAACAAATTATTTATCAAATGGAAGAGCTGGCTGCATGAGCATATAAAAAATTCTTGCAAAACTGAGATTAAATTCTGCAACTTTGGACAAACACCATCCAGTTGTATTTTATAAAGATAATGATACTATCCCTGGAGAGAATAGTTCAAGGTTGACACCGATATATTAAATAACTCTGGAGTGTGTTAGAAGCTGCAGAGTGCGAAGACTCCTGCTGTCTTAGTTACACAACTCTCATCACTGGGGTGGAAAGCTGCTCCGTTTTCACCATGATTAATAAAGAAAATCTTGTTCTCTTGCATCTTTTGCTAAGTATATGTCAATGGCCTAGTATGAAAGGGCACTGATTTATAGTTAAAAGCTGCAAAAAAAAAAAAAAAAATTAAGTCTCTTGGCCTATTCAAGTACAGGATCAGAAGAGTAAGTCAACATACATTTCAGTGAGGAAAAGCAGAAATTACATGGCGGATTTTAAAATCTTTCCCAGATTATAAAAGACTGTCTCTTGATATTTCTACTGAATTCAATCTTCCAGTTCAAACATCTCATCTCACAGTCAATGAAGAGCTACCAACAAAACTGTATTGAACCTAATCTTGCTTTTATGCTGCAGTTCAGATATACCACGATTTGGCTCAGGTTCTTTCAGAATTATCTAATCTAATTAAAAACAGATCTCTGAATAGAACTAATTCAAACATGGCAAAGTGATGGCTGCGCCCTATCTTAATGGCATTCAAGGTTACAGTCATATTAATCTTCGGATCAAAGAGCCTAGGAAAAGTAGAAATCCTCTTGCCAAATCATTAATGAATTTCTAAGAAGACAAGGGAGTTACTTTTCCTGTAGAGAGATTGCGTTACTTTTGCTTTGTATGTTCATCTATAAACAGCAATTGCTACATGTGAAAAAATAAACAGCTAGATAGGCAGAACACTGATGTAATTTAAATTCACAAGTTCAAATGGATTTTTTTTTTTTTTTTTTTTGAGTGGTTGCGTATTTATACTCTTCTAATAAGGCTTCTGAGAAATCCATTATGCATTAACAAAGAAATGAGAGAAAAGCTTTTGTTTCATATTTGGTACTTTTTCCTGTTTTACAAATTCTCACTTCAGATGATGCAGCTCACTTTAGACCCCGAAGGCAAACAGAAACCTTAATTCCTTAAAAGGATGGAAACAGAACTGTCCTTAGTCATTCTATCAATGTCACACTTTAAAGACTGACATTGGTAAATAATCAATCCCTCAATAGGGTTTTGGTAGTTAACAGAACATTACAAAGACAATGGCCTAGTAGGCCATTGTCAGGTAGGACAAAATCGTGTGCTTGCTTTTGGCAGATAGAAAGCCTAGTCTCTCCTCCAGTCCTATTAGATATAAATCAGCATGCAAATGCACATATACAGAAGCAGACCTTCATTCTTCTTACCTAGGCCTAATCTGGGAGGTATTTCAGTTTTGAGGAAAAATAAGAGGAATGAGATAGAGAACAACGTAAGAAATAATTATCATGGGTACTGGCCATAAATTGCATGGTTCACCACATTCATGCACGAGCATCTAATTAATTTACATGAGTGCCCAAGCAGTTCATGTTTGAGTCCCCAGTTAGTTCACATGAGCACCCTATTAGCTCTCGCATAAGTGTTTAATTAGTGCATGCATAGATACCCAGGTAATTTATGCATGAATGCCCAAGTAGTTCATGCATGGGCACCCAATCAGTTAATGTATGTGTTGGCCATACATTGCAGGGTTTAGGTAGCCAGTCATAGGTGGGTCCAAATGGCTCTGACACCAGTGCAAGCAAGTCACCATGTGCCAGAACTTCAGCTAGTCGGAGGAGCACATAGTGCATTGGCTCAGACATATCTAGAAAGAGCATCAGCTGCTAGGGAAGGAGCCATATGAGGGGAAACATGCTGGGAGACACTTGAGAAGACTCATGGCAGGAAAGACTTCTGAAGAAACATGCTGCTGGTGCTGGAAAAGTGGGACACCTTTGCTGAGCTTTTTCAGTTTTAAAAACCAATTACTCCAAATGAGGCAGAACAGCTGTGGTCTCTGGGTCTTCTGTGTCTTGGCTATTTCCTTAATCATTCTGCTCTAGTCTCTCTCTCTTTCACTAACTCATTCTCTCTCATACTGAGACATCTTCTTGGTGAAAAATAAAAGTAAATATTTCAGTCTTACTTCTGGTATCTTCAGCTACCATTAACAGCCAACCAGGTGGAATATGGATCAGGATAGCTAACAAAAGTGATCAGACACTAGCTTTTAGTATGACAGTAAACTTTATGCTTTTTTGGAAGACAAATACTGCAGATGTAATGCTATAGATAAATGCTTGATAGGAGTAAGTTAATACAAAATGCTCTAGCAGAAAATCATCTACTAGTATAAATGTGAAATTGGTTTGTTGCATCCTTACTTCTATACCAGCATCATGTAAAATGTAATTCTAATAATTTCAGCTGTTAGAGGAAAAAGTCTGAATCTTAGTCACACAGCAAGCACACACACACATATAAATATGTACACACACTTAAATGCTTCCAGTCATTTTTGACAAAGCACACTCACAACATAGTATATACATTAGTCAGGCAGCATAGTGTAATTTATTCAAAATTGTAATCCACAACAATTTAAGAGGTCTTTGGTGTTTCCTTTATAAAGTTGCACAAACAAAAACTTCAGAGCACTAACAGCTCCGTGTTTCAGAAATGCAATTATGCCACATGCAGTGATTGCAACCATGCCACAGTCTCATATTTCAGTCACAATGGACTCTACAATATGCTATCAGATACTTAACCACGGTTGCCCATGTACTTCCTATTTGGAGATCTCTCTAGTGTGCTAATTAGTTCAGAATATAGCTGCCAAAATAAAATGACATAAAAGATGCATAAATGCATCATAAATATCCCACCTGAGTAAAATAAGAAAACATCTGTTAAGAAGCTTTAAACATTCATTTGCTTATTGTGGGGAAAAAAGTAATGAATAAAAAGGAAAAAGCAAAAAGGTAAAAAAGCAGGGGATAAATGTCCATTTCTTCCTCTTTTCTAGAACTGGATCAATTTGTTCTGCTAGACGACTTCCTTCTTCTATGTAGCACGTGCAAATATGGGCTTATTTGCACACAGCAGTGGCGACTGGGTCTGGTCTTTTGGTAAAGGACGTGGGGAAAAAGGATGGTATTTTTCCCTGAGCTTCATCACCTGTGTTCATTACAGAGAGTGGAAAAAAGTTTCTCATTTCAGCATATCAGGGTAAAAAAAACCCCGAAACCCAAAAGATGGCTGTCCGGGCTAAAACACCAATAGTACAGATTTACATCAGTGCCTACTCATCCACCCTGAGGAGGACAGATCCCCTGTCCTGTGTTACAGCTGTCCAAAATATCTACTGCACAGGGCACAAGTGGGACTACGGAATTTCCATGTAACAATTAGTACAATAAACTGATAAAATTAGCAGGTTTAGGGTCACAATTGGCAAAGCACTCAAGGATCCTGCTGGATGTTGACATACAATGCATTTCTGAGTAATTATAACATTTCTAATTATCTAACAACAGATTGCTACAACAGTAGCATTTTTATTATTGAATAGCTGGCTTCATTGAGATGGCTGCTTTTTAAAGGTGGCTGCAATGCTTCCTACTAGTAACAGTCTCAAATCTAGGGAAGAACATTCTATTGTTAATGCAAAATAATGAAATATTACAATAAAAGTCTTTCTAGATAAATGCTAAGCAGAATAAATGACATATGCGTTTCTTGTGTCCTATTAAATCTCTTTAACATGGTCTCTTCTGCCTTCCTGAAGCACCTTCCTCTCATTCAAACGCTGATTTGATTTAAAGTGAGCCATTTCTACGGAAAAAATACCCAACATTAAAAATTTTGTGGCGGTTTGTTACTCAGACATCATGGAAAGAGTACATGTTGCAAGGAAAACAGTCCTGACTTGGGGAATTTTACTTAATTTATTGTCAATCAACACAAAATTCTAATCACTGATTTGGGTATTGAGAAAAAGAAAACATGAACAATTAAATGAACACTTAAGTAAATGCCTTTCCTCCCTCTTTCCCATGCTCAACTTCAGCCAAACACTTTTCCTCCCCCTTCCTAGTCCCAAATTCCCTTGTTTTCACCACGCTACACTTCATCCAAATTGTTTCTGTGAGGTGATGTGTGGTGCAGGAGGTTCGGGCTGTGTAATGGTTTCTTTCTGTCAGTCCTTGCTACTTACTCATTTTCTTCTGCTTCAGCATGGGTCCTTCATGTGCTGTAGTTCCTTCAGGGGTGTCCCTGCCCTGGCGTGCGTCAACTGCAGGCCACATTTCTTCAGGGGTGTCCTTGCCCTGATGTGCGTCCTGCATGGGTCAGCCCCTCAGAGGTACCTCCCTCTTGACACAGAGCGCTTCATTCCAGGAGGTCTTCAGCCATGCCCTCAACAATGTCTCCTTGCATACATCTCCTCTTTTCTCCTCCCCTAAGGACTGCCACAGTTTCTTGAATATGTCTGAACAGAGATGCTATGTGCACCTCTCTGACCCTGGCTGTGACTGGCACAGGGCAGCTTCATGGCCTCCTTCCACACAGACACCCCTACAGCCCCCTGCTAGCAAAACTCTGTAATTTATGCCCAATAAAGTATCTGACATTAAAGATCCTCTAATTTTTTTTTCTTACTCAGACGCCATAGAAATTATATGCATAAACTGATGAACAACATATTTTACCCTATTGGTACTTAAAGGGGGCTTCTAAAAAAGATGGCGGCGAACGTTTTAGCAGGGTCTGTTGCGACAGGACAAGGGGGAATGGCTTTAAACTAGAGGGGGTAAATTCAGACTAGATATAAGGAAGGAATTTTTTCCGCTGAGGGTGGTGAAGCACTGGCCCAGGTTGCCCAGAGAGGTGGTGGATGCCCCATCCCTGGAAACATTCCAGGTCAGGTTGGACGGGGCTCTGAGCAACCTGATGTAGTTGAAGATGTCCCTGCCCACGGCAGGGGGGTTGGACTAGATGACCTTTAGAGGTCCCTTCCAACCCAAACTATTCTATGATTCTATAATTGTAAAGA
Source organism: Pygoscelis adeliae (assembly GCF_000699105.1). NCBI lineage: Eukaryota > Metazoa > Chordata > Aves > Sphenisciformes > Spheniscidae > Pygoscelis > Pygoscelis adeliae. The sequence goes on along the minus strand of NW_008824900.1, from coordinate 2,035,083 downwards.
AAAATGGATAATTCAAAAAGTCATATTTCTTATACAGATGTTTATCTTACAATTCATCCTAACATTTATAAATCAATCTAGAAAAGAGTGGCATGAGGGATAAATCCAAAATTGTGTTTACAAATAAGGAATTTGAAGTAGTTAAATATAAATTAAACTTAGAAATATAAAATTAAATGCTAGCTCATTCCAGACTAGCTTAATTCATACATACTTCTTCCTCTCAATTCATCAACAAGCCTAAAAAAGCCACTAAACATTTTTGCCACACACTCTGAACACATTTTATAAAAACATTTCTGATAAACTTTCATTATATAGCATTTTCAGGCCAGTAAATTCATAATGCTCCCAAATGTCAACTGTATCTTTTTACAGTTGAGAAATGGGGCGGGGGTGGGGGAATCACTACACTATTTTACCAGGGTAATTATGAAAACCAGAGAAAAGAAAGTTAAAAAAAAGAACTACAGTTCTACTGTATACTAATGAAAAAATAAGAAACATCAGGGTCCTACAAGAAGTAATGTGTCACATTGAGTATTGACTCTTTCTGAGCTCCTAAGGATAAAAAGTAATATTCTACTAGCTTATAGTCTGCATACCATTCATAAAACTAGTCTGCTTTGCTTTCATTTTTTATTTGGCTAGGCTTACAGTTTGTTTTTAAACACTGTTACATTTTCATTATTTTTTTATCAATACTGGCGTGTAGCCCAGATGATAGGCAATGCTGATACTTTCCCATTTTCTCCATTTACTTTAGGATGTTGACTAACAGAAGTAGGAAAACATTTCTCTTTATTTGCCAAAATTCATTGCTGCTATTTCAAAACAGTTAGATGCATTCAAGTCATAGCAATGCAACACATACCTGACAATCTGATGTCATATTTTTTAACTTAATACTGGAAACATGACAGTTAGCAGAATAATTGTGAAGTTATTAAGGATCAATGGATCCATTTACTGAGAAGAAACGAGAAAATAATTCCAGTTCCTCTGATAAGGTTTTTAAAATAATCATACTTGCATAGGAATGGATTCATTTACAGCAACAGTTTGGAAGCAATGGCATTTCTGACAAATGCTGTGCTCTGCTGAGTTTTGATTACTAATGCTTACAACTGCTTGCAAAGAAGTGCACACCACCTTCTCAGAGATAAGAAAGAGAAAATATGGCACGAGGGAAAAAAGCAAGGGTTAATAATGCTATTGCATCTGAAAGCAAAGTTATTGCTAGCAATAGCTAATTACAAAATTGTCACGACACAGCTGGAGCTCCTTGGCTGACAAAGTTAAACGAACAGTCCCAGAAGAAATAAAGGAAAGAATTTCCGACAAAGATATGCCCGCAGTGAACAAGTCTAAGAGGAATTATAAACCTACAAGGAAAGATGCCTGAACAAAAGAGGCTGGTTCTTTGTGTTTTGGACTACAGGCAGGCTCTGACAAAGGTGCTGAGCAAGTTACGTGCTGAGGCCAATGAGACTTCTCATGTGTCTAAATACAGGCTGGTGCAAATTACCCCAGTGAATCAAAGTCATAACCACAATACAGTGTCCCAAATGGGCTCTAGCAAACTCAGGACCCCACAGCGTACTTGTTTAACTGGCAAGGCAATGTGAGAAATGTACCTGTGTTGCAGAGTCCCACTGTGAAAGGACTAACGACTTGTATTTAGGAAGAATGCGGTTAATTGAGATTTTTATTACATTATCCCAGCTAAAGACAGCTCTTGTTACATTTCTAAGAGTTTGTAAGGCTTGAGCCAGTCATGAGGGACAACCATGCTTCATTATGCAACCCCGAACCATTACAGCTTTTGAGATCAACATCAAAAGAACATCTCTGAAATTCACATTTATGGCTACCACAGACTTATGATGGCCTTTGTCATCTGTCTCAATAATTCTTTTAACAAACAAGCAAATTCTATGGACCAGAGACTATTTTCCCATAATGTTTTCTCATGTATTGTTTATACTATATATTTTATGAGTTGCAATGTTATTAGAGGCCTCAACAATCTTTTGGTAGTGTCTACAACATAATTGAATACAGTTTTATTATCCCAGTGAGTAAGTATAAATATTTAATTCTTACGTACCACATGACAGTGGGAATTGTTTCAGCCAATAAATCTTTTTATTGTTCTACTTTTGCAATATGTACTTTCTGTTGATACACAAGTGCTTGTACAAAATACTCTCAGATACTTAATTGAAAATAAAATATTTGGCAAGTCATTTTTATTTAAAACTTTGCCTCTTCTTCCCATATATAATAGCAACCAAAAATGGGTGTGCGTGTGTGTGTTTGCGTGTTTTATCCTTCTTCGATGAATCCAAGAAAACAGAGACTTAAATCAACCAAATGCAAAAAAAAAAAGGGCAATGGAAAAAATACGTCTCTCTTTAACCCTGTTATTTCCAGGACTCATCTTCCTTTCATTTCCCAGGTAACTCTGAGCAAAAGCAAGAGTGTCACTGAAGAGAAAATTTGTTCACCCTATATCCTGGGGACAGAAACCTAATCTGGCCTCCTAAACTGAAGTATGTGTAGCTGATGGCTATTAACAACAGGGATGTGGAGACAACACATCACACTGGTGGATAGGCCCAAAATACTGTATTGCCGGGGGGTGTGTGTGTGTGTGTGTGTGCGCGCGTGCACACGCAAACCACAAACACCTTCCCCCAGCCCATGCTTTTATGAAAGCTTCAATAACACAGATAGTAAACCTCAAATCAGCTAGAGTTTCAGAATATTAACAGGGATTTTAATATGCTGAACACAGTGTTACTTGTTGGTGCTTCAAGACAACCGATAATTTGGCAGAAATGGTTCTGTTATGCAAAGAAACAAAAAACTACCATGAGGGATCCCGAGACTGTTTTTAACTGCAGCAAGAAAGCAACATCCAGTCTCCGGTGGGCATTTACCTTCACAGACAAAGCAGTGACTTGAGAATAGGAGAGTTGAGGATTTTGTTTTTAAGAAATTAAATATTCTGTACATAAAGTAAAGGAGGCTAGAGATTTTCCTCTCAATTTTTAAAAGCAAAAATAACACTCTCTCCAATAAATGTTATAGGATTCCTAATTTTAGTAAAAAAAACAAAACAGAAAGAGTAGACAGTTTTACAGTAGAAAGTTCTATTAATTTAAGTCTGTATATAAACTGAAGAAATTCACCAAGTCTTTTGATATGCTAACAACCAGATTTCCTCTGCCAGATGGGGGTATCCAGAGAGACTTAGTCCCTACTGTTATTGTTTATACAGCACATTATTGTTCTGTTGTCCTAGGGAATATGAAAGTGGGAGTTCAAGGTAAAGCCTAATCTAGATGAAACTTCTCACAAAATTAACAACTCTAATTTGTTTATGTTCAAACCCAACATGGAATCAGAATAAGTACTCTTATAATTCAACTCAAAGTTTCACAGCAGTACTTACAGTGTGCTTTTTGACTAATAGAAAAAGATGAGCTGCTTTGCCCGGGTTTTGATTTTTGGTTTTTTGTTGTTGTGTTTTGGGGTTTTTTTTTTTAATTTTCAATCCAGTGAGCAAATGTAATTAATTTACTAGTCTCTTCTATGGAGAAATGTAAAAGTACAATGGCCTGCAGACAGACAAGACAAAATGGGGCAGGATCACCATTAAAATAACCATATTGTATCTTAGGATTCTCATTTAAAACAAACAAAATAACAAATCTGCATCACTGGTACTTAAATATCAGAATAAGAAAACAACGTTTTACTTCTTTTTCATTAAATTACAAGAAACAGACGAAAACAAGTCAAACTCAGAGCTGCAGACAGTATAAACTCTTCCCCAGTATAATGGATGCCAGAACTATTCTGCCTGCCACAGTTACCTAACACTGAAAGGTTCACTACACTTCAGGGTATATCTTTATGCCCCAACTTAACCACAGTAGAGGTAACAACAAAACTTCTAAAGAACTTCAGTCTGAGGTGGTGCAGCATGAATCTGATGCAAATTCAGAAGAATAAAAATTTGTTAATACAAAATGACTCTTTGGAAGTTTGTTTGACTTGGAAATAGTCTAGTTTCTATTATGCCATGCTATCTGGTATCACTAGTGTGAATTTTATGGCTTCATCTGTGTGTACAATGTTTTGCAAATGTATTTTTATTAGTAGTCTCTACAATCCATCCAAAAATTGATGAACCTTAGGACTACGGAACACAGGACTTCTTGAACAGATTAGCCTTCATGAGCTAAACAGTATCAGAGAGACTTGTACCTTTATATAGGCCATCTTTTAGTTTGGACAGAAGACTTCATTTCAAAATGCTGTCAACCTAACAACACTTTTATGGACAATATTCACTCTATAGTCACTCTGCAAAATAGAACAAATAAGATAGACTACTTGTGTTTTACTTCAGCAAAGGAAAAAGAGCTGAGTAATAACTGTGTTATAACAATTATTAATGTGAGTATAAGAGAGTACCATGAAGACAACGGAAGACTGCCATCCAATTTGCTATTTGCTAAAACTCCTATCAGTTTGTTGAATTAAGCACAGAAACACCAATTTGTACTACCAGGAATTTGGCCAAAGTTGTTTTCATAATTTCATAAAAACTAAATGGCAACATTCAATACTTTAGATGGCACTAACAGCAACTTGGAAAAGTTACTCTCCTTATACCACACATTTTCCTTCTAAATAAATGTTCTAAATAAACGGTCCCTTTATAAGAGCTGGCTAGTTAACTGTTTCACTGTTCCCAAGACAACAAGCTGTAATAATCACAGGGAACTCCAAGCTCATGTTTGATCTTGGGATATCACCATGAAAAGCTAGTATCAACAGGTCATAATAGCATTTAATCTGTTGTCTTCTCCACTCTTGTCATCCCTGGCACATAATTTCATGTGTTTTTTAAATACCTACTGAGATGAATAAAGTCTTTGAAGGGAATTCTTTCTATTCACTCCAATATTTACTAAGGGTTTTTCTCCTGAATGTTTAGCATCATTTTATGGAAGATTCAGACAGATTCTACACTTCAATGCCTTTTTCTTCCGCTTCTCTCACTCTACTTTTTTATATTATAGAAAGCTATAGGCACCACTTTTCCTTTCTCTCTCTTTTCAAAGACTTGTTGATATTTAGAAAATTCCTCGTTCTAAATAGTGGCTTTGCTTCTGCAAAAGTATTCAAAAACCCTCCTAACTCTTACAGACAGTCCTGCACTCTCCTCCTTAAAGCCAAAAACAGTGGCAAAGCATCGCAGTTTGGGCAGCATCTTTGCAGGGTCTTACATTTTTAGGTCTGAGGTCATGAACAGTAGCTAGGAGACTGAATCAAGAGGACTAAAAAAATAGCTAAGCTAATACAAAACACATGGTCATACACATAGTTCTGCTCAGCTGTTCTGAGCATTTTTAAACTAACCTTTACAAACCTTTAAATATTTTTCAAAGCTAAAATCCACCTGAAGAGAGTACTGAAACCTCCAGGCAATTTTGTTTTCAACTGAAAACTTTTTGTTCTTTTTCTGTTTCTTTGTATTTTTTACTTTTTTCCCCACCTTGTCAAAACGAGCAGTCTCACTTGTTACATCTGTTCTTCAGCATTTGGAATGGGCAGGGATAACAGTCATCTGTGGCAAACATCTAAAGCTCATGGCTGATCAGTTCAATCAGATATATGGAAATCACTTGACACACTTTCTCTACACGTGTGCTTAAGATGACTTTTAGACAAGCATTAAAACTTTTGAATATATAACTGGAACAAGTCTGTGAGCCTTCTGACGCTTACGTATCACTGCTCACAGGGTTGATTGAACCATATTTTACTCGTTTGAGAGATTCCCCTGCGATCCTTTCAAGAAGGCGAAAAGTGTTGGAGTCCAATGAAAAAGGTGATTGACAGCTCTCCCTTTTTTTAATATTCACCTTATTCCCATGTACCTGGGCTTCATTCATCTTTTGGAAAGTGGGAGAAAATTTCTCATCCTGATGCATGCAACTGCCAAAAGTAGACTCCCCTGGTATCACTCCTTATCTTCCCTTACATAACTTTTTTTTTTTGCTATATATCCCCTTTGAACATATATTAGAAGGTTCAATTGTTAGTGCAAAACAATCCTTTAGTACAGGTGTAGAAATATCTTAACCACGTACTTCAGTTTCCAGACATTTTCTGCATTCCAAGCCTACTCAACAAGATGCTCCGAGAGACAGGTTTGCTCTTGGAGGCTTTTGCAGCAAAAAGGTGAACAACAATCTTTCCAGCAATAAGGAGCATGTACCAGGAAACGGAGGTGGAGCAGAGTTAAATACCCAGAAGCCTCAGTAGATCATATAGGCACCCTCCTATATGTAAGTCCAATTTGATACAGCCTTGCTTCTCCTGACTTCTCCATGACATCGACATTTTTAAGACACAACCAGTGAGATGTTGATATGTTGTTTCCCTATGCCAGCATAGTTAAAATTTGAAAAACAGCTTTTCAATTCATCCAGGAATAAGATTAATTATATCTTAATCTCAGCAGATTTATAGCAACTCAATGAAGAAAAACTGAATAAAATCTCAATAAGCAAGAAAGGACAACCACAAGCTCTTTACTGTTCAGAGAGACTTCTGAACTTTTAAACATCAGTACGGTATCTTTTTTTTTCCCCTAGGAGCACAGCGTCTATATTGCCATTCTATTCAAGTCATAATACAAAACAATCTTGCAATTTTATAGATGTTTGCATGTGTAATATCATAAGTGGCAGTCACTTTAAAGTGTTAGTCCAAGGCAAAGACAAAGAGAGCTATGACAAAGTAGTACTTCTGAACTAAACTGAGTGTGGTGTAGGTGACGATAACACAAAACTTCTCTCTCGCATGTATCTGTGTCTATTTCATGCTGTAATAATTAGGATAAGACAAATAAGTAATTTGCTTCTATTAGATATACATTTACCAGAAAAAATTTACTTGTGTTTAACGAGAAATGAAGCAGTAAGATATTCTCTACACTTTACACTGGGGATAAAGCAGCAAAAATGGAACCTGTATGGAGACAAAATTCTTTCGTAAGGAAGAGAAATTGAACAGAAATTTGAAAATAACCATTATTTGAAAACAGAAAAGGAAGCCTAATGAAATAACATTACACAATTAAATTTGATTCTTTCAAAACCACCAAAAAAGATAAGATTGATTCCCATTTATAATTTGGATTTCCTGTAACCATGCCAAAAGACATCAAAATCTATTATAATTGATGTTTGACTCTTATTGTACATCGCATTCTAAGACTCAGCTTTATGTATTAGTTGACAATACAACAGAATTGTAAAGATGTATCTCTGCATGTATCTATACAACTGACAAACTAATGTTAAAATAATCGATGCCTAGTATTTGTAAAAAGTATGAGCTGGGTATCTCATCTGCCAGGAACAGCATAGACCCTGTTTCCTGCATGAAGATAAGTAACAGGTAGAAAAGCAGAACACCTAGGTCCATTCCTATCTCAGCCTCTTTGCAGAATCAATATAGCACAGGCATCAGTTCATGTGTAATTTAATTACATTGATCTGCAAACTTTCCACCTGGACACAATCTAAAACTAAACAGTCCAGTGAGACCCAAATGGCCAATATGTGCTAAAATTAATCAAGTTTAATTTTCAAGATAGCAATAGATGAGGGTGATGAATGAACCCCAAACCAATCTGTGTGTCTCCTCAGCTAGTCAGAATGAAATGCTAGGTTCATCGCTTCTTCCTTATCACTATCCCATCCTACCTTTGCAGCCAATTTCCATCTGTTGCATATTCCAAATCTAGAACAGATTCTGATTTCTACAAACTAAGCCACTACTGCTGAGTGGAACAAGTCAGTCACAGAACTATCTATCTTTTACAAGTAGGAAATGTAAACAAGCACTAAAATTTGCTTTTCCAAAAGTGTCCTGCTCAAGTTACATTTTTCCACCTGTCCCTGAAGTCTCACAGAGCAGTGCTGCCCTTTATCTAGTAGTATTGTAAAGAAAATGAAACATTCTTTTCAACATTACAGAAAGCATATTTAGTCAACAAGTGACATCCTCAATAATGAAATAATCCATCAGTGATTTAAGAACCTACTTCCAAAACTGTTCTCTAGCTGCAAATTTCTTCCTTGTAAAAATCAATACTCAAGAAATCAACATCTCAGTGATATTTTATCAAGCAATTGTAATCTTGGCAACATTATATAACAAAGTACTTTGTGGTCTTGATTTATGTACACTTTCTAGCGAACATTAGAAAGGCAGATTTTTATAATTTGAAAAAAAGACTTTAAATCATCTTAGACCTAAACACAGAAGTATTATAAAAATCAAGATGCATCCAGGGAGTTCAATAAGCCATATACAGTCTTTTGGCACAAACATGATACTAATTTTTATTTTAAGGCTTTATGACAACTTAAAGCTAAATAAAAAACTAGCTTTCATCCTATTAGTGCTTATTAAAAAGAAAAAAGAAAAAACAACAACAAACAAACCCAGAATTATCAAGTACCTCAAAATGACTTCAAGCAATCTTTCTTTACCCTCTGTTGTGGGTCGACCTTGGCTGGATGCCAGATGCCCACCAAGCCGCTCTATCACTCCCCTCCTCAGCAGGACTGGGGGAGGAGAAAATGGAAAAAAAAACTTGTGGGTCAAGATAAAGGCAGTTTAATAAAGCAAAAGCAAAGGCCGTGCGCAGAAGCAAAGGAAAAAAAAAAAGGTTTATTCTCTACTTCCCATCAGCAGGTGATGTCCAGCCACTTCCCAGGAAGTAGGGCTTCGGTATGCATAGCGGTTGCTCTGGAAGACAGATGTTGTAATAACAAATGTCCCCACCCCTTCCTCCTTTCTCTTAGCTTTTATTGCTGAGCAGATGTCATATGGTATGGAATATCCCTTTGGTCAGTTTGGGTCAGCTGTCCTGTTTATGTCCCCTCCCGAGATCTTGCCCACCTCCAGCCTGCTGGTGAGGTGGGAACCTTGGAGAGACAGCCTTGATGCTGTGCAGCACTGCTCAGCAGTAGCCAACACACTGGTGTGTTATCAACATCTTTCTAGCTACCAACACAAAGCACAGCACTCTGAAGGTTGCTATGGGCAAAATTAACTCCATCTCAGCCAGACCCAACACACCCTCATTTCTCAACAGTGAATACAAGACATAATGCAAAAGACCAGTTTGATGCATAGGCACACTTCAGCGTATCATCTAAAACCTAATAGTGTGAGACACTACCATCTATAAACAGTCCAGCAGCTATGAGAATGGTAAACTTAGATGGAGGATCAGACTATATATATAATGGTTTAAATAAGGACATACTAAGTATGTCAAAAGCTCCCTAATTCACCATTGTTTATATCCAGGTCTGTATTTCAAGATAAACTCAATTAGTTTTAAAAAAAAAAAAAAAGTGGCAGTGCATTCAAAGTCTGTTAACAAGGTAAATTAACCAAAAGGATTAAGTTCAAGTTCATTTCCTGGACATACCCTTTTAGCATAACTTCACTGCATTACAAAATAGAATCCACGTGTAAAATATTTTTTAGGACTAGTTCAAAATTCCTTAGGTCAGAAAATACCATTAGATAATCCAGTTTGATCTCTCATATACCAAAGACTAGCAGATAAGCTTACTGCTTTATTATTCATTTACTTTACTGTGAAATCTTCTCCAGCCTGTTTCTGCCTCCAGATTCTGCAAAGACTGGACTGCAACAGCAGGAAGATTTATGTTACGTTGTTACTGACTACAATGTTCGCTTGATCAACTTCACTACTGATAGAAAGCTGCAGATAATGCTAAAAAACCTGGTAGTTGCTCTTCAGATCAAAGAGGGCTGTACCTAACATATTTTACAGCAAAAAACAAAGCGTACAGCATTATCAGTAGTTTGTTTCACAGTTTTGCTTAATATGGCAAAAGATAAACTAAATTTCAAATTTACTTCTAAAATACTGAAATTATTCAAAACTTGGCCTTGCCACCTCAGCTTTCATTATGATGTACAACAAAATTAATTTCATTCTCGAAGTTACTGGCTTATGTTCTCCATGATGCACACACTGTTAATTTACCATTGTGTAGACCCTAAAATAAAAATAATAAAAATAAAATAATAATTAAAAAAAGATTAGATTTAAAATTTGGTAAAAAACAGCACAGCAGGTTTGGAAGAAAGTTACCATTTTAGTGGAAATGACAGAATACTAGCAAGAAAGTAATCTAAACATTAAAGGAACTTACACTACCAAGGAGAATTTTTGCTATTGGAAAATGAACTTAGCAAGTGCGATGGGAAAAAAAAGGAAAGGTGAAGAAAGAATCAGAATTACTAAAGGATCACATGAAGATGAACAGAATTTATCTGTATGTTCAAATTCTGAATAGGCGAGTTTGTCCTTCCTTTCTCTGAAATTTTAGAAAAATATTGTTAATTCTTGTTTCAAGGACATCCATGCAAAATTTTCATGTAGAAATTAATCAGATTATTTGATACGGTCCTCTTCAGCTGGTAGATGATGCAAGAGAACCATTCCAGTTCCGTGCTTTAATATTGAAAAGCACACATCCCACCCCATAAACAAGCATTAAATCCTAAGGGTCCTTCCACTCTCATATTGTGTTTTAGCCCTAAGAATGATTTAAAAAAAAATAAAAATCAAGATATTCTTACACTATTGCAAAAGTAAAGATTTGGACTATATTTGCACTCCTGCCTTTCTTTGCAAGTACTGCTTATAAAAACCAGGAGAGACTAAAAGTTTTTTTTAAATAGGTGGTAAATGCAGAAATTCCCAGTTAGTGCTGTAAATATTGTGAGGAAAAAATGCAGTTCAGAGAATTATTTATAGCAAAGTTTAGATATTGGCTACAAGCCATTTTCAGAAGCTGTCCTTATCTATATATCACACTTAGATACTAGAATTCTTACAGCTCAATATTTATGAAGACAATTTAAAGAGTGCCTTGAATAATAAGACTAAGTGAAGATTTTGCACTGATAGAAGTATACCCTTTAACTAACTGCATTTGTCACAAGAATAATAGTGATTTAACATAATCAGCTTTAAATTACAATGTTCTCACAGTATATGTAGATAAACCAGGACCTTTAATACAGATTTCCTAAGTACCAGATACCTGCATTTGGTTAAAAAAAAAAAAAAAAGTCTAAAGAGATATTAAAATTCTGTTTCCCAATTTAGCAATATAAAACTATACAGTTAAAAATACCTTGGCACAGATCTGAAATGAAGCTTTAATACAAACAGCAAAATCCCCATCTCTGCAGTAATGACCTATTTGACATATATCTACTCGTATCAATTACATCATTAATAAGGTTTTTTCTATAAGCCTGTTCTGTTAATTTAAAAATACCAAGTAATATACTGGTGGCTTTCTTCCTTCAGCTGTTTATCATTTAGAAAACAAAATACATTATTATGAAAATCTTAAATCATAAATAGAAGCAAACATTTATTTCAGATTTTCAAATGTCAGTCAACACAGTCCCCGTGTATCCACGAAGCAATTAAAAAAAAAAAAAAAGGCAGTATCTTTTTTTTTGCATTTTACTACTAATAGACTGAGAGCTATAGCTCTGACTTCAGGGAGACAGACCTTACTGACATGACTGCGGAAATATTTTGGTTCCCAGAAATCACTGGGGACATTTTCTGCCTATCCTAGCAAGAATTATTAGATAGTGTACTAAGGAAGTAGAGCTGTGACAGCCTCTAAAGATGGTGTGTATTCTCCTACATGCCTGATCAGCTGACAAAGGGTAGAATCGGAGTTCAATCATCCTTCTTCAGAAGGCTAACCCTGAGGCTACCAAAAGAATCTCCTACTCTTTTGCACCCCTCAATATTTTGGAAAACACAAAATTGAACTTAAACCACTTCGATTTATCCTAAGTCCTTAATTTCACATTCGTTTTTAGACATGCAATTAGCATTAACATTTAACAGCACTTGTTTTCATGTCAGGTTGACAAGAATTCAAAGAAAAAAAACCAGACTATTAAAATAAGGAAATAATTAACTTGACTGCTACCATTCAGTTTTAAAATCATAAATAAGATTATTCAAATGGCAAAGAGATTCCTGAAAACTTGCTGGACAGGCAGCAGCACGTGGCAGCAATACTTCAATATACAGACTAACCCTTCTGAAACCTGAATGTAATAGTCAAGGTTGCCAAGCGCAACTGAGTGAGAATTAGTTCAGCTAAAGATCCTAAAAGTGATCCTAAAAGCACACAGGGACCATGGACTGAAGCAGCAGCATCTGCACAGGTAATCATCTCCAGTCAGGGAAATCCTGACACGCTTTCACGCAGGACTGCAAACAGTGGAGGGGCTTGGCTAGGAAAACAATCTTGGGAAGACAATCTTGCAAAAATGTTGCACACTCACAGATCTTGTGATTTCCTCTCTCAAAGTAAAAATAATCCCACAAAAGGGTCACTTTATGCATGTCAACAACTGGCCCATGCTTCCACGCGGCTTGGAAGAGAAAAGCGCTTTATACCAGCCAGTGAAAAAGCAGAACAAAACATGTCACATACCTGGCACAGATAAACAACTGCATTTCCAAGAACTATTTCTTTTATTCATATAACATTTCTTTCAAATTAAAAGTATGCTCTAATTTGTGCTGCAATACATAGCATTTTCCCCAGCTACAGAATGAATAACACGCTTTTGTAAATGCAGCCTACCACGCAGCCTGATGTGGTCACGCCTTCTTTGAGAGCTAGAGCTACTGAGATTGTTTCTATGTCCCTTGATCCAACTTCCAACTGTTCTCAATTATTCTGGGGACCATTTGCTTTTTTATGTATTCTACTTATGACCTTAAATGACGTTATTATTGCCAACTGGCAACACAGAAACCTTCCAGTGAATTAAAATAATAAACAGGTGTGGCTTGTCAGATGATCAATAGCAGCTGCATAAAATCACTTATTTTAAAGCATTTTTATTCTATTTGGGTTACTTCACAGTTTATCTTCTTGGAGAAGCATGTGTATCATTCAGAGGATACGAGAAAGACAGAAATACCCAGATACACAACAAACATTCACTTTTTTCTCTTATTTTCAAGCAGCTACTCCTATGATTTTGCAGTCAGAAATTTAGTAACGCCCATTAACTTTGCTTTTATACTATCTGAACACATCCTAGATGCTTTCTTTTACCATTCTTGAACTTTATTTTTTATGTATTAAGGAATGATATGCTTAATTAGTGAGTGTACCACAAGGTCTTTCTGCTTAAACATTTAATATTTTCAAACATTAAGTCTATCTTTTATTTGGACAGTGAGATGCACTAAATTTGTGGAATACATGAAATATTAAAATGCTTAACTACCCTATTGGATATGTAGCTTTCTAATATCTCCAAACCATCAAAACATAGAAAAGATTTTTATTTTGTAGTTTTCAGAAGCCATCGCTAAACTAACGGCCTTGGGTTTTTTGCCTTAACTGAACTAGCATTGTTTGCTGAAAGACAGAGCAGTCAGTAGCTGGCCCCAAACTGACTAGAAACTCACAACATCCATATTTAATAAGATGCTATAGCAGAAATATAGCATGCCTTCTGTACTTCTATAGGAAAGCAATATTCATTATTTTACAGATTATTCCTTAATAAATATTTCAGAAACTTGAAGTGGAAAAAAATCAGAATATCATAAACTGTGCTCTTGATAGTGTAAAAGCATTTTTGTTTTCTGACCTATGATGAATCCTTATGTTGTTTTTATTTCTGATGCATTTTAATGCCATTATGGGTTTGAAATTCATCTTTTGCTCAGTTTGAGGGGATGAAGAGATTTGATGTTTTGTTAGTGTGCACAAACAAGTTAAAAGTCATCTTCCATTAGCATGTACAGAGAGCTGACACTTTTTTATTATTACTGTTCCAGATACTTGGGATATCTCTGCATAAATATGACAATTCACTGAATAGTAGCAGGAGCAAATTGCCAAGCATGCTCACAAATTCCCCCTTCTGAAAGTCAAGGAAACTGACTGCTGGGCTGTCATTGTTCTCACTCATATATGGTAATGTCAAAAGCAAAGAGCTATTTGAGAAACAAAAGAACCATTATCCCCTCCAGCAGTGTGTTTTTTCAGTTGATTTGTGTAGCTGTGCAAGTATCCTTAAATTAATCCTAACAGATAGTGGGTTGAGTTAATGCAGCTGCTCTTTAGTTCAGACCTAACTGTAAGTTAAGATACAGACGAACGGTGCATGTGAGCGTGTGGGCAGGGATTCACGTGACCTCTTTGGGGTATATGGCCCAGGTACCATCCATGGATAGGATAGAAATGTGTCATCAGTGTATGTGAATAGGACAGCCAAAAGCATCTGAGAGGGCCTTTGCCCAGAAACCGGTATCACTAAAGAAGAACTCAACAATTATGAAGTTTGGTTAAAGCAACCATCTGCCATATAAACAGTAACCAAGGGATTAACAGAAGATTTTAGAGAAACAAGGGAGTCAACCTGAAGTATGCAAGAAGCTGGGCTGACAGTGCAGCTGGGAGAGACTTGCATTGCAGGGGGGGATAGCTGAGCTGGGGTGGCACTTTCGCATGGCATGCGGGTCACTGGGGTGTAGGAAGCAGCATGGGTACACATAAAGCTAGAGCCCCACCACCTCCCACAGGAGGAGCCAGCACTCCAAGGGGATGCCTCTAACACCCTCAGCTGTGAGAGGTGGGGTGTGTGTAACGGGCAAGGTGTGCACATCTAAGGAGTGTGTGGAATTTTCTGACATTAGTTATAGAAGGGTGTTTAAAAATTTGTAGGTGTTTATTGATGTTTTGTGACTAGTGTTCTGCTTTCTCTGTTGTATTACTGATATTGATCCTGAATGTATAGTTCACTGATTGTCAGTTAATTATATTTTGTTAAATCAATAAAAAGCTTTGATTCTATTTGATTTAAAACGTGAATTGAGCAACTTCTTGGCAAGTTTGAGTGTTCATGGATGTACACACATACTAGGGACGGGTATGAGAGCATCACTAAAGTGTTGGTGGAATAGGCAGAGCAGAAGACAAGTCCCCTATGGTTACAATTCTGTTAATTCCATATTTTGTTTCAATTAATTCTCTCCTTCAGCGTTACCAATCTTAGAAATTAAAATAAGAACTGGACACAGTACTCCAGGTGTGGCCTCACCAGAACCACCTCCCTGGACCTGCTGGCAACACTTGTCCTGATGCAGCCCAGGATACCATGAGCCTTCTATGCAGGGCACCTTGCTGGCTCATGCGTCCATCAGGACCCCCAGGGCCTTTGCTGCAGAGCTGCTTTCCACTCATCATCATCCTCCAGGTCCAGCTGTTCAGGCAGTTTTCAATCCACACAATAAAGTACAACAAAGATCTTAGTCTGTTAAACATTCGAAGATATTACCATGGGAGATATTCTCCCAAAGGCAAATGAAATTGAAAATTTGAATCATTGAGAACTGATGAGTATCTTAAAAGATCAAACTAGGGGCTTCTTAAAAAAAAAAAAAAAAATATTAAGTGAAGCATAAAAAGGTAGAAGATTTTGGGATTCGAAAGGGATCAAAGGTCACAATATTACTGCGGTTTTGCTAAGAAGAGCACAACTGAACGTCTGATTAACACCGCAGACAAAATTGCAGAGGTGCACAGCATGTATTACTTTAACATTGGAACAGAGCAAAAGTACCAAGGTTACGATTTCCATTTTTTACGTTACAAAAAGATTGAAGCAGCCAGAAATTTGATTTTAGACCCCTTCTAAAGCATGAAATAATTAATTATATAAATACAGTTACACCTGAAGCCAGAAATAGATCCTGGGTCTCCAAAAAGAGTATTCAGTCTCTTAAGGAAGAAAACACATTAATGCCCAAAGGCCAGAACCAGTCTCTGGGGGAAGAAAAAATATTCATCTTCCTAGGATCAAAAAAATCTTGAAGTAGCTTACATTCAGGCAGGAGAAAGATTTTGTCCTCAGCCTCTGAGGCACATCAAACAGAAAGACGAGTTTTGTCCGCATGGAAAGTGTTTTGGAATATTAACTATTTCAGGACGTTAAAGAACAAAACCAAACCAAACCCTGCCATAAGGTTATACTCCAAACCACTTTTACATGAGATGACAAGTGTGTTTTGGAATCACGCTACTGTCTCCCTTAACAGGTGAACGAGTAGACAGGGCTGTTAGCCAGTAGTGAGAGAGAGGACAGAAAATGAAGATACTGAATATGTGCTCTCATTTTAATGAGTTGTTAATTCATATCTCCTAGCCAGGGCCTTTTATTAGAGACTGTAAATCTCAGACAGACAAGGAGTCATGAGATTTTGAAATTGCTTTGTAAATTAGTTACTGGTAATGAAACCATTTAGTTTTTGAAGGGATGGGATTGTGAGAGCTATCCACATTGAAATAATTATTGAACATTACTGAACCAAATAATTAAACTGTGCTGTATAAAAACTCCCATAATAATATTCACACAATTTCGTTTTCTTCCTTTTAAAAATTCTACATTATGAGACTTGTTATTGATACGTGAAGGTAAAAATATGACTGTCACAGCCAACATTACATTCATTGTTTCAAGTTACATAAAAGATGTAGTACATGATGTATGATTCAAGAGCGATTCATCTTCACCGTATAATCTACCAAGAGTCTTATATTTCAGAGATTTTAAAAATATACCCAGATAAAGGGATATTTTAAAAACCTTAAGATAGTCATAGATTTTAAATTAAACTTTGAACAGGTAAAATAATAAAAATTCAAAGTCACGTTGGATGCTTTATCAGTGCCATCTCAAATTAGACTTCAGGTTCCACATAATATTTTCCTTATCCATGCTGAAGGGGGACTATAAACATACCGCTTAATATGGAAAAAACATTCTTCACCTATTCTATCCTCATTCAGGTTTCTTTACTGCTGTTTGGAAATAAAGGAGGAAGGGAGGGGTGCTTTGGATTAGACTGAAGTAGATTTCATTCTTTCTGATGATGTTTTCTCTTGGGAAAAAAAAAAATAGTGTGATTTGCCTATAAAGGAATTCCCATGCTGATCTCAAAAATATATACAGGAAAGTTACAACTGGAATTGGCAGCATTTCCTCAGTGTGAAACTTTGTTCCAACTACATTGTTGATACCAACTTGTTACTATGCTACGGGGAACACTGTCTGGATCTGAACTATGCCCAGATTACTTTTCCTGGAGACTTAAATTTCTATATTGAAAAATCTAAAGATAATTTGAAGTTATATAAATGCTCAGAGTTCACAGTATCTTAAGTCTTTAAGCTCAAATGATTCAAAAGATGCTAATGCTTAATATGAAAAACCTCATTTTTTTTTATACTCACTGCTTAAACATAAATTGGATACAAAACCCCATTTCCCATTCCCCCCTGTGCCACTCGGGGTGGGGGAGGCACTAGAAGTTGGGAATGAAGAAGTGAAGTTGAGCCTGGGAAGAAAGGGGGCTGCGGTGAGGTACTTTTATTTTTGTCTTTGTTTCTCACCATCCAACTCCATTTTAAATTGTCAATAAATGTAATTAATTTTCCCCAAGTTGAGTCTGGTTTGCCCCTGACGGTAACTGATAAGTGATCTCCCATGGGTCTTTATCTTGACCCGTGAGCTTTTTTATCTTATTTTCTCCCCCTGTTCTGTTGAGGAGGGGGAGCGAGAGAGCAGCTGGGTGGGGGTCTGGCAGCCAGCAAAGGTCAACCCACCATAATCTGAAAGTTAAGAATTCCGTACCCGTATCCTAAATAAATTCCGTTGCATGTATTCAATTGTCTTATGTATGAATATTGATTTTGCATATAACAGGAGAGTCATAAAGCTAACAATGATAAAAGAAACACACAGATCAAAACTTCAAATGATCTGAGAAAGATCATGTAGAAAAAATGCCAGTAAGTTCAATGTCTTTGATAAACATTTGAGTTTGATCTAAAATGCTCTCTTTTTAAGTGAAGAATAGAAAAATGAACAAAAAATCAGCACTGAAAGAATCTAATTTTAGATAATTTTTCTCTAACACTCCTGGGGAAAAAATATCTTTTCTGTCTGTACACAAATCCACTTCTTCACTGTAAATGCATAATGAAAGCAGCTATTCTAACACAAAAAACCCCTCTCTCATCCTGTGAAATCGCTAACAAAAATAATCCTCCCCCCTAATATTTGAAGATAGCTTTTTGAGTATATAATAATACTCTAGTGAATTCCTGACATAGTATGGCAAGGATTTCCCCATCTGTTAGCATGAGATAAGTTCTGATTTGATGTGATAAGAGGTTTTCTTACGTTCATAAAACAGAGGTTAGTACTGTGTTCACAGCTTGAAACACAATCTCTAGATGTGAATTACCAGGAATATTATTTACCTGTTTTCAAAGCCTCTGAGCTGGAAGTTGACATTTATATATGGAAAGACTACAATAAACAAATACGGAATAACTACAATAAATAAATAATTTCTGCAAGTTAGAAAAATAATTCTGAAGGAGATTAAGTAATACGCAATTCTAGTTAAAGAACATTAAAAATAGTTTTGTCATTTCATCCATTTATTTTTCCAGAAATGTTTTAATGAAGCTTTATGGTAAGTCTACGTTACAGAGTGTTTTACTCAACTAAGTATGAGTATTTGAAGTTATTCTAATCTCCCACCTGCGTATGGTTAATGCCCTGGAGGATCTTGATGCAAGAATTCAGGGATTTGGCAGTAACAGCAGATCTGAGTTTACTGACATCTTAACACATTCCTTTTTTACCTTAATCTTTCCCCCACTTACTCTGATAAGAGAAAGAATAAATTCAAAGAACCTTCTGGTTAGATTTTTAATACAACCCTCATCAACTAAAAATGCTTGATGATTGCTCCTACCCGTATGTACAAATTGTGGATTAAAAATTCAAAACTGTATTCTAAGTTTACAAAGATTTCTCAGATAAACTCTACTGCAAATGGAACCTGTCTGTCTGCGTAAGTTATTTTTCTCAGTAATACTAAAGGAACTTGATCTTGAATAACTTATTCCAAATTTCCAAGTACTTTTACTAGGAAGATAAATTTATTTACGAACAGATTTATTTTATGTTCTTATTATAAATTACTGGGTATGTAAATCTAATCTGTCTAAAGTGATTTTTATTGACTGTAAATTCCAAGATGATTTAAAATCATATATACTCATCCTTATTATACTGGTTGTGTTCAGACTGTGCAGAATGTGCATTTCTCTGTGAAGATATGCAGATCTAGAGTTCTACAGTAGTAAAATTAAAGGTATGTGTTTATAACCTTGTAATATAAACCCATCTTGTAGAAACTGTACATCTGAAAGACTCAAAGTAGCACAAGTGGTCTTTGCTTAAGGATTAGAAAATCCAAGAATGGAATAAATAGGTTTAATGGCATATTTTTCTTATATTACTACTTTCAGGCCAAGAACAAAAAGGGATGATTCCAACAAAAATGTAGAAAAAGGTTTGTGGAAGAACCTTTGACACCTTTGCTCTAGAGTCACAACACAATCAGAGAAATGAAGCTGTTCTCATGACAAAGGTGACTTTTAACCGTATCACAGCCTACTAACGCAAGCTTAGCATTTACTTTATTTCTCTTCAAATAACAGCTTTGTCAATAGCATAAGCAGCCAGCATCCAATAACACAGAGAAGGAAACTGTCAGGTGTGATTTCATCATTGCTTGGATAAGCTCAGGAAGACTGCAGTCTCTTAACAGAATCAATAGGCAGCTAATGAGCACTTCAAGGCATGAAGGGCTTGAGCCAGGTAAAGAAACCCACTGAGGAAAGTACTTCAGCAGTTAAGTAGAACTCTGAAACACATGCTTAAGTCTTATTTATCTTATGGGGATACGAATACAGGCTTAAAGCTGCATGATTTTCTGCATAAGCAATGCTTAAATATAATTCTAAATTCTGAACTGCAAGCTGCTTACTGTGCTTAGTTTAGAAGGTGTTTAAAGTAGGGTACCTTATTTGAAACTGGAAAATCCTGTCGAAGTTCTGGCCACCTCCAAATATTACAGAAAACTGATGGAAGCAAAAGGACCCTCTTACTAAATGTGAATTTAAACTGACAGCGCATATCTCAAAATTATTTCATACCGAATCATATCATAACTTGGTTCAACACAAAGAATGATTCTGTAAAGTCAGAATCACACCCCTGGTATCCTGGGGTATCATATATATTTTTCCTCAAAGATTTCTTTTACAAAAGTGTTTGCAAGTTGAAAGCTGTTTTCTTTAACTTCAAGCTCAATCTCAACCTGGGATTTGAAAGTCAAATTGGATTCTTCTCCTTTTTTCCCCATCACTGATTGTAGTAAAGATTTTTTTCCTAAGCTGGATTTGATCCCTGGTATAACCTCATTTCTTCAACTAAACTCTCAGATAAACTAGTACAGAGTTATTTCCTTTAATGGGCTTGCTCTTATGCAATTAACTAGACCACAGAAAAAATCTGTAAGCCAGATAAAATAAAAATGTAGCAACATGAACAATTAAGTATTGAACTAAGCTTTAAAGCAAAATGGTGGATTATCTGCTTTTGATATTTTCAAATAAAAGTGTGATGCCCTTCTGGAATATTTGTGTTATACAAACTTAGATTATTGCAGCATATATGGCAGTAACAAAACCAAGCAAGATGATTATTGTTTACTTTAAATTATACCTGTGTATTAAATGAACACAATTTGTTTTTTATAAACTTAGGGTCAAACCGAGTCCCTTCTTTAGAGATTATTTCTCTTTTGTTCCCCCATTTACAAGGCAGGCAGGCAGTCTTGGTTCTTGAAACACAGAAGGTAACATTTTCTTTGATTGTTCTCTACGTCATTTTCTGCCCTGCCAACACTTAAGCCAGGAAATTTGTTACACTTCTTTTTTTTCTCTGGGCCTTAATCTTATGTCTGTGTACTTACCCTCGCAGTGTTGCCTCATCTTTTCTATTTTTGCTATTTCTCTTCCACATACTTTAACAAGTCTAAAACCCAAACCATCCCCAGATTCTAAGGCTGTGGTTTGGCAGTACTGTATCTACCATAAGGTTTCCTTGTACCAGATCAGCACCACAATGACCACAAGATGAAAACTACTGATTTTATATAAACCTATTCTGCTTCAGATTTGTTCAAAGTAACTTTTCATTGATGGACTATATACCAGCTCAGGTATTGTCTATCCATACCACTCTACATTTATGCTGTCATGTGTCCTCTGTCCAAAGCGAGCATAAAGCTGCAATAAGAGCATAAAGCCAGCATGAATCAATGTATCAAGGTTCCTAGTTAACTTGGTAAAAACGTATTTGTTTCATTGGGTCTGATTCAGATCAAAACCGTAATTCCTAGTCACCCAGCTATGTAAAACGTTGTTGATCATGGACTCACATCACAAGAGGGTCATCAGACCACTATCCTTGCTAAACAATTTTTTTTTTCCCCAGTTATTTAAAATAGCTTACTTTGTTAACAAAGAGATAATATATGTCTGAATATGCATATGCATGTGGTGAAGAAAGGCAGAAAATAAAACCAAAACCTGTAAAAGCATAATAATGGAATAAGAAAGTAGAGTTCTATATAAATACTATTCATAAGAGAAATGCACTGTAAACCTAAGATACAGAAATCAAGAGGTATTGCCTCTTGATTCTATTCTCTAGATATTTCTCTAGAATCTCTCTGGTCTTCCCAGTATTGTTCTGGATAATCAAGAGTTGACTGCCGTGAACTGACATAGTAGGTACAACAGGCAATGAAAACCTACTCATCATGCAATAACTTAGGGAAAAAGTTTTCCAACCTTACTAATTCTTAAACTGTTACAAACAAAAGATCACAGAGAAGCACAAGGTAACCTCAGTGGCATGAGCTTATAATTTTCATCTTATACATCAATTACTTGGACACTATTTTCTCACAGTTCACACTATCAGAGGTATGATTTCTTCTACCTCTACTTGATTTTTGCTTACATTTGTGCAGAAGACCATCTTCCACTCCGATCTAAGAAAAGAAAGTAGCCATGTCCCAGCTTTCAAGCACTGGCAAGCTATTATTCTTGTGAAATAAGAGGAAACTGCAAAATATGCCAAAGAAACTCTAATGGCTTAAAATTTATTAGGCTTTACCAGGAAGTCTGTCATCAGTTGCTGTTCATTTATCATCATGAACACTAATCTTATCTATCAGCTGTATTATGCAAAAAATAAATGCTGCTGGAAAACAAAGGTGTACAAATTGCACTCCATGTTCCTTTACTTTTAAAGGTCTACCAAAGTATATATTTCATTTGATAAGGTTAGTGAGAGGCAAATATTTACCCTATTTTATTTTGTTAGGCTCCAGAGAGCTATCAAGGAGAGTCTTTGCACTTAAAAACCTTTCCTTCTGAGTTCTCTTCATTAGACTGTATTTTCACATATCAAGATCTATGAGACGGCTGCTCGTATCAGAGATTTTAGTTCGATTAATATCTGATGCATGATACAGCAAGCTAGTTAGCAGTTGAGCCATGCTGCAGGTCACTACTCTAACAGAAGTTTGTCAGCCTGAATAGCAACTTGCACAACGCCAACGAGTAACAAAAACAGCAACAGTTGACAATTATGCTCAGTGACAGACCTTCACCAGCTCAATAACAAACTTCAGAGACCATTTATTCAATTATAAATATTTCAGAAAAGGACTGTTTTTTAATGAAACTGAGAGACAAAGCAGTTTTAAGTCTGGGAGTTAGCTAGAATGCTGGTGTCACATAAGTCTACCTGATAACTATGTGTTTTCTGAGTGTATACTGAATAACGATTCAATTTCTGTCAGTCACCAACCACAGAACCTCCTCAGCATTTCATTTTTCAAAGACTCAATCTCAAAAATTCTCAGTGCCTCTTCCCTTTCAATTTGCAAGTAAAATTGGAAAAGACAAATGGATGATTAAACAAAGCAATGACAGGAAACATGGTTAAAAATGACAACTTTACAGCTTGTGATTATCTGTTAAATAATGAAAGACAAGTATTATCTATGAGACAATTGGATGCAGCACTTGGGTTGGGGTTTCACTCTTAAAAGACTTCACAAATGGAGATCGAAAGAATCTAAGATTCATATATTGTTAAAACGTGTCAACCTCTAACACAATTTAATGACTTATTTACATTTCTTCATAGCCAACAATCAAGCAGCGTTTCTCAAAATATTAAGTAAATTACATAAAAGTATCTCTTCTGGTAAATCAATTTTACCTTTTTTTAGTTCCAAACTACTAAAGTCTCAAAAGACAATGCAAGTTATTCATATGATGTATTTTGGGAACCTGAAATTTAATATTCAAAATTGCACCCAACTCTTTCGATGGTCTGTTGGGAGAAAGCAGTGGTTCCCTTAGACTAAGCTAGAAGGCAAGTACATGGAGAAGGCACTGTGAATTTCTCTGATATTAAGCAAATCTACAGATTTGAGCCTTCAACTGCTTTGGGTGAAAAAAGTGATTCCCTAACTTACACAAGAACTGTATCAGAACTGCAAAATAATCTCAGATCTCCCGAGATCAGCATCTGAATCACATGATCTCATTTTCTTTTCCCTCCTGTTGCTTTACTTTTGAAGCTTTTCCGTGCAATGAAACTTTGGGATTTTTGATTTTTTTTTTTTAAGAATTTCATAAAATCCCAAGAATGGAAACCTTATTTTTTTATATATATATATATATATTTATAATCACATCAAATGTCAATTTATCAGTTCTCAAGCAAATGCAGGTACTGAGCACAGACTGTTATGTATCAACCTCTAAGCTGAATCACTATATTTACAAAGAAATCCATGATTATCGCTCAGATGTAGAGTACACAGTTTTACTTACTTATGATTCTCTTCTGAAACACTATACCAACTGTAAACACAATAATTTCTGCTGGTAGTAAATACTTACCTCGTTATTTCTGTACCGTTAACCTTTATCTTGATGATTCTCAGAAACTTACTAGCTCTTGAAAAGTTAGCAAACATCACTATGTTAACTGGGAAGATACTGTCAGGATAAGAAGCAAATGACCTCACTGCTAAAATAACCCCACAAAAATCCCCCCAAACAAACAAACAAAAGAACTCCCCTAAAACATATATGGCCAAAATATAATAAAAGAGGACACTAGAGTCGGTTTTATAACAAACATGGGTAATTTCTTCCAGAGTCACTAGAATAATGTAAGTGTAGAAAACTAGAAAACTCTTCCACATTGATACTTATACATTTTAAAAATCTAAGTATTAGGACAGAGGGAAGAAAACAGTAGAAAGTAAATACATGAGAATATTCTTAAATTCAGAACGCATACATGCATTAACGTCTTGTTCTTGAAGCAATTAATATGACTCTTTAGACATATATACAACGAATTTTCAAGTTATTAAATAAAGGAAGGAGACTTCAATGTATTCTTCCAGGAATATTATCAAATATTACCATTAAGTTTTTACCAACACAAAAATCTCACAGCTTCGGTTTCAAGAATTTTCCGATTTAAAAAAACAAGTTAAACTCTGTGCACAAAAGAACTGCTAATTGCTTCACAGGGAAGTGCTTGTGTACCTCTAAGAAAAAAATTTTGCAAACTAGGTGGTCACACATTTTCAAAAGATATGTAACAGTGAAACATTATTGTATTTTATTCTTCTACCAAAGAAGTGTGTGCCTAATACTCAGAATGCATAATTTCCATACACTGAAGGAGAAATGGAAAAGGGATTGAGACATCTGTAAGAAAAAAACATCAAAAGCATTTGATCAGCAACAAAACAAGGCATTATAACATAAATTCCATACCTTAAGAGATTAACAATATCTTTCTCCTCAGATTTTGACCAATGAAATGGAAGTCTAGCCATGATCCTGTTCAGCCTATGAATCAATCAACAGCACAAGCAAGGCAATTACGTTTGTCTACATACTTAGGCTTCAACTTTCCACTAACATGAAAGTGGCCATCCCTAAATCATGCTCCTAATGCAATTTTTTGAAACAAAAAAATTAAAGTACGTTTTGTTTCCTCAGTTCTTAAGCAATTCCTTCTTCTAGTGCTTGTTTTCAGGTACACTCTTTAATTTCTCCAAACCAGCAAATATTTCTTTTCCAGTTTATGTTTTTCATCTAGCAAAAAATAAAATCAAACCAGTTTTGGCTTTTACTCTTTCTTTTGCCTTACATATTTGAATCTGAGCATCTCCTGAAGCTGAATTGCCTTTCTCATTTGTACAACTTCTATTGCCAAATTCCCTATACTAAAATATTTCATGTGATCAACAGACAGGACAAATTTAAGACAACTTTAACACCTTTTGCTAGTATTAATTTGCTCTGAAGACAAATCTGAATTCAATCCAAGGAAACGTAGATAGATGATTTTGGCAGGGATAAATTAAAAGAAAAAACAAAACATAAAGCAAATCTTGATGGTCAGTAAGGTCACTTGTGGATAATGTGGTTCTTCACAATTGATGTTTGCAATATATTGGCAGAAGGATATTTTTAGCAAAGATTTGATTTGTGTTTACAATATATTCAATACCTAGCACCTCTCCATACTACGCTTCTACAGGTCACTTCATTTGTGGAAAGACAAAACCTTCAGTGTTATTAATAAAAAATGGCGGAAAAGAAGAACAAAACAAATATATATTTGACAAACCGTGAATTTCTCAAGTGGAGTAAAGTTAAACCTAGATAAGTATATTAGAATATGGCAACACTGACAGCCTTTAAATCCATCACATATATCACTAAATCGGCCAATATATTTCTTCCACAAGAGAAGATAGTTCCACTTTCTCAACTGCAACATTACAGCTACATTCACAACTTAAAACAAATGTTAACATGTCAGACTTGCATCGTGCAGGAATTCATTCACATGTTAAATTGTAATGATAATATATAAACTCATATACTCACATGTACATACATACATGCATATTTGTACATTGGCATAAGTTATTGTCAGTGTATGCATGTTATCTGTTATACTATTTTTACAACACATCGACTTATTATACACATCACAGTGGTCTTTCTCTATGTAAGTATGAACAGTTTAGAAAACAAATCGGTCAGATTTTAGCATCGAACAAGTTGGTGAGCAACCATGAAGTTTTCAATATACTGTATTGCTGTATATGTGATAGATATCATCCAGACACACTACATACATCTGCAGAGACTATACACATTTTTATGGGATAGAAAACACTAACATACGCAACTGTTTGCATATATTCATACACGTATTTCCTCCTAAGGATATTCTCATCCTGATCTTTATCTTGAACTCAATACAACAACAAAATGTACAGGAATATTGTATTTTAAAACATTAGAAAAGTGAAAGTCCATAATTGTCTTGTAGGCAATTTTGGACGACAGCTTCTATATTTAGTAATAAAATTGAACAAATATTGGGGGGGTGGGGTGTTAAAGACTACAGGTTCTTTTAGAAATACAGAGAAATTAATAGATTTTAAAATATTTTCATTTTAATATTTTCGTTGTTAAACACTGATTTTTCAACATTAGGGGAAGCAGATTCTGAGACATTTTAAAATCTAATTCCATTAAAAATCGATTTAATATTTGACTTTCAAAATATACGTCACCTGTTAAAATTTATACTAAAGTTCAGTGCTAATTTCCACAAATAAAAGACACTAATTAAGCAATCACAGTTCTAAATAATCATTTCTCACTTACAATGCAATCAATTAATAAGAAAACTCCTCATTTTGGAATAGGAGGTGGAGCATAAGGAGAGCAAACACACAAAATACACTCATTAAAATCTCTGATACTTTAAACCAAATGAATTTGCTAGGAGACAAAGCAATATATAAAACTTCACTGAAAGATTGTACCATGTCTCTGTGAAAAGACCTTTTCTTCCATGTTAACTGTCTCATGGTAGTTCCTTAACTTCATCTGAACCAAAAAGGGGGAAAGAGAAATAGTATCCCAACAGTTAGACTAAAGTAAGCATATCAAAATACATGCAATGGGCTTATTAGTTCAGTTTTGACAGGTTGCTAAACGGTAACTCAGAGTGAAGAGCTGAAAACATTCCACAATTAATTACCTCGATATGCACTGCCTGAGCTAGAGCCTGCAAAAGAACTGCTGACAGTACAAAATTCGCATTCCAGTGCTCCTCTCGCCTCTCCCAATTTACAGGAGAATAGGAAATCATGAACAATTGATACACTCTGTTAGCTCCTATCACGGAGGGTGAGCTCACATGTAGCCTTAGGGGTATCTTATACAGTTTAATGCTGAAAATAAAAGGTAATGTTCTTGGCAAAGAGCTGGGGGGATTAAATTTGGAAGGCTTGAAGCAGCTTTGAATTGTAGTCAACAAAAAAGAACCAAATAGTAATTTTGTAATTTAACTGTGCTGGTTATGCCCAATGAGTCAGACACTTGTGAAATAAACCGTGTAAATAGAAAAATGGCTTAACTCTTTCTGCAATTGCAGTGTACTTTTTCCCTTCTTTTTCCTTCCTTCCTTCCTTCCTTGTTGTTTCTTTGTTTCAATAATACTCTATGGTTACTCTCTCCAGCTTACTCTCTTGGGACAACTCATCATTCAAAGAGAAACTATGCCTTTTTGAAATAGCTTTTTTGATTTTGTTCTGTGTTATGGACAACGACAACCATGCCAACAGAGCTTGCAAAGAGAAATGCCTAGTGACTGTTCCAAGCAAATTAAACGGGTGGCTCAGTATTACATGCTGGTCCCATTGGAAACTCTACACTCAGGGTGACTCCCCTTCTGAACACAGTGTCTCCCCTACACCATGACCTAAGCTAATGTGCGCAGCCCTATATCAAATAGAAAAAAGTAAGATTTTGCATAATGTGACGCTCACCTTCCCTTGTTTCTGATCAGCTTTACAGAGATGAAACAGACAATGGCCCCTACGAATTCCTCCAATTCTTTGGCAACCCTGCTGCCAAACTACATAGCTCTTACGCTCCACATAGAATCACATTGATGATAAATAGGTTAAGCAAGACTATTCTGAAGTCCAAAAGCACCTTGTGTCTGCAGTTACTGGTATGTGAACAAAGAAAGGTAGAAAAAGAGACCACAGAGTTCAGCCAGTATGGCTATTTCAGCATCGAACTAGACATGTACCCCAGTATCCTGCAATAATAACAAAAAAATGCCTTCTTGTCAAGAAGCAAGCCAGCTCCACTATCTGATTACAAGATTAATCACTACATGATTAATTTGCCTGCCATTACTTAAATTTAACATTTTTACAATTAAAACAGGAATTACTTTGGTTTCCATAATACAATATATACAATGTATATCTTTCCAAACAAGATATACATTATTAACCACTTCCTTAATTGTAATAATGTTTATGATTTCTCAAATTACTGAACCATGAAATGTATTCTAAATTCTCCAAGTGATTCTGAGTATAGGTAAAACTAAATTATTTTTCCAAAAATGTACCCTTATATAATTACCTCACAGTAGTAAATTATTCAGATTACCATTGAACTGATTTAGTAAGATCACAACCACATTTAGCCTCATTTAGAAAATTACAGAACACTACAAAAACTAGGTTATTCTCCACTGTTTCACTGGTTGCAACACTGACTTTACGTTCACAGTCTAGATGTTTGGCACTTTATTAGGAGTAGTTTGATTTTGGTGAAAAAACAATTAAAGTCTATTTAAAAAGAGAATGAACCTCTTAATAAAAGGTAACATAAAGAAAACCCATAAAAATTCCAGCTAATTGCATGTGTTTTTACTGGTGAAATTCTTCAAAATCAGCAGTTTTCTGTTTTTTGGGTTTTTTTTAAAAATTTTATTTTAATTATTGGCTTTAGAGGGAACATGAAGCCAATTGAGGAAACATTTGTTTTCTCTTCATCTAGTAGTTTTGAAGATACTATTATACATTCTACCCTTTTGGTTGTCCTTTTTTTCTGCAGTCCTGTTACTAGAACTTTCCTTGCTTCAAGTGGAAAATAGGTATCTGAACATGATGGTCTTAATCTACTCCATCCATTTTAAATTTTTTGCCCCTTTCACTGAACCGACTGACCCTCTAGCTCCCTCCAGTTTTGAACTAGCAGCAAATGTCATTACCTTTCAATAAATCCTTTTTCCCATAGGTCACTCCTATTTGAAATGAACAAAATCTGTCCCTGGTATAAATTCTTGTCATATTCGGCCAGTCTCTGATTCAAAGACAGGCGTAAGAAAGAAATATATCAAGTTCCACTCTGTGTACCAAGAAATTCAGATAAAGTAAGGAAAAAGAAAATAAGGGTAATATGCAAGGGAAATGAACAGTAATATGGGAGAACTGTACGGTGCAAAGGAAAGACGTGTGATGTAATACATGAGGAAGTAGCAGCAGATTATGAGACAGAGAATCATTTGGTATGATGTGGAAATTTTTGAAGACCTTTGCCCTTATGAATCATGTATGGAAGAACCAGTTGAGACTCCATGGACTGACAACGAGCAAATAAAATTTCATGGATGGTAATGTTTTCAGAGACCAAGGATAGTAAGGCTGACCTCACTATGTAGTTTGTTAACATAATTAGCTTGTTTGTTTTTGGAAGAGATGCTTGCAATTTTTTTTCATTTTCGTTGGCTGGCATACAGTGCCTCTGGAGTATACTTACATCAAACGCTCTACTACCATTTTGACAAAGCACTTCCCAGCATCATTTCAGAGCCCCTCATGGAATCTCAAAGATAAGTTTCTTGGGGAATATAAAGTAAAGCGAACAAATAAAGTCACTTGGCTAACCTTAGTAAAGCTTTATTTTTATTCAGCATTCTAAATATTAATTGTGCTTAAAGCATTTCCTTGCACACTTTTCCATATCCCTACCCACTCTTCCCCAAGGTATAACTCAGGTCAACAGCACAAAACTTTCTGGTGTGTCTTAACCCATTTTTTGAACAAAATGAGCTATTTCTTGCCAAAGGACAATCCTTACTCATATAACTGTATCACTATTAGGGCTTTGTGCTGTAATTTGGGAGGGTTTTTCTTTTTTCGCTCCTATTCCTCACCAATACAGGCTATGAGCAGAAATTAGATGCAACCAAGGCCTTGAAAAAACTATTGTCCCTACCCACAAGCTTTATATAGGTTCTTTTTGTGAATAGAGCAAGAAGGGGCATTCGAGCTGAAAAATATAAAAGATTCCAGACTGAAGAATATGCGAACAAATACTTTGCAGTAAATCTTGGAGGAACTGGTTATTTGTAAAGAACTGAACCTATCACAGCAAAGATTATGCAATGTCCTCACATTTATGCACAAAAAGTTGCACAATTTGAGGAGCATCAGATCTACTACGCAAATCTTATAGGATGCAAGCACTCATATTTCTTTCAAGAAATCTTAGACAGAAATAGTGCAGTCCTCCCTTGGGTACTACATGATGATTTAAACTTCTCTGTACCTGAATTACTTGAGCCATAAATAATATTTACTTAGTCCTTAGAGGAGTGCTGCCTCATTAAGTAAGAGCATTATAAATATTACAATCAGTTATTTGAAGAAGTGATCAAAGAATTACCAGCAATCAGCAAATCCTTCTAGACTGGAAATTCAGAAAGACTTGCACAGTGACACTAAGAAATTACTGACAGAGTTTAAGAAAGAAAAACAGAGCACTTGATTCAACAACACAGAATGTGTGGATCTGGCAACTGAGAATCTTATCTCCCTCTTCTACAAAGGAGATTGTAGTCAGAAGTGCTTTGGGGCAAGCAGAGTTCTCATATTCTTCAGCTATGGATGTATTTTCCTAGAATCTACAGAAGCTTTATACTTCTCAAAAATCCTCTCTCCCTTCAAAAAATAGTTGGATAATAATTATTGCTTGCCCTGAGCATATCTGTGAGCTGAAGGGTATAACCTATGGTCCTTACGGCAGTCATAATTATTACAATTCCTGTTTCACAATAGATTCTAAAATAACGTCATTAGTTCTATATCAGTTTAGGTAGAGGCCGAGAAGGTTCATTTACAGTTTATACATATAATTCTAAGTAAATATCCCTTAAAACAAGATTATTTCTGAAACCGACCTCTCACTGCATCTATATCTCATCATTCACTGTTACCATAAATTCATGATACTGCTTCTCTTGCTCCCATATCAGACTATAGTTTTTCTCCTTCTTTCAAGTTAGCTGTTTGTGACATAATCTCTTGTGAACAAGAACGTTTTTTTCTCTTGCCTGAGAAGCAGTCTTATTTTGATTTCACATTGCCTAAGGACATGAAATTAAGGCTAGCACTACTGTACACTGAACAAAATAACATCCCTTGGATGTTCAGTAGCAAAGCATGCACACATTCTCCTCTTCTACCTTTACTGCCATACACCATCCTTTTCCAACTGATAACTCTATACAATATAAAATGAAGTTTTAAGATTGAAAAGGCTAGATTTTGCTAACTAAAGCCTCCAATCTGTTAAAGGCAAATGAATCTTAAGGATTTTTTTTTAACATCTTAAATTATTCTTTTAGCATCATGGGTCCAGTTTCAAAGAAACTACTTAGCACAAAATGGGTTTCAAAGGGGAAAAAATATCTTAATTAAATACACAAAAGAGAAAGTACTTCATTTTGAAAAAGGTTCTTTCGTAATTTTTTTTGCTAGCAATATGCAAAGTTAAGACCCATTTATCACACATCCTAAGCAGTCCTGTTTCCAACTCACTTCTACTGAGTATCAGCAAATTCCTGCCTTTTTATCAGTCATATTATGATTAGTTTGTCCTCTGCACTTCTCCAGAATATATGAACTCATACTAAGACCATTACTTTGGCATCATTTGATATAAAATTTTACTAATACTTAGTTATTTCCTCAGTTACAAAAAAAAAAGAAAAAGGGAAATCATTAACAATAAGGAGGATAAATATATTTTTTAACTGCCAATAGCATAAAAGTCTTCTCCAGAACAGGTTTGGTTTTTTGAGGTTTTATTTTGGCAATTAAAATGAAAGAAAAAAACAAAACAAAACAAAACAAAAAGCAGCTTTTGTGAGAAATTGATCCATCTTTCATAATAAATTCTCAATGCAAAAATGTAGTCAGGGAGTCATAAACAGTAGCAATCAATTTGATTCCATCATTAGCAATATATGTCAAATGGAGTCTATTCAACCCTGCTTCAGAAAAACGCATATTACCCTGCTGCTTTTAAGAAGAGCATACAACATGACTAGGATGATTCTGTCTGTGATCAATGGCACAGGCATGCTGAATAACCTCCCCGTGATTTGTTTTTAATGTACAATTTATCTGTATTTGTCTTTTGTAAACATTTGTATCACAAATATTAAAATATTATCCTACACAAACATCACGGAGTTTAAGTTACCACCAAGTAAGACGGGAAAAAACAAAGAAAAATCCCATACAGCCCTTGTAATAAAGTTTGCAATCTAGAATCCACTTTCTTAAGATCAGATTACTTACAAAGTTCACTTTATACAAAAGGTACCTATCTCTAAATCCATGCGTAATCTAGGGCTTTCATGTTGTTTCATGGTAATTGAGCAATTGTCCCAAACACACTGGAGAATCAACAAAAAGGTGGGTTTCTACACCTCATTCAACTGGCAGGACCAAAATATACACAGAAAATTTTCTCTTTATGTATATATCAGCATAACACTACGGCTGAGCTCTTGAAACTTAAAAGTAATACATATGCAAGATCCTTTCTTCTATTAAGGGCTTCTAAATAAGAAGAGTACATGGTATTATATCTAAATGCCATATTTAAAGAGAAAACAACAACCACAACAACAAAAGAAAGGGAATAAAAATATAGCAATATTCATATACTCCACTAAATTCATGTTGTGTCTAAAAACAAAGCATAGTTTATGTCTTTGATAGTTGGAAAAATTATTCATGTAAATTTAAAAGACAAGTAAGAGCGCAATACACCAGCAAACTAAGCTCAATTTAAACAAGAAGAAAAACTTCAGTAAAAACGTAGACAAAAGCTAATTGAAATAGTTATAGGGGTGCAAAGAAGACAAATCCAATATTGTCAAAATACCACAAGGTCTGGCACTTCAGTATTCTAAGACAGCCCTTTTTGTTTGATTAAAATTTCACTTAGTCTTTCTGTCCATATTAAAAGGGAGCTATTTGTGCCCAGAGCTGTTCAATAGGCAGCAGCAGCGTCTTACACTTCAGCCTGTTTATCAAGTCTGTCAATGTTTCCATGCTGGAGTGTTTCAGAAGTGCAGTTTCAGCCATTGTGCAGTGACTGTGTCAATGGGGTTAATGGTGGCAATGAATATAATAACTTTGTGGCAGCAAAGGATGTGTTTAAAACACTTGCGTTAGTCTCCTATCTGTGTTCCTTTCTTTTAAAAAAAGATACCTGTGATATTCTCAAAAGAGATGCAAACAAATTCATGTGTATGAAGAACAAGTTCCACCTCTCCCACCACTTGCACTCTACCTTTTCCAAGGTAGACCATTTATTATGAGGAAACTGTGCCTATTCTGGGGATAGCAAAAGCTTCAGTCCCAAACAATTTTCATCTTTCCCCTTAAAACTATTCATCTCAAATTATTTTAATTCACCTAAACCACTATTTGTTTTTCAGGCCTCTTGACTACCCAAAATTCAAAATAGAGTCAGTGGCATTTCCAGGACTTACGGAGCAGGTCAGTATTTCTAGTGTTCAAAAGTGGATTTGGAAGCACAGTGTTAGATGTCCAGATGAGAAAGCTGCAATCTTTGAACTGCAACACCTTCAAGAGAGGTAGGTTGCCATTTCTAAAACCTAGGATTCGATCATCAAAAAGAAGGAATGCTATAGAAACAGACCCCTAATCTTCAGCAGATACATTGAACACTTGTGATTACAGACACAAAATTCAAAGTTCTATAATTTCTGTGCTGCACCTTTATCCGCATTTAATAAAATAAACAAACCATTCTACAGCTGCTGACTGAACCATATGAACATTGCCTTGCTCCAAGTCACCATGTATTTACCCGCATACTCCTTCAGTCATGGGCGTAAGCACATCTTATT
Source organism: Pygoscelis adeliae (assembly GCF_000699105.1). Taxonomy (NCBI): domain Eukaryota; kingdom Metazoa; phylum Chordata; class Aves; order Sphenisciformes; family Spheniscidae; genus Pygoscelis; species Pygoscelis adeliae. Next base: position 2,000,823 of record NW_008824900.1, on the reverse strand, counting down.
GTACTAGTATAAAGCACTCCACAAGAAGTGATGAATTGTAGAAGCTAGTATATGAATTTTAAAAACTCAGAAATACTGACCCAGAGCCAGGAGATACTACTAATTTGAACCTTAGCAATCAAATCAATGAAACATTCAGACTCTGCCACCAGATGACCTTTGGGTCTCTACTTTACTGTAACAATTCTGAACTTCCATGCATAAACCGATTCTCAATATTTCATTGTATCCCATTCCAAAAGCCTGGACTCATAGTCTTTAACTTGTTTTCCAATAAGTTTCATGGCATAAAAAAAAAAAAGAAGAAATAAAATATATGTAGCCAACTGTTTCCTACATCAGTTCTTGTGGAATATCAAGTCGAGGGCTGCAAACCTTTTCTCCCAAGTAAAAACTGTCCTTGTCTTAAGATACTAGGAGATATCTGAAGCTCTAGGATTAAAGCAGAGGTTAACAACGCCAGTCATTCTAAGCATGAAGGCAAATTGCATCTGTTTAGGGACTGGGAGACAATTAGAGATGGGGCAACAAACCACCACAAATGAAACCATAGCTTCTTTCAATAGCTAAATTAATTTATTTAGTTGCCTGCTCCAATAAAAACAAACGTTTGAAATAAAGTCCTTTGACACTTCCCTCCTGCCGCTCTAGAAAGGCAAAACCTATTACTGCAATAAAATGTTGACACTGCCCCCACAATATTCTAGTTGGGAGGAGTATGTGTGAAATGTCTTGCAATAACTACAAGTTCCTTAGCTTAAATATTAGATTACAATAACTGACAGGGATAAAAACTTCAGAAAGTTTGAGGGATAAAAACTTCAGAAAGTTTGAGGGGCATCTTAGCATGTTACTTTCTGGGGAAGAATGAACTAAATGAAAGAAAATATCATCTATTGTTAATAAGTGTCAATTCTTCTTGGGAGAAGAATTGAGCTAAGCTTCCTAAGCAAAATCAATTTTAACCAAGTAGGGAATGTTACCTCTAGTGCCCTGGAGGGAACAAGTAACATAATACCCGTCTGATTCAGAGGAGGGAGGGAGGAAGGAAGAAGGAAGCAAAATGCATTTTCTAAGTCTAGACCAGTGAATGTGCACTAGATTAGACCGTACCAGAACTACGAAAAGCAAGTCTGATAAAAACTGGATTAAGGAACCAGAGACTGTAAAGTTCTGTTTCACATAATGACCACAGATTTTGCTCTCAGATGAACAACAACTGAGACCTGTGTAGAAATGAAGAGCAGAGAAATGCACTTATTCAATGTGTCTCTGGCAGTACAGCCAGGACAGAAACTCAGAAGGAAAGCAGCAGAGACAGAACCATCTGCTCTCTTTCATATTGCATACTCCCTGACTATAACGGGATTACCGAGCACAAAAGACAGCAGGTATAATTTATAACTCACCATATGATCTGTGACAAATATGCCTTCCCTCTTAGACCTACAGACCTATTCAGTACGTCTCCTTACACTATGACATGATCCATCACTAGTCCCATTAAAATGAATAGGAAACAGTTTGCCAGTTAGGATACCGCAAATGGGAACGAGCAAATTCAAGTTTAGTCCCATGTTATTCCCTATTTTTAGGCCACTGTGTGCCTCAGTCCACGGGTTATATACAGCAGCCTCTCTTAACCTGCTCAGCAAGTAAAACAGGCCATTTAATAGTTATGTTGAGGATAAGAATAAAGTTAAAAATTAATCTGAAAAGTTTGCTTGGCTATAAACAAAGATGTATGCAAATATTAAGTTGTTGGGAAATGGTGACTTGATGAAAACCTCAACTACCATTTTCTAAATTTTATTACTGCCATACAGTTTTGCTTACTGATCAGAGAAAATACACAACAACGTTTTGATAAATAATGTTTCATTTTTAATAGTTTCTGGGAAATCCAAGTGTGGGTGAAAGATAGGTCTATTAGGTTACAGTTTCAGTACTGTTAATTTAAGTAGGGGGTGCTGAAAGAACAACATCAAATAGAATCCGAATATCAAATTAGTGAATTAAAAGATGAGGCTCAATAGATTTATACAAAATATTTCAGAGCTGTAAGGATTGCAGTTCGGTGTTCTATTTGCTACATTATAGCCATATGCCCAGTTCTCACTAGATCTGGATATTTAAATGTATTTTAACCAGATTTATTCATAGTTGAAAAATTCAAATTCTTTTTAAAAGAACTCTAACTGTTCCCTCTGAAAAGCCTGAAAATAAGTTGAACAAATAAATACTACACAATGGTGTACAGGTTTGTGAATGTCACGTTGATAACATTGCTCTAAATGACATCTATTATTCCAACCTGAATGAGAAAAGGAAGAGGAAGGAAAACAATACCTTTTATATGCAACCTATGTGCTAGCCAAAATAGCTCTCAATAAAATCTTTAAAGGGTAAGATAGACTATTTATGATATTCTAATGCAACCTTCTGTATGCCGCAGACCACAGAATTCCTCTAGTAATCCAAGCACTGAAAAGAGTACTTTTTTCCTACTAAATAAGTTAACATTGTCAACCCCAATAAAAATGTGCCTGAAACTAGAGCATCTTTTTGCTTAATTTACCTTTTCATTTCATGTACAGGCACTGCTGATGGTCTCAGTACAGCTTGTGAAGTAGGTCTAATTAAAATCCTTTTAGTCTTATAGTGAACTGAGTAGAAAACAGAATAAAATTATTGCAGGGTTTTACGGTTTTGATACTGGAGGAGCAGTCAGGCAAGAGTAGAGTTAGAAACATACACGCTACAGGCTTCTCCTTTGCATGTTAAGAATGTGGATGATAAAACAATATCTGGCTTTTAAATTTTCCATCTTTTTTCATCAGAATTTCTCACTGCATCTTACAGGATGTCTTACTGACACCAACTCCTGATACTACAAAGGAGGAAATGATGAAAGTCACATTGATATCCAACAGCAAAAGCTGGAAATTAAAAATGTTACAAGCCAGGGCTCAATCCACAGCTGCCTCATTTGGAGCACTCCTCACATTTCTTCTCTTGAATATTTCTGCTATGTAGGATATATCTTATAAATAAACCTATATATTGCACCGATTGTTATGACCGAACTGAAGATAAGCATAATAACTGCAGTGATTTTGCAACAGATTTGGGGTCAGACCTATTTAAGTGTTAATTGTAAATATGATTTTTTTAAAATTTAAATTTTTAAAATTTAAAATTTTACATTTAAAAATGTAAATCTTCACAGTTACAGTCTCACTGAAATGCCTGGTAATCCTTAATGAATTCTCTCTCTCCATTTCTCCATTTTAATTACTCTGTGTAATTGTTTCATTTGCACAGAAGAAATACTATTTTTGTATCTGCCCCACTCAGCTTTTTCAAAATGTAGTACCAGTCCTACAGAACTGCACCTCAGTAAAATGGGTAGTCAGAAAATCAAAATAGAAAGAGCTAACACTCAACTATCCTGATCAGTTCATATAAGACCCGTGTTCTCACCAGTTCTCTGCTTCAGACTGAAAACATCTTTTTGGAGGTCAAAGTCAATTTATATTAAAATCCCCCTAAATGAAAAGTAAAGGAAACTCCCAAAGACCTGTTCACCTAAATGGGTGTTTGACAACGCTGGGATTTAACAGCTACCCAGAGTCCTCCTGTCTGTTCTTCCAGTATAACCCAAGACACGCTTCTGCAAGTATATCGTGAGGGAGAATTGCACTTGATATTCTTTCCACAGGAAAGGACCTTTTTTACCATCATCCTTCAAAAATTATTCCTCATATTTCACACAAGTGAACTCATACAAAAAACAGACTTGATTTTAAATATTGGTACCCCCACGTGTCACGCTGCTCTTATTTATTATTTATGCAAAAAATAAGCATTATGAGCTTGACGGCTGAACATATCTACACTTTGTGCCCAGTGCAACTGAGATGGATTTCAAAACTGAATCACGCTCCATACATATTTTTGAAAGGTTACTGGTATTTCATTTTACTATCGCTGGCTCTGATTCTGCAGGTGTTAATGTAGCTTCAAAATAGTATAGAAACATTAAATAGAACACTAGACATAAAACACTTCAGCAGAATTTTTTGAATGAAGAAAGCTGTTTTCACCCTGAAAGCTGTACAGGGTTGCTTTGGAGAACTGTATTGTCTAAAAAGGTCTTTTTAACTATGCTTGAATATTACTTTATACCTATACAATCTTTTAACAGCCCCTTAAATGAAACAATAAAGAGAAGCTGTAATTAGAAGTAAACATTTTCTTATGTAATACAAAGTCAGTTTTGTGGTGATTATAGCCTTTGTGCTAATATATCAAAATTTTAAAATATTTATCTCAGTACAATTATAACATTTTTAAAGTCCATAAAATATTATGCGTCCAATTATCTGTTGTGGATGAAAAATAGAAATGTCTGTTGTTTTTAATAACTTTGCCCATTTAGAGTTACAGCAACTTTAGTCCTAGAAAGAAAAGTGTTGGTAGTATCACACCTGTCACCTCAATCTGTGCAATACTGAGGCTTTTAATCCAGGGTGCCTAACATGAGTAGGCGGTTTGCTGAGGAGGGAAAGACATGATCTTAGGGCTTCAGCTGTGTGGAATATTTAGAATAATTATTTAAAATCCTTTCATTTGGAGTACTTCACATTCTCTTTCAAATGAACAAAATTATTTTCTTAGAGAACAGAAAAACATTTGTGATTGCAATTTTCTAGACAAAGCCTCATTCAAAAAATATCCAAGAGATTTCTTAAATAAAACCCACATATTTTATGTGCAACTGCATTAAAACATGTAAATAGGTATCAGATATTCATAGAATTATAGAATAGTTTGGGTTGGAAGGGACCTTTAAAGGTCATATATTGCTAAAATATATCACCAAAACTTTTAGCAAACATTTTGTTACCGTCAGTGGGCATAGCTCTGCACCAGACACATACAGACATGCAAATAAACACTACTTCAGACTGTACCTTTGATTATATAATATCATATACATTTAAACTAAGAATTAGATTTGAGCTGTCCTACAAATAATAAAACCTTCAAACCAATACGGTGGCCACAATAGATCACATCAAGATTATTATTAGAGCTTAACTAAACATTATTAGGACACGATTTCATTCTTCAGTCTAAAATCTATGCGCTTGAGCAAAACAGCTGCTTTCTTTTTCAGCTGGCCCATCTTCCCTGCCCTGACATAAAAAGCACCATTTATATGCTACGGTGACAGTCTGATTGAAAGGAAAAGCACAGCAGTGTATACTGTACTTCTCAGGAGGAGTAAAACTCACAAAAAGTTTTTATTACCATAAGCGGCTGTTAAGGGTGACATAATTAAATGATGAAGCATTTAGCTTACAATGACACTAAATGTACAGTGGCACAGCTCTGTGAAATGAAAATAAAGCTCTTCAGAGGTGTCTCTCCTTTTATGACAAACCAAACTCATCATTTCATTAAAGTGATACACTGATGAACGTAGACAACAATGAGAGGGATGCAGTATTAGTTAGGGAGAGAATGCAAGTTTCTAGTTCTTTGAAAAGGTTTTTTGTCAGCCAACAGAATAAACAAGCACTGAGAATATTGTGCATGCAAGGGTTATGCAAAGACTAGGCAGAAACGTCCTACTGTGAACTTGAAACACAGATTAACTATATTTGTGGAAAATAGAGGGAAAGTACAGACGCTTTCCAGACACATATGCAACTGAGGTTTTACAATTATTCTCAGAGGTGCAGGTAGTGTGTGAAGAAGTAAAAAGAGACGAAGTTCATTTTGCACAGCTCCATGCACACACTGCACTGCTGCCTTGCCTATTTGATGCTGTCTAGTGATTTCTATTTTCAAAGATTCCATCTACAGAGAAGCAGACACTTCTCCGTTTGGTTTTATATCCAACAATCACGGTGCTCTGTTTCCAGATTAACACAGAAGTGGTGCATATTTACTCCCTGAATATTATAAAAGTTTTGTCACTATTAATATTGATATGTGTTGTCTAACTGCCTTAGGCTTTGGTTTCATACAACAGAAGACATGAAAGATACTGCTCCTAGCGAAGTACTGTCTCCTATTATCTTTAGCACAAAGTAGACTGCTGTTATTGTGAATGTGAATTCCAAGATCTCTAGCCCTGAGACATACTAGTATACTACGTTGACTCTTTTCCTCGGAGAGCAATAAATACAGTAATTTCAATTAGTATTCCCTAATAAAAGTATACACTTTGCATTTTGGGACACAGTATTTAATAGATATGAACGTTAACAGCATGAAGCTTACAGAAACTGTAATGGGTAAAGCACCACATCTTTTGGCCATGAAAAGAAGTAACAGAAGAATATTACAAGGATGAGCCAACCAACTGTGCAACTGTACAGATTAATGGTATCTAATCACTCAACAAAAAACGTGTAACATTTGAATAGTAATTAATATCTGGTCCGAGTTCCAGTCGTGCTCTAATATGTGGAAGATCAAGTCCAAATTGTTTTGTTTCTTGAGATGAGTATTTTAATTAGAGTAAACTTTCAAATTTTTTTCCAAATATTTAATGTGTATGGTGTCTGAAGCTGCTAAATAATATCCAAGTTTTCCAGATGGGAATACTGAGGCACAGAGCACATAAGTGATTTTTCTGACAGTAACTAACTAGCAGAGTCAGATTTAGAACACCTGTACTTCAGAGCTTTCACAGACATCAGAGAAGGGAGTAAATTATCCAGTCTGACATCCAGTCCACAGGCCATTAAATCCATCCCAACATACCTTAGAGAGGGCAGGAGAAGAGGTGGAAGAAAGTTAAAAGGCAGAGACCAGAGCAGGGCAAATAAAAAACACCATTCCCAAAATGGCAGGGAGTTGATTATATGACACATGTCCAGCTGATACCAGAGGACAAACTATTTTCTTTGCTGCAGACAAGGCCCAAAGAAAAAATAAAGGTCCCAGATGATCTGAGGAAAAAAAAAAAAAAAAATCCAGTCCTGTATTTGGTCAACTGTTATTATTAACAGTGGCATATGAACAAGACATAGCAGCTAGACACCTGAGGTATTTTCACGCTTATCTATTTCTAGCTGGGTCTATTCTTTGATGCTGCAGAGAGAATAAAAAGCAACAAGCCCCCTTGCCCTTACTGAAGCAAATGCAATGGAGAAATACTTTCCATCTTAAGAGAGCTGGAGATACATATTCTTCGCGTATACTTTGAAAAACATTGTCTTAATGCAGAGCTGCAAGTATTCTCAGGACATTGACAGCAATGCAACATTCCCCAGAGCCAATGAAAGCAAGGCCTGAAGGGATGGAGTCGGATTCGGAGATTTCGAGGCCAGTAAAAGTCTACCACAACCAGCTAGTCTGACCTGCAAGGTCAGAACACAACAGAAGTCATCTTCTCCTGAACATGTCCTATATGGCAGGTAATGACATTATGCAAGCTGTCAGACCAAACCCTGTATCTAGCTAAACCCCTACTGAAGAACAAGGTTTTCCTGCTTGTTCACCTGTAATCTGATACAGTGAAAGTATTTTTTGATTTAGGGAAAACATAATATAACCAACAATGTCCTTTCTTTCCCCAAGAGATGGAAGAACAATATTAGACCATACAGGCGAAAAAAACATGACCCTGAAAAAAATGAATTTTTGCTACATGGAAATGGAAGGAATATAATCATTTCAGTGGGGTTTTACACAGAACAATGAAACGCAGCTTTCATCCCCTAATAACTGATCTCAGAAATCTATGAGATATAAATAATGATCACAAAAAATTCTTATTATATTGTCATTCATGTGTGTTTGCCCTAACTACTATAAAAAGAATTTCCTTCTGTTTTTGAGAATGTCATTTGTACTTTTCATACAGGTTTTCTCCTTCTAGAAAAAATTTGTTTCCAAATTTTGAGTTCTCACCTTAGCATGAACTAAATCAATTTTATTCTTCATCTTGAATTTCTCCTGTATATTAAAAACGATCGTATCAAATCACCCCAGACACCTTTACCGATATGCAATCCTTTGTATTAATTGCATAACACCTCAGGGATTCCCCAGTATCATGCTTCTTGTTTCACAGTTAATATTTTATTGTATTGCAGAAATATGAACTGAAAAAGTAGTTTCTGAAAGGTAGAAATTTGCAATTAATGCAACATAATAAATAACTTCATTTGTATAAGTGGTTGAAGTCAGGCAGCAATGTCTCTAACAAATATTAGAAAAAGACTGATCTACAAAAGTCATAGATTTTCATTGGAAATTTTGCTGAGCACTATAAGACAGCTATTTAATCTTCTAAGCTAAAGGAAATAATAACAATTAAAAATCCTCATCAGTAATTTTCTCTTTGAAGAACACAGCCACAAAATCAACATTAAGAGATGTACTACTCAGGCATCAGTGAAACTCAGAAGGTGTAATGGTTCCGTTTATTTTGAATACATATTTAAGATTTGTTTTTAATCAGCTACTATTTATAGATTCTACCAATTAATCCTAGTTACTTTCCAACTGAGTCAACCATGTTGACCCAAAAAGACTTAAGTGATCCTTCTGAATTCACAGACTGTAAGCATCATTTTCAGAATCTGGCATTTCTTTTATACCTTATTCAAATTTATGAGGTATTGCAGGTAAGGCAGAAATCAGTCTTTGCCAGACAGGATACCACATAGGAATAATTTCTTCCATTGCTCATCTCCCTTTTTGTAATAGAACATTTAAATACTTTAGTTCCATGCCTTGCTTTTTAAAGTAGATGGACAGGATAACTTCTTGAGGTCCTTTCCTAAGGCATCTTCTGTGTAAAAGTTAGTCTTTGCTACTTACACCTTACATTTTCAATAGGCAAAAAGAAGGTACGTTTGTTTCCATTTTATGAGCAGGGAATAGAAGTGCAGCAGTTAGTAGTCTTGTCTGAGTTTGGCATACCAGGAATTCAACATAGCACCGAATTAAAACTCATTCTTCTGCACTTCAGTCCAGCACCTTCACAGAAAACAGTTTTCTTTCACAGTAATGTTTTTGCTTCATCTCATGGGATGTGGCAGAGACAAATTCTCAACACCATGGAAGAAATACAGCAAGATTTTTTGTCAAATTTGTGTAAGTAAATTTCAGGTCATTTCTAATTTAGTTTTCTACAAGAATGTTCTATGCATACCCTACAACCAATTTAGCAAAAAATTATCCGAAGTAGGGCCATACATGTGCCCCTAAAAGTATAAGAAATTTCACAGTTTAAATTCTTCCTAAAAATACTTTAGTAAATCTGCTTGAAAATATTAATTGTTTTTGTTTAAAAGTAATTCACAACACTTATATTTCATTTACAAGAGCGACCAACACATCAGTTGTATTACAGCAAAAGTACACTAGTCCCAGGTGGGTCATTCTTACATGTCCATTCTTCTAGAAGTGCAAAAGGAAGGTTCCATTCATGACAATTCAGACCCTAACCCTCTTCCAACCGTGTCAGTATAGAAGATTAAGCAGATAAAGGAAATAAACAAAAGCTGACAGAAAGCTGAAAGAACATAGCATTTGGTAATGATAAAAAGTCAGAAACAGGGAAATCTACTTTAGTCTGCGAAGTCATTATAATAATTTGTTTAGAAAGCAGTGAGGAAAAAAAGCAGTAAATACTTTGGAAACTGCTGGATCAATTTGCAAGTGCTGAAAGCACACCAGCCTCAGAGACTCAGGGACATTTGTATTAAGGAAGAGACACACAATTAAGCTGCATCTCAAGCTAAAACCCTGAGGGCTCCACATTTCATTCCAGTCAACTACTGCTGGTTTTTGGCACTATTTTCATTGCAAATATGAGTAATGTGGGCCCTTTAGTCACTATTAAGCAGTAATCTGGGGAAATCATCCACTTCCAATAATCTTATACTCCAATTTAGGGCACTCTGAAACCACATAATGAATAATACTGTCACCGCTTCTCTCCTATAATGACACATGACATATGCCTGCTATTGCTCTTTTCAAATCAAATCCAACTGTGTTGCTTTTTTTTCAGAAGATCCTGTTTATTGTATTCATTTGAGTTTCTTCACTCATTAGATGAAGAAGTAAATTTCTGCTTCATAAGCAAGATATTCATTGTTAACTTGGCATTCAGAAAGCAGTGGATTCCTTCGCAATCAAAACAAAATTATTTTTTCAAGTGAGTAACACTATGTTAGGTTACAAGTTACTCATGACTAATAAACAATGTATTTTCACTGTAAATTAGAAGCTAATAAAGAGAGCTTCCACTGTTCTTGCCCCTCCTGGATGGATTTTACCTGTTACTAAGGTCTGCCACTGCAGAATTCGCAAGAATGATTTCCGTGTTGACAAATGGAGAAAAGCTTTTATAGCCAAGCAAGTTGAATGCCAGAATAAAATCAAGCCATCTATCCATTTTTATGTCTTACGATCCTTTAGTTTTTCATAACCATTGGAAAATGCTGGTCAATAACATACACTGGAGCAACGTTCTAAGGAAGATACCAAATTCAAATCTATGCTGTCTACAGAAAAAAACAACAACCTGCAAAAAATAAAAAAGTCTTTTAAAGATATGCAAAGATTTCAAGAAGAAAATAGTCTGAGATGAAGGTAGAAAGTTTTTGATACTTCTGCTTTTAATAAATTGAAAATTCAACCTTCACCTTACCTATAAAAGATGGTTTAAAGATATACTTCACCAAAATACTGCTTTTCTGTTTCTCAAGTAATTTAAGGCAATGTGAAATACACTGCACTTTATTAGAAATATTCCTAAATTATTCTCCGACTTGCTCAGAAGCAAGATATCTAAGTTTTAGATAAGTGTGGATACTTCCTTATTCATCCCATGCAAACACAATCAACTGCATTCTAGAAATTCAATTTAAAAGTAATTTATCTTACATTAATATTTTGAATTCACAAGATTTCACATAAAGCTATTCTTGTAGCATAGAAAATTCCAATAGACGTTGTTATTAAAATAAAAATGCTCCTGAGCAAAATAACTTGCAAGCTTTGTGGTACAGTCTCTGTCTTTGCAGTATTTATTCTGTGCGTGTGGTAGTAGGGAAATCTATGTGAAATCTGGTGGAAGTATAATTTACAGCTGAATTTTAAATAATCTATTATACAAAATCTACACAAAAAGACAACTTTGCAAGTGACTTTTTCAAGAAGCTTTCATCATCTTACAGACATGCTGACTTATTAATCAACTCATAGTTCTTCACAGTAGTAAGTGGTGATTTCCTTGTGGTAGTTAGAGGACATTTTGCAAGGAGTGATTGCATGGTGGCTCATGTATTGTGCTGCTCATTTATTTTTTCTCATACTTCATGACCATTCAAGAGGTAGATTTATTTACCGCGATTAAGAAAAATGCATTACGGAGATACCTGGAACTAATAATAATGAAACAAAATAGAAGGTTGATTCATTAGTGATCTCACATTTCTTGACACTTTAATCAGACTGCTGTATTTATCTAAGGAGGGGGCAATGGAATTAGAGATCTTAGTCTCATTTCTATATGTAAGCTTTATCACATTAAAAAAAAAGAACACACTGGGATGAAATTGTTAATATGCCTACTATAATGAGTGATTGGATTAGCACAAAAAAATGGTTCTCCAAATACTATCTGCAGAGCACCTAACTAATGGTAGATTAAAATAAATTAACATTCATTGATATATGCATAAAATAAAAAAGGGAAAACTGAAAATAATCATACCTAAGTAACACCCATGACACCAGGCTGAAATATGTCTGTATTAATATTTCGGTGATGTAAAAGATATGAAGGTATAGGCAGTTACTACACCTTACAGTTTTGAATATTCTTGGGACACTCTTTTTCATTCAAAAATAAAAATTGTTGAATATTTTCAGTATTTGAAAATATAATGTCCACTACATTTGTTTCCCCTTGCTTACCATCTTTGGCTTAGACTGATGGTCTTTGTGAGACACCCCAAACAATCATGCCAGAAATCAGCTCATAACTTGTATTGTCACAGCTGTTCACAGTATTAACAGTTTAGGCTAGCTTTCTGCATGGGATAGCACGCACAATTTCTAGTGCAAATTACTTCCTATGTACAGAAAAGGGGTGGCCTTCTCCCTTCAGGAGACTGCAGACTATGGATTAGGAGATGTGCGCAAACCCATGGTGGAGCAAGAACAACAGAAATTTGAGATCCACGTGCTCTGCTGTTTCAACAGAATGCAATATTCAGAGTGGAAACACTCACGTAGGAGCAAAGGTTTCAAGGATTACTCTAAACAGAGGTATGAATTCATCACAGTATTGAAAATCAGATGTTAAAAAGCAAGCTTTCACAATACAAAAGCCTATGTTCTAATATTCCATCATATTTTCAGAAAAAAAAGTGCATTGACTGCAAAAACATTCATATAATGGTGTGACAGTTTGCTATTGTCCATTAAAGCTACATGAGCAAAATAGCATCAGAAAGAAAACCTCAGAAGTAGAAGAGTAGGTAACAGTAATGATAAACATAGCATATAAGTGTAGAATAAAACCCACAACATCCAATTTAAGTGCTTACATATGACTATAGCATTCTATATTTCTCATCTCTCAGGTTGAAAATAGAGTTTAAACATCAATTCCCCAAGCTGCAGCATTTTTTCCAGCTCATGCAAAACGAATAAAACTTCTTTAGGTCCAAAATCAGCTTCTACTATATCAGTCCAAAACTAGGGCTTTCTCAAGTACATCTCTACCATCTTCCCTTTTTTTTTTTTCCTCCTCCATCTGCTGCCTAAATTTATACTAGTAGTAACTCCACTGTGCTCAGCAGACATGTAGTGGGGAATTTAGTAGAACATACACAGGAAAAATATAATTTCATGTAAATGGATGACCTTTAATTTTAAAAGAAATAAAGTTTATACTTATTTCAGTCCTATTGCTATATATCTAGGAGAAATTAATTTCCACTGAAGATGCTGAACAGCCATGCCAACTTGTGTAAAACCTAATTATTCAAATTCCCATATATATTTTACTGGAAATACACTGGGTATCCCCTTAAAGACCAGATTAAGGCATGGTCATGCCGCACTCTGAAATTGTGGGATAGGTTCATAAACTGTTAAAACTGTGAACATAAGAAGCATGCTTCCATTTTTCTGAATGCCTGATGCACTTTCACAGTTGAGGTATTATGAAGTTAATTAGAAGAATATCAGATAAAGACTCGCAGTTTACAGGACCACAATTTGCTGACCACATAGTACAAACTGAGGAGGGAATAGGACATAACTTTTACCGTACTTACAGTAATTAGTCTCATGCAAATGAAGGGAAAACAGACAAAATGCTTTTTCTTTGTTACATTTACTTGTGAAACCCTGATTGACTACAAGACCCAAAAGGAATGAATCATATTCTGACTGGATCACCCATTTTTAAGGTCAAGAGTATGTCACAGACTTTGCTGTAGCTGCAGTGTTATGAAAACCACAATTGTATTTATACATACAGACATAATGCCTCTTAAAAGAAATTTCTGGCAGCGCAGAAAGATTACCATGTAAAATCTTTTACATTCATTCATGCGGAAGTTGAGGTTGAGGGAATTTTTTAATGTTGCAATATTTTAGCAGATTAGAAAGAAGGCCAAAATAAAAACTAGCTAAAAAACTGTACAACCCTCTTACAGCTCAGAGCAGCAGTTACCTGTTGGTTATTATAAAGAGAAATCTCTCAATTTAATGATCATTGCATTAGAGTTTCAGAAGACTATTAGTTGGATGAGTCAGAAGACTTAATTTGAAATACCTTTAATCAAACGACAAACAAATACCATTACTGATGACCATATTGATGGATGATCTATAAACTTAGACTTGAAAATCAGACTAATTTTCTGTCTACAAAAAAGGCACCTGAGAAATCATTCAAAACTACTTAATCATTTCAAAGCTACAAAGTTCTTAACGTTTTTGAAGTTTTACATTCACCTGTAAAAGACTGGATTTGCTACCAGTAAACAGGATGAACTTCTCATCTCAACAAAGACACTGCAAATCATAAACTGAAGTTTGTTATGAAAACTCCGTCTTCTTGTAAGTTTTTTAAAATGAAAATACATAAATAAGTTTCATGTCTCATGTTAAGTAAACATAATTAAGTTCACTCAGGTAGTGCAACTTCAGAGTTAGCATGGTTGTACATTTTTAGAGATACACGTTTAGCTGAAGCAATGAACATATCATTTTGTTCTTCACTTCCCTGCCTAATAAATCAGCAGTTGTAATAACCATTTACATATTTACAACAGAAATCAGAGCCTTACACATATATAAACATGTATGTTAAAATCAGGGCTCAAACCTGTTATAAGCCCATGCAAATGACCTGTCAATGGAATCAATGGGATTGAATCCAGATGCAGAAATTTGTCTCCAGAACCCATATTGAAGGAATGGGGCTTTAAACAATACTGAAAGCTATATGTTCTCCTGAATGATGACTGAGCCCTTTTCCCTTTAAGTTCCCAGTCTTGTGACAGATGAAAAGAACTGGAAGGTAAGCACTGTGGGTTCTGTGCCCTGCAGGGACTCAAATTAGAGAAGCATGTAAAGCAAACCAGCTAACAATAGGAATCCAATCTCAAATGGTTTTTGGATATTGCTCATAGTCAGTTTGTACACTTATTTTCTGAATTAAGTATTTGCAGTAGATATATTTAACCAGCTTTGTGTACATGGTTATTAGTCACTTTTATCACTATTAACATTTCACCAAAATTTTATCGATGTGCTTATCAGCCAAACATTGTTCTGTTATTCTGGTCTCTGACCCTGTAGCTCTAATTATTTTATTACATTATCCAATTTATTACAGGTAAAATTCACTACTGCATGTAGGACATAATACCTACGGACCTTTGAGGAAATTGAGTAACTTTATCTCATCATTACAGACACAGATCAAAATTCAACATTCTGTTACACCAGGATGAAACCTTGAGTGGAATGCTAATTGCCCAGGTGGTAAATGGTCTCTGCTCCCACACCGAGGCAAGCTTCATTCCAAAAGCACAGCACCAAAGTGTACATAGAATCATAGAATCATTAAGGTTGGAAGAGACCTCCAAGATCATCGAGTCCAACCGTCGACCCAACACCACCATGCCCACTAAACCATGTCCCTAAGCGCCTCATCTACATGTCTTCTAAATACTTCCAGGGATGGTGACTCAACCACTTCCCGGGGCAGCCTGTTCCAATGTTTAACTACTCTTTCAGGAAAGAAATTTTTCCTCACATCCAATCTAAACCTCCCCTGGCACAACTTGAGGCCATTTCCTCTCATCCTATCGCTTGTTATTTGGGAGAAGAGACCGATACCCACCTCGCTACAGCCTCCTTTCAGGTAGTTGTAGAGAGCAATGAGGTCTCCCCTCAGCCTCCTTTTCTCCAGGCTGAACAACCCCAGCTCCCTCAGCCGCTCCTCGTAAGACTTGTTCTCCAGACCCCTCACCAGCCTCGTTGCCCTTCTCTGGACACGTTCCAACATCTCAACATCCTTCTTGTAGTGAGGGGCCCAAAACTGAACACAGTATTCGAGGTGCGGCCTCACCAGTGCCGAGTACAGGGGCACGATCCCTTCCCTACTCCTGCTGGCCACACTAGTTCTGATACAGGCCAGGACGCCGTTGGCATTCTTGGCCGCCTGGGCAGACTGCTGGCTCATGTTCATGAGCATTTCTTACCACATTTGTTACAGCTACAAAACGTTCTGGTTTTGGTTTGCAAAGACAGGGAAACTTTTGAAATGAGTCATGTTATTTCAGAAAAATCACGTTTCCTGTTAACATAATGTTTTTCCCAGTGCCTAGTATTAGGAAAAATACTCAGAACTTTTGACTTCCTACTACACACCTCTGTTTAACTCAAAAATTTCTAAGACCTCTTGGAACTTGCTGTGTACTTCTCATACATAATCTTGTGCGCAGACAGTAAAAAAATAAACCATTATACAACACCTATGTCAAGTTTTTGCTATGGAGATAGTTTGATCAAAACTGTACAAAATCAGACAGAAAGTTTGGAAGTCAGGCTGCACCATAAACATACTGTAAAATATTAGATAAATCTATCATAATATCTGTTTGCATAGAATTAACGTTACTAATTACTAAAATTCACATTTAGATTTCCTGCCCCCAAAATCAACCTCACTAGCTGTTTTATGGATTAACAGTGATGTAAGCATGAAAGTACACTGTAACTCTGCAGGGTCTGCCACAGCCAGATTACATAAATATTAACTGAATTTGGGTACAAAAAGCAAAAAACCCAAACCAGTACAGTGTCACTGTATATTTTCATTTATTCTGGTTCTCTGCTTTCAGAGTATGAGAGAAGCTTCCAGGAGAGCACTGAGAAAGATGTCTAGCACTTACTTCAGGTCGGTTGTGCTGTTCATATACTAGTGACAGTAAGGTATCCATCTCTAGCTGGAATGATCACTGAGCCACTGAAGAAAAACAGAAAAGATTTTGGGCATATCTTCATTTCACCATGAATCCCAGCATAGGGAGAGCCACAAGATAGCTCTGACCAAACCAATGTATCCTCCTGACGTAACACAGCACCATAAGGAGACAGTAGTCAGTATCTTAAACACAGAATTGTTTAGTTAACACAAGACTCCACCTGAACTAAGTAGCCCTACCTCTCCATACAGCTTACGATCTCAGGCACAGTGCTGCCCTGATGCACCTGTGCTCCAGAAACAGCTCTGATCCTGCAGGTCAGGGATCTCTTGCATCATATTCTGTTGTGTTAGGTAGACGAGCCCATAGGCTCAAACACATTTAAGGCATTTAGTTTTCAAAGTAGGACTGGACAACAGCTTTGGACTACTGGAATTTGTATCAAGAGAGAAAGTTAGTTCAATGTTAAAGACGCTTTTTAAAATATGCATGCTGCTTAAAATGTCATGTGTAGAACTATAGAATAATTTCAATTAGAAGGATCTCCACAGATCACTGAGTCCAACACCCTCCTTCTCCCCCCAAATCAAAGCAGGGTCAGCATCAAAGTCAAATTTCTCTGTGGTTATATACTAGCAGAGCATTTTCCAGAACCTTCAGAATCACTTTTTGGTCTTGGGAGGCAACATAAAACTGTTAAGCTGCTTGAGGGCTACGAGGCAGTTCAAATGTAGCTTGCATTCTAGGACTATTGTCAGCCAGGACACATAATGCCACTTATAATCAGCCAGGACCCATAATACCACCTACATCACATTGCAGACTATGTGGCTGTGCTGTCATATGGGCAGCTGGACAATTAAGGCCTCAGATGCAAGGGAACCAGCACAAGTTTCTAAGTGTGTTGTCTGAACACACTCAGCCCATTCCCATCATGCAACAAGCGTGGTTAAGACTAGAGGAACTGCTATCATCTCTCACCCAGTTTTCTCTCACCTCTCTTGAGCTATCTGAGGCACGTCCTGTCACCCTAATGGATGACAGTTTTAGTATGTAGTTAGATCAGGAAGTTCAGCAATCTCTAGGCTCAAGGACGAACATCTAGGTTTGGAATCAGCTCCTGCCATTCCTTTCTCCTTAGCCCCAGTGTCACAGAACGAAGCGGAGCAGTCCTTCCTGAGACACTGAAGGATAAGTAAACTTCTACTCTGGAAAAGAAACATTTGCTAATACAAAGTTGTCATCCAGAGCCTCTATTTTGGGAAACTGTTAGGATACAAAATAATTCTGAAATCTTTCCCTCTTCCCTTTTGTGGACTTTTATAGAGGAATTGAATCTATTAGGATCTATCTAGAAGGATTATGACTTTGTGTTGGGACTTTAAAGCAGGATTTTTTTTGATTTGCTACTATTTTCTATCTTACTTGATAGCTGCATTATCCATGTTTCCTGAGTGCTACATTTTCATCCT
>NW_008824900.1:1951750-1982842 GCF_000699105.1 Pygoscelis adeliae | reverse complement strand
TAGGGAAAAAAAAAAAACACTTCTGTAGAGATCTGAGCTAGTGTCTCAAGCACAGCATTTAACGCAACTACGTTTAACTAAATGCATTTTTCCTTTATTTTCTTCTCCTACTTCCACAACAGTTAGAAAATTGTGAAGATCCTTTTAAATAATGCTCTTTACTAAGTTATATCCAAACACCATGTAAGCACATGGCTAAAATGAGCAAAACGCGCTCTGTTCATAAAGAGACACATTATTTTTATTTACCACAAAAAATGAAGGCAATGGCCTGCAAATACAGGCATATAACATGAATACCACACCCACAACTATTCAGCAGCAATGTTAACAGAGCAAAAGTCTGTCTATAAAGTGAAAATAAATGACATACAAAAGGTTTCACACAGGCATACATTCCAGATTAAAATTTCAGTACGTGAACATATTGGACAACCAGCGGGTCAAGCTGTGCAATCACATGAGCTTAGTTTCTTATGAAACTAGACTAAAACAGGAAAAAGAAATATAAGTAGTCAATTAATGAAGATGACCATTGGGTTCTGATTATTTCTAAGACTCTCTCCTACCTATTCTTTAAATTCAAACATGAGTCTCAAAGATGAAAATGTATTCTGACTCCACAATTTTTTTCTAGTCCTGAATGTAAGTATATACATATGTAAGTATGACACAAGATATTCCAGGGTAGATAATGACATCTGTAGCTAGCTCTGCCATAATTTTGTCTCAATTTACCCAGGATATGAATAATCACTACAGATATGTAAAGGGGAAAAACTCAGAAGTAATTATAGTTTAGAAGCAGCTTAAAAATCGGATTTTAGTTTGTGAAGATTTGGGTGAGGATTGTTAACCTCTATTACAAATTCTCAAAATCAACCATCGATTTCTAAACATTTTTACTAAATAAATTATTTATTTTCCACGAAATAGTAGTTGCCTACTTCCCCATAATTTAAGATTGAAGTTATTTGCATTTGAAAGTACTTGGTATTGTATATGTGGAATATGTTTTATAGGCTCTTTACTGTGTATCACTTCAAAGCTGATTTTTCCTGTAAAACGAAAAAAAAGGTATTAAAAAAAAAAAAAAAGGCCTGCATGATGATCTTTTCCCCTTTATTTGCTATTCTATTAATATGTTTGCAATGGACATTCAATCACAACTTTGTTATCTGGATTATATACTTTTTTGCATTAACGTTCAATTTTTAATTAAAGCAGGGATAACTTTAATGATGAACTGTAGTATCCATGCTCAGTATTATACTTTAGTTATTATTAAAGTGGTTGCTCAAAAGAGAGGTAATTGTTTATATCAACTAGTTTTTCCTTACAGCTGTGGAGATCAAACTATTGGGATTAGAATGAATTTTCATCTCAATTAAATTTACCTTTAAACATCTCTTTGGAATATTAAGGATCAAGTATGATTTGTGTTTCTTTATTTCACAGTAAAAGCTTAGGAAACTACGACCACTCTTGCTACTTCATCCTGTAAGTCAAAAGAGGTTTTCTGGCACCTGTTATGCTAAAAGACCAGGATATATTTCAACAGTGGAACTACAATATACCACATAAACATTGTAGTACAATGTCTTAAAATGGTTAATCATTCACATTACGGAAACTTCAGGTCCTATTCTGTGTTGCTTAACTCCAGTAAGAGAAATGCAATTAAAAGAATTCACTTGGGTTCAGTGGCTCTTATGATTCTATTAAATCCCATGTTTTTAGAGGTTATTTTTTCTTTCCCCACCCCAAAATTTTTGGATAAGTGATGAGAAAAGAGAAGAGCCCCACTCTCCTCTGTTATTCATAAGGCACTGACAGGGCTAAACTGTTCTCTAGCATTTAGGATTTCACAAAATGAGGGTTGGTATCCAGGAAATACTGAGTAGTGACATGCAAGGCTGTTAAAAATTTTGCATTTATCATCTAAACATACACTCTAATAAACTGGATGTACAATTAACAATACCAAATAAGCACTGTGTTTTTATTTGCAAATAGATGTATTTTAGGGTTGAATTTACACATCATTCCTTATGCCATAGAGACTGAACTGTTGAACCGAGCAAAACAAGTGGGTTTCTCAAAGAGATTAAATCCACTATCTCTCTGCTGATCTAAATGCCCTGTAGACTGCAGTGTAAATTAAAGATACCTAACCTAAGTATAAACGATTTCTCTTCAGGATGAAATACAACTCCACCAGTATGTATCTTAATGCAGACAAATTTACGTTCTTCAAATAGAGATCAACACCACATGTACAGTTAGATCCCCTGTTATGATGATCATCCTACTCATCTCCTAGTTCAGCTTCTCACCACACAGAGGGTCGAGAGAAGACCAAAGAGCAAAAACACTCTACTGACAGACCTGCAGTAAAGATGGGAAGAACAATTCTGAAGCAAACTAGGAAATTTCCTTGCTTTCTTAATGTCTGCAACTTTTTCTTTTTGGATATCCATTCCTATTTTTCTCCAGAACCAAAGGCTGAGACTCACTGCAGATGACACATTAGCCTGGGAAATTAACAGCTGCTCTACCACTGTGAAAACACAGGAAAACATTCAGGAAGAAACTTTAAGTTGTTTTTCTGGATAGACATCTCTGCTCTTAGACAGCTGGATAACCACAGCCACACTCAGAGATTCTGATAAGAAAGTACTATATCAAGCTGCAATCCAAGCCCTTCTTTTGTTAAGAGGAGCTTGGTACAATTTTACACTCTGATTTAATTTATCTAAGTGAATAGTACAGTAAGATAGAGTTAGTTTTCCTGCCCAGTTTAAAAGCGGTCCCCATACCCAGCCAGTATTTTTCATTCCAAAGGAAGTTTAAACTGAAATTACATATACCTAGGGTTTTCTTCTTGCTTTATTATGCTGTTTTCCATGATGTAATTACATTATGGCATTGAAAGCAGTTCAGTTTTGCACAGGTATTACCATTTTTATTAACCAAAGTAACAATGGGTATATATCATTTACAATTAGTCCCCGTAAGTGTTTAACTAAATACCTCAGAAATTTTGGAAATTAAACCAGTAACAAACAACTATTATTTACTGACACGTTTTAATAAGGTTAGAGCCCTCTGTGTTTTATCTTCTGAAATTATTTTACTCTAGCCACTTTGACTGGTGTAAAATTCTTGACTAAGACGCATAGCCTTATTGTCACTGTGAGTGGGGGCTCTTCATCTTATGATTAATGGGCAGCTCCATTCATTGGGTAATTTAAAAATGCAGAAACTTTGCAAGCAAATTAATGGCCTTCAAAAGTCTCAGCCAAATTGCACAAATACAGATTTAGCAGAAATGAAGTTATACTGTAAACAAAATGGCACAAAAGTTAGAACAAGTTTAATAAAATTAATTTATAAATATTTCAGCAATATTAGTTTTCTACAGATTACACTCTTGAAACTTGTCTTCTGACAAACACCTGAAATTTATTTTCTCTGCTGGTATTGAAATCACTATTATGGCACCATAACTGTTTTTCAAACATTTTCTAAAATACTGGTTGCAAGCCTACCATAACTATAGGCCACATATATCCTCTTCCCATACGACAGACGGATTTGGATATATAGAAGCATACAACCAGCAAACTGTAAAATCAGTAACGAAACCCAAGAAACCCCACTAGACAAATTCTTACAAGAATTAAGCACTTTACAGTAGAAGTTCCTAAATTGTTTCTATTGTTACACCACTTATGGACTGATTATTTCACGAAGCCCCAAATGACAGAAAGAACACAATCAAATTAAATCTGTGCCAGGATCACAATCTCACTTATATTTGCTATAATCTAGTAAAGTTTTATAATCCTCATTGTGGAAAGAACGGATCAAGGAAAATATTTTCCAAAGTTCTAAGTTTACTTAAGCATCTTTTACTTACATACATGCAGCCTCCTCAGCGAATCACTTCGGCAAATTTTGTGTCTCTATTTTTTTAATATCTCTATGATTCTAAATACCATCAGCAAAAAAGTGAACCGAAATTACATAGTGAGGAGAAAATACTCCCTGTTCTATATTGGAAAGACTAAAATTGAATTGCAAAAAAAGTGGCTTAATATTCAATTAACCAATATTTAATATTGAATAACAATATTGTTAGAGTTCAGCTAGAAAGAGCTCTGGATACAGTCTGATATAAACACACTTTAAAATGACCAAATATAACAATGCAGTCCACACATACACACTCATCTATTTATAACGTATACTAAAAAGTTTTTAGAATGTATACAACACAAATATTCAAACACCAATAAAGTATTTGTTATTTCTGAAGTTTTTAACATTCCTATCTGCTCTACAATACTGCATGGTGGGCTGATCATAGTTTCCCTGGCCTGCTGTTCTTTTTCATCTTAGTATACAGCTGCCGCATCAAGAGCCAAGCACAAGACATTTTATGCAGGGTCGGGCCTAAGAATGTGTTAAAAACTTGTCCTGTAAACAAAAATTACGTGCTTCTGACCACTTGCGTGAGACTGATCAGCGAAAAACTAACAGCCAAGGCACAGGATCACATTTAAATATTTACTGCATTTTTTCGTTGTTGTTTTTTAAGGTATGGTCACCAAGAGCTGGACTGAGGTATTTGCATGTGAAATAGCAACAAAAAAAAGTCTCCGGTGTCAATGCATACCATTTTATCTGCCCAAGTAAATTCAAGTTCTTGAGAGACACCATCCTATAGCCCACTTTTTGAATTGACAAAAACAAGGACAAAAATCTATCAAAACTTCCATTTAGGATGCATCGATTATTTTCTATAGAAAATACTTCCAAGTCAAGCATCTCCAAATTATAGAATCTCCTTATTACCCTTTTAAAAATCAGTGGGATATTCCCTTTTCTCCAGTCACTGGGGACTTCGCCTGACTGCCATGACTTTTCAAATATGATGGAGATTGGCTTAGCAATGACATCTGCCAATTCCCTCAGGACCTGTGGATGCATTTCTTTAGGTCCCATGGACTTGTGTAGGTTCAGTTTCCTCAGGTGGTCTCGAACCTGATCTTCTCCTACAATGGGAGGGACTTGGTTCGCCCAGTCCCTGCCTTGAGGTTCAGGGCCTTGAGAGATGTGGGAAGAGTGATTGCCAGTGAAAACTGAGGCAAAAAAACTGTTGAGCACCTCAGCCTTCTCCATGTCGGTTGTCACTAGATTTCCTGTCTTATTTATCAGGAGGGTACATTTTCTTTAATCTTCATTTTCTGACTGATGTACCTGTAGAAGCCCTTCTTACTGTTCTTCAAATTCCTTGACTAATTCCAAACTCCAACTGTGCCTTAGCTTTCCTGATCCCGTCCCTACACATGCTGGTAACATCCCTATATTCTTCCCAGGATACATGTTCCACTTCCCTGGTTCCACTGCCTGTGCATTTCCTTCTTACGCTTTAGTTCGACCAGGAGGTCCTTACTCAGCCATGCTGGTCTCCTGCCTTCCCTGCCTGATTTCTTGCACGTGGAAATCAAGAGTTCTTGTGCTGTAAGAAAAATGTCTTTAAATAGCTGCCAACTCTCTTCTGCTCCTTTATCCCTGAGGGCAGTTTCCCAGGGGGGTCCCAACCCGATCTTGGCATTAAAAAAAAAAAAAAACAAACCAAAACACTCTGTGCAGTCAAGAATCCAGACGCAGCCAGCCAGTGGCATCTTGAAGAGTTCTGCTAAACTACAGCTAAAGCCAAAGTGCTTTGGTTCATTACTTTCCAATGTAATACACCATGCTGAAGCATGTAATCCATTCCGTAAATTGAAGTTGATATGTGCATTTGCCCAGATCTAGTAACGCTTATTCTCGTGCTCACATTAAAGCACAGAAATAGTCACACCGAAGGGAAAGTGTGACTGAAACCCTAATCTGAGGCTTAACCAACACTTGCTATGCACATAAACTAAGATTTACTATGTTCCCCTTCCATTTACCTTTCATTCCACTGAATTGCCTGAATTTTCATCCTGTAATAGTGCTCCTCGTGGTTATATCTTTCCTTCTACTCAACATATGTAGGAATATGTTAGTGAGTTATGACTGGTTCAATCTTTATGAAGTTCCAGAGAGTGCAAGAGCCTGACAACAAAGCTATTCTATTTCTACAGAGCTGATAACTTTCAGTTTAATGCAATTAACTGGACTACTTTTACTCATTACCTTTAAGCATGTTGAAACTAAAGAGTTTATCAATGTATAACATACATAAGGAAAAACAACTGGTGATCAACTTCAAGTCTCTGTTTATATCTCAGAGATCAAGGGTTTTTTAAAATACAGTATTAATATAGTCAAGAATTAACGATTTCAGGAAAATAAGATAGCTGTAAATTTTTAGCTGTTAACGTTCGGACGTAATTTAAAAAACTGAAACAAAATGACCGGAAAGATCAACAATACCAACCCGATACCAACATCACTGTATCACACAGGGTCTATTGGTTAGTCTTTTAAAGCTAGAAATCAAGCAAATTCTAATTATTCAAACCAACAACAAATACCTGCTATACATAAGGAATTTACTTTCACTGTTTTAAAACAGCTACTAAAAGAAACGTGTGGGGGTTTTGTTCTTTTATTTATTTAATTATTTTTACTACACAGATCTTTAAGAGATGGTAATATGATACATAGAACTCAATTAGTGAACTTTCAATCTTTTTATTTAACTGATCTTCAAACCTTTTGGATAGATAATCGTTTTCAGTTTGTGCCTGGTTTTTGCCAAGCACTGCTATTTTGATTCCCAGGTTTGTTTTGAACACTTTACTAGGAATCATTATTATTTATTGTATTCCTGCACCAATGGCTACCACTTAAATAAATGACCTCATAAATGACACATACTTAAATACAAACCTAAAAATTAATCAGAAGATTGATATACAAAAAGCAGTCCTGAATGTGTTAAGTACTTTACATTTATTGCTGAGACCAAATTAAAACATAAGATACCTCTACAATATAGTATGCCTTTGCTACCAAAATAAAAATAAGTTTATAAACAAAAAGGATAATTTCATAATAATAGTTGTCTTTAGTACTAAGAAAAAAACAAATTAACATTTATCATAGTCTGGAGTATCATATGATAGAGGGTAGAGTTTAACTTGTAGCCAGCCCAGCAGACAGCTTTACTACATATAAGTACAACGTGGGACTCTGATCCTATAGAGATTTATACCTTGCCTATGTATATTCACAGTCTCATATCATTAATAACATTAAAAGTTAAGATAGGTGTTTAGTTGACAAAGCACCAGACTCAGACCAGCAGAACTACTTACATTAAATACTTTCTGACAAGAACATTATTTTTAATTGAGATTGAAATAATTGACTTAAGTGGAGGCTTTTTGTTTTCATTACTTGCAAATCTGATTCTGCTTGATAAAAAAAGGGTTGGGCGGGAAGATTCACTGTGATCTTTCCCAGGTTTCATAATAAATCACCATCCCTTGGCAATAATCTACCCGAGTCAAGTTAGTATTCTCTAAGTCAGCTGTGCTTTCTAGCCTTTCATAACATAAAATTAAAAACAATAGAAATTATTGATTAATGACAAGAATATATATGGCCAGCTCCATCGTTTAATAAAGAAAAAAAAATCCATACCATTAAAAAAAATGGATTTGGTTCAGCGTCCATAAATGTAAAAGTGTGTATGCTTTAGTATTCTCTCAGGAATTTCTGTTTAACCCTCTAGTGTATATTGTAGTCAGCATTTTTGATTGAAGTTCCATCATGGTTTCTGTGTTAAACAGATGTGTCATTACTCAAGAAGATGAAAAGTCATAAAGCATAATGCAATTCTGTACTGTCACAAAAGGGGCAATAACCAATAGTGTGAATTCAGGCAAATGACTTGCTGCTAACGTATAATTTCCTTTAAGTGAAATACATCACAGAAAAGCAATTCCTTTATAAAAACATCTGATTATTCATGAGTCAAAAGGACTGACCGTATTAACCAAAGTTATACAAATAATGACACAAAACACTGGCAATCAGAGCTTAACCTTACAAAGATCATAATATTGCTATAATGCTCAGAAGTCTGGCATTAGAAGGAGCTGAATTACATTCTTTCCACAACATATGAGTGATATTTCACGCAAACACAGATTTCAGTAGGTGAAATGAAAAGTAGCACCCACAAGTGGCAATGCAATATTAACACTGCTGTACACAATAACCTCAATAATTATTGAGTAAACTAAAGGCAAGTTCTGCTTGTGATTTTCAGTCTATAAATATGATTTTACCCTAAAACAAATTCAGAGATGATTTGTTAATTAAGGAAAACAATTGATCCAGCTTTTGTGACTCTGTTCCACTATTATCAACCTGAGCAAAACCTGGTAACAAACGTTGATATACGACTGAATAATTATATTCCCATCTCAGGTAGTGCTCTTCAGGTATGAACTGCATCAGTCCCTGCATCGTCAATAAAGACAAGTATGTTCATGTACGGGGTCTGGCTGGGATGGAGTTAATTTTCTTTACAGCAGCCCATATGCTGCTGTGTTTTAGACCAGTGACAAGTACAGTGCTGATAACATACCAGTGTTTTAGCTATTGCTGACCAGTGCTAGCACAGTGTCCAGGCTTTCTCTGTTTCTCACTCTGCCCTCCCAGTGAGTAGGGTGGGTGTGGACAAGAGGTTGGGAAGGAACACAGCCAGGACAGCTGACCTAAACTGACACAAGGGATATTCCATGCCATATAACATCATGTTCAGCAATAAAAGCTGGGCAGCGGGGGGGAGGTTAGTCTTTCCGAAGTAGCCATTGCTCGGGTACTGGCTGGGCATTGGTCTGCTGGTGGGAGGTGAGTGACTGCCTTTGCATCACTCTTTTTTTTCTTCTCTTTCTTTATTATACTGTCTTTATCTTGACCCATGACTTTTTCTCAGTTTTGCTCTTCCAATTCTCTCCCAATCCCACTGGGGTGGAGTGAGCAAGCAGCTGGTGGGTGCTTACTTGCTGATCAGGGTC
Source organism: Pygoscelis adeliae (assembly GCF_000699105.1). Classification (NCBI taxonomy): domain Eukaryota; kingdom Metazoa; phylum Chordata; class Aves; order Sphenisciformes; family Spheniscidae; genus Pygoscelis; species Pygoscelis adeliae. The sequence continues at coordinate 1,973,810 of NW_008824900.1, read as the reverse complement.
AGTCCACCACAGTTTAAAATGAAGACTTTTCAGATGAAAGACCAGTTACATCACTCTGTGAAGTACAAGCATTAAAGGATCTCTGAAAAGAAAAGGATTGTTAAGACTGTTTTATTACCTAGTTTACAGATACATGATAATTACAGTTCTGTGATTCAGGTATTTGTAGAAGTTAAAACCAGGACCGAAAGTACATCTAAAATCTAATGGGAATAAATATGCATGAAAGGACTTAATGAAAGATTTAAACACTTGAAAATGAACACTTGAAAATGAAAATAAGCCAAATAATTCTGGGACATTCATTAACTCACTGTTAAAAATCTTTAAATGAAATAAATATTTACATATACGCAGTTATGTAAGTAATACATGATATTAGTTTCAAACAATACATTTCAAAGTCATTAGTCACATAAAGCCACTCCATAATGAAATGTGATTGAGAAGAGCCTTTATGCCACAGGAAGTCCAGTTGACCCTGGGAAGCATCAATAAATATAACTCCTATTCTAGCATGGAAAGTCATTTCACTAACGCTTGCCTCGTTTACTTGGAAAGTTATAGATGAAAGTAGATGTGAGAACCAATAAAATCTTTCTTTGATTATAGCGGCAATCAATACTTTGTTCTGAACACAGGCAAACAAGTTAAATCCCAAGATTTAAAATACATCTCCCTAGAGTATCTGTATGAGCATTTTTCCAGCCATTTTCTGAAGTGCTGTCCCAATAAGAGCAAATCAAGAAAGAATATTTCGTAATAAAGGATATCTGAAAACATTCTCAAGATCATTCCCAAACCAGATACCACAGCTCTGACAAGGAGTCTAAAAATTTGCCTGACCCAGTATATTTGCCAATATTCTCCACAAAAAGTGCTTCACTTTCTTACAGTTGCCTCCTCATTAAAGATCCCCTCATGGGAACTCAGACCAGTATCTTTATTCAAGCTGAGATCAGTTTTTGCATCCTTTTCAGACTGTCTTGAATTTCTGCCAACACAGCAATATTTAGCCAACTAATTTAATATTACTGATTAATGCAAAAAGCCTATAGCTCTAAATCCTTTTCATGTATCTAGTGTTAACACTTGACAGAAATACCAGAAGCAATAGAGCTAGTATAAAAAGGTAATGTATACAGGTAGATATTTTCAGGTTTTCTCATGAGTAGCTGGTCTTTTAGATCAGCTATTTAGCTAGTTTTCCCTCAGAAAGTGGCAGATTATAACCATACCCAGTTAGGTTCTCCTCCAGTTTAAAAGGGATGCTGTAAAACTGAAGAAGGTCCAGCAGATGGCTACCATGGTGATAAGGGCACTAAAGCACTTAATCTCTGAGGAGAGGTAGAGGGAACAGGCTTGCAGAGTCTAGCAAAGAAGAGGCTAAGAGGCAACCTAACTGTAGCCTACAATTACGTGAAGAGTAGTTGCAAGATGAGAGCACCAAACTCTTCTCAGCAGCGTAAGATAACAAGCTTCAGTTTGGTAGGTTCAGTCTGGACACTGAGAAAAAGCTTTTCACCAGGTGGGTAGTGCATCAGAGAGATTATATAAATCCCATCTTCAGAAGTTTTCAAGACTTTGCTAGACAAATCTATGACTGACCAGCACAAATGCGCTGGCATTAGTGCCACTTTGAGTGGAAGATTAGACTTGACCAACTCCAGAGGTTCCACTGAGTCAATTCTTCTATGACTGTATAAGAACTGGATTCATCCAGACACACTAACACATCCATTCTGAAACTGGAAAGGACTTCCTGTAGATGCCTCATCTAAAAAGGCGCAGCTTTTAAGGATGGGGAAGCAATTTTAATAGATACTTGGTATGTTAAGAACCAGAAGAGTGTTTTAAACCACTGCAAGTGAGTACAGATTGAATTATACTCCCTGAAGTGCAATAGGGAAAACAATCTAATCTCACTAGGTCAATAACATATTATGCTAGTAAATCTAGTTTATTTTTTACTATACTCTTACCATTCTCCATTGATTATTTTCATCATTTTATCCATATAAATATGCTAGGTCACCTAGAAAACCCGATTACTGTAGTTAAAATTATCTAACGAAAAACAAACTAAGTATTTATGCTTGCAGAGAAAGAAAACCATCAATTTTCACAGAAACTTTCAATAGTCTGTCCTGTAAAAGGTTGTAAAGAGAATTCCCTAAATAAACAAAATGCATTAATTTGTAGCTCCGAATGAAACGTATCAGGAGGATTATTTTTTTCTCCTTTGAGTTTGCAAGATAGTAGGAGAGCATTCTGAACTTTGCTTTGGTTTCAAAATAACTAAGCGATGTCACTCCTGCAGTAATTGCTGGAATACATGCCTGAACGCTTAGGAGGAAGTCACTGAGATCAGTAGAGGAGAGAGGGCTCTTGAAGATTCTTGCTCCCTATTTCACTGAAGGTGACTTCCGTATGGATATAGAACAGGAAAGGGCAAAAAGAGAATTAATAGTGAGTCATGTGGTTTGAGAGGTGCTAACATTCATTTCCTTCATCAAACCTAAGTACTGTAAAAAAGCTCATGGTGATCCCTGCAAAACCAGATTTTTATTCTAGTAAATTCTTATGCTTATCATTTCTTTTTGCAGACAGGAAAACTTTGCCACCGTTCTTCTGTATCTTCATCCTGTTAAACCTCTTTAAAATGGCAGGCAGTAGAGTCCTTATAGCCATGAAGCAACTGACAACCGCTAGGTGCTCATGAGTCAAAAGAATGGACTGGATGGATTAGTTAAATACAACCTAGTTAAGCCTACATCTTTTTTCATCTCTTTTTTCTTTATGTCCATGATAGAGGATAATCTGAGGAATTCAAAAGCCTAATATACTTACTTGAAGACCAAGAAGAGAAACATCTCATTCATTACACATGGTCTCTGTGGTATTATTGGTATCAAAGCAGAATATGGATTTATGTATTTTCTCCAGGACCGATAAGCAGCAAAACATTCCATTTATTCTCAAATTGGATTAACTCAGATGTCTGTTTTCTGATCTTCTAGCTATCATTCATAGCTACCAAATCCTTATTATACACTTATCCACCAGTTCAGATTTAAAAAAAAATAACAAATACTTAAGACCGAAATTATGATAGCAAAAAGTAATCTCAAACAACCCGTGGCAAAATTTAGCAAAATTAGCAGTTTGGTACTTGGCTATAAGCCATATTAAAAAATAGGTATATTTTTACAATCTAATTACATGTTTATACATTACCGGTTTAAAATAATTAGCAACTGTAACAATGACCATATGTGGTCATTAAGATAATGATAGTAAATGGATATGCAAATTTCCTCACAAAGAAACCTGAGTATCTGTGAGGAAAGCAAGGTAATTATGACACATGGAACAAACTGAACTGCACCATTAAGATGTTAAACCAGAAATATTTCAAATAAGAAAATTGGAATAATTCTGGTTTTGCAAGTTTTGGAATAGCATAGGTTTATTAAGAAAAGTATTGTCACCGAAATAGAAATGTTATCTTTTAAAATCTAATTTTGAAGTCTACGTTCATGTATTTGTAACAAACAATATATCAGACACGCCGCAGACAGCATAACCAATGTAATATACGCAGCAGCAATTGTGAAACCTGGTATTTACAGAGAACAGAAACTAATGTACTTGATCCCTCCCCTTTTTTGAAACATATTTACTAGTTAACAGTCCCCCTTTCCTGGACTTGTTACCCTGTTGTGGTAAACGCTAGCTGGCAATATGCTGACTTACGTCAGCATTGAGATTTGGCACCATGCTTCATTAGCTAGCCAACAAAGCAATTCAGGAGTGTTATTGAATCATACACCATTCTTAGTATTGTCCTTTTCTCATTTTTATTTCACTGTGTGATTTTTTTTTTTTCCACCATACTATTTCTCAGGAGAGAGAAAAATGCTTTGTATCCTATTTTTAAAACTATCCCCAGCAGCAATACCAATACTAGTATTTTTACAGACTGTCTTCTCCTATCCACAAATTCTAATAATAACCCATAGAAACTAATTTAAATTTTGTATTTAATGTAGAATCATAGAATCATAGAATCATTAAAGGTTGGAAGAGACCTCCAAGATCATCGAGTCCAACCATCAACCCAACAACACCATGTCCACTAAACCATGTCCCTAAGCGCCTCATCTACCCGCCTTTTAAATACTTCCAGGGATGGTGACTCAACCACTTCCCTGGGCAGCCTGGTCCAATGTTTAACCACTCTTTCAGGAAAGAAATTTTTCCTTACATCCAATCTAAACCTCCCCTGGCGCAACTTGAGGCCATTTCCTCTCGTCATTTCGCCAGTTACTTGGGAGAAGAGACCGACACCCACCTCGCTACAACCTCCTTTTAGGTAGTTGTAGAGAGCGATGAGGTCTCCCCTCAGCCTCCTTTTCTCCAGGCTAAACAACCCCAGCTCCCTCAGCCGCTCCTCATAAGGCTTGTAACATCTTAATGTAACATCTTAACTGAAGAGTATTGCTAAAAAAGAGACAATTATTCTAATTATGCATATTTAATTATTTTCAGTTCACTTTTTTATGTAGGTTTTCATTCATGCTGAATAGTATTTTCTGTTCTGCTCAATACACTATCTTACCACATATAATATTTCCCATCAGCAACTGAATTGATCAGAGCTAGACAGCAGTATGGTACTGTCTTTCAGAATTACTGATTTACTTCCAATGGAGCCAACAGGAGCTTGTCGTCAACATAACATTCATATTGCCATATTGAACATAATTTAACATAGTTACTCAAAAGCACTCAAAATAGTCAGCTGAATCAGAAAAAAAGGAGATTTTAAAGGGTGAAATAACTGAAGAGATTACTAGAAGGTTAGTATTTATCTATTTTTTTGGAAGGTAAGATTTATCTTTCCTAGTCTACATTAAGATTTTAGTTGTCTGAAGTGCAGTAATAAAATATTGAAAAAACTGTGTCATGTTTCTCTCAAATTGGATCACTGAGAAATATCCAGACTCAGAATGCTCACATACATTGGAATAAACATAAATGAGAACAAAGCTGAGTCAAATGTGTAGTTTAATACATTGAGTCTTACTGAAAACCACTAGCTAATTGTAATTGTACTTTACTGATAGGTAGAAGCTGCTACCGGTGGTGCAAACTGTGTTGTCCAGATCACAAGTTTGCTAACAGGAAAGGAGACCTATTTCCTCATTGCTCTATGAGGAACAAGAACATCATATTATTCTTGACAGATGAAGCGAGAGCCTACCTGGCAAAATGAACTCCCAGAAGTCAGTACTAATATGGCTTGTATTTCATATTTAGCGCCATTGTTCATCTGAGAACACACATGATAAAAAAAAATGCTGGCTATGCCTTTTGAATGAGAATGAAAGCCTTCACGTATACATTCCTTATGGAACATGAATGTTTACAGACCCATTTGCTACAATACCTCATGGTAAGTTTCCCGTCTTCATCAAGCCATGCTAAAATCTTGATGTTTTCCATGTCCAAGAAGTTGTCTGAAGGACTGCAACACTGCTCCTCAAAAAGGTGCTTCAGAAGGCCAAAAAAATAGCAGTTGTCTTTATAACGTGTTAGTAGTCCCTTTTAGAAATATTTTTATTGTCAATAGCAATGAAACAACTGAATTATTTGTGAGCTGCCAATGCAAATATTGCTGACTTCCAAATTTACAGAAGTTTAGCACGCATACATATTGTTTCACAAAACTTATTTTTCTCACGTTCCTTCCTTTAAGTATATTTGCATTTTAATGAATTAAATGGAGAGTAAAGGTAGAAGTAAAACATTCATCACATGCTTCCATTGATGAAAACAAACTGGTAGGTCTCCAACTCATGTGGGTCTTTGGGTACTATTATTTATTTTGAACACAACCACTAAAATAACTGAGTGTGGGGGATCTGATTTTTAAAATTTGATTTGGACTCGGGTTTGGTTCACTGCCCCTACATTACTATCTGAAAGCTACAGAAAGAAAAGTGGTTTTGGCAAAACTGGGAGAGAAAAGATAATTCTAAGTGAAGAAAATCTAGTCAGAATGGCACAAACAAAAAAACCCCAAACCACAAAACAACACAAAATACAAAGTATTACTGGATAAGTATCTTGTAAAAAAAATCTGAAGGGAAAGAAACCCAAAGCCATTGAAAAATGCCTGGTAAAAATTACATCACACTTCTGCAGAAGTAGAATCTGAAGGACCAAAAAAAAGCAGTATTATCTGGCCAAAGACAAAGCAGGACCAGAAAGGGATATCAAGTGTCCAAAAACATAGTCTATTAAGCTAATAGGCCACACTTCTTTCCATACATATATATAAAATCACATGCAATCTGTAAATCACATGCAATCTTTGGTGGCCACCAAAGACAGGGTAGCGCTTTTTTTCATCTCCGACAGAACACACAAAACATGTAGCTGTTAGCATTTAGTTAAGACAGAATGGTACCGCTAATGGGGTACTAAAGCTAAGCTACTGAAGTAACTTACATTATATTACAGTAACAGGTTGACACCTAACATCTAAGAATTCCAAATAGCATTCTTAGGGGCCAGTAGAAATATGTATGAGCACCCAAACATTTAAGTCCAGGGGGCAATCTTAAATTGCTATCTAGGAAATATTACTTTACCTCAGAATGAATTCTACTGATACCGTGAATTAATTTTAGTATGCTTAAAAGTTACAAAAACCATTGCAAGGATTGATGAGACAGCAAGGCACACATATATGTATGTGCATCGCTTTCTTTGTGTAGTTTTTAAGTAACTGTCTATATATTTCATCCATCACAACCATACATCATTCCATCAGCATTGCAACACAAAATACCCCCTGCCTCTGTCCAGTAGTTTAAATGAAAATCAAAAGGAAATCGTTATCAGTTACACCCGTTAATGTCAAGAAACTGTTATATACCATTATACTTTGAATTTCCAAAGAGACAATAACATTAAATGTCCAGAAACGTATCTCAAGGAAGGAAATCTATGGTTCCTGAATTACTTCCATTTGATCCAGACGTGAAGGGAGAGTCAAGAAACAACAAAAACTTGCACCTGATCATTAGGGGTTTTTTTTAATATACATAAAACATTTCTCTGAGATGAGAACTCTGTTTCCACTTCCATGAAACTTTCTGTATATGCCTCAGAACACTTTGTTAACATATTCATTACAGAAAGTATCATCTCCATTCTACAAATAAAGTCCTGAAACAGATCTGTTTATTTGACACTGTTCACACATTTGGAACTAACTCTACAAGAGATGGTCCATTTAAAACAAGAACAAAACAACAGTAACAAAAAAACAGGTTGCCAACATAAATCTAAGTTATGCAGATAGAAGGGTACCAAAACATTTTAAAGATGCTACAGAAGCAGGTGAATCCTTAATAATTACAATATGTTTTTTACAAAGCTGTGTTTTTATATTCACAATTTATTCTCCTTCAAGAGTTTCCAATAGACTAAACAGACATGTATTGTCCTTTCAATGGTTTCCCAAGTCTTGATTTAGCCTAGTGGTCAAGGTTCAGGTCAACGCCTTGTCATGGACACACACGCATGAATACCTTGCCAGAGTTACTGTGTTTGGGTCGCACCCCACTGACAAGAAACCTAACCAACTCTCTGTCACTGAGCCAATCCTGAATTCTTTAAAGCGTAAAATTTTCACTACAAATTGTGCATGTCTCATATGCCAAACGATGGTCCCTGAAATAACTGAAGCAACAAAACGTGTAATGACAGCAGACAACAACAGCAGCTATAACAATATGCACCCCAAAAATGCTTGCACTTTCTTTTAAAAAAAAAAAAAGTCAACAATCTTAATTCTTAGTCAGGCTCTTTTAATTTGATGTGTAGGAATGGAATTTTAATGAATAGGATTTTATACATCAGGAATTAATAAAAAAAAGACTTTATCTCACTTTAAAAGTATGTCATTCATTTGTAATTGCATCTTATTAAATAGTAATCTATTTTAAATAATAAGAAGTGCAAATACACAGATGGTAAACAGCAGGAACTCCTAAATAGCATAGTCCACAGCTTAAAATACTTGTGAAACCCTTTCTTCAACGTACAGTTCTTTCAAGAATAGTTCACAACAGAAGAAGTAATTAGAAATTGTGTCTGCTTTAGCTCTTTTAAACAGTAATATTTCCATGTACCAGCTGTCTTCATAAGCATTTGTAAAGACATTCAACATGTTACTGTATCCAAACATCATGAGGTTCCCGGCACAGGTCTTTCTTAGGGAATCAAGCTGCTAAAAATAGCATGGTAGTATTTAAATTAAAACCCCCTCACAAACTGTGAAAAAGTATGAGAAACATTTCACTAATATCAGTGAAAATGTAGCAGCAACATAATTCAGCAGGTCATTCAGATCCGTTTATATAAAGCTATGCAAACATTTGATTATTACGACGAGTGAATTGAATTCAGTGGCATTACACATAGCATCAGAATTCTATATACACACTATATACAAGACATTATTAGACCAGAGATGGCTATTCTGCTTCTTCCTCCTCCTTCCCTCTCATTAATGCAGTAAATCCAGTATGAGTTATCACTACTATCTCTATCTCCTGAGCAATTAACTTACACCATCATTCTACAGTCTCTAGTTCTAATTTATACTTAATGAAAAGAAAGTTAGAACCCACATGCACATGAGTAAATACAATGACATGTAGCACACTCTTAATTGTGATACTTGTGTGACAGTTTTTATATATATATATATAAAAATTGAAATAGGTTCATGCAACAGAAATAAAATTGTTACAACTGCACAAAGACAGCTAATGGTTTCACTTCAAAAACAACTTAGGAACTGAATTATAAATACAATACTTATAATACTACAAATTAAAATAAATTTAATTGTGTTTCCAAGCTGGTGTCTCAGTTTCATTTTTTTATTGGCCTTCTCTTTTAAGCTATTTTACAAGATTTTCTTTCCATAATGCAACTAAGACATGCATATATTTAAACTGTATTCCCATCTTGGTATGTTTGTTATTTTACTTATGCAGAAATGACAAGATTTATCCCATAGGTTATGAGTAAAAATGTATATTTATATTTGTTTTAAATGGTTCTCTTCTGAATCTCAAGCACTGATATTGTTGCCTTTACTACAATTGGGGATTTGGAAAGCTATCTCTGCAGGTCTTCCCGCCCGCCCCCCCCCCCAGTGGATTAAAGCTAGCTTAGGGTAACGTGTGATCTAGTCAGTCTTCCTCCAAGGAATGTTCTTGGTGCAAAAAGTGAAAATTAAACCTGAAGGCTTGAGTACAAGGTGCGAAATGCAAAGCTCCCCTTGTGTTTTCTCATCATCTTCAACTTCCTTGTTAAAAATTTATCAAGCCTACCAGTTATGAATATCAAGCACTATCAAAATGCATGAGATTAAAACATCAAGGTTCATAGCTTTAAGAAACTATCAGCCTGAGAAACTGGATTTCTTTTTCCTGAATAACATGTGAATTTTCCATTATGCTACACTATTTTTTGTCTGAGAGGAATATAAAACAGATGTTCAAGGTCTACAGCCCCATACAGAAACATATATCACAAAATAGCCCACAGAGGCTTCTATAACAAAATTCTAGGTTTCTTTTTTATTTATTTATTGTGTAGGCTTTCTGCAGCCCGTAGCTGTTACTTCTTCTCCCAGGCTGAAGGCTTTTTGCTTGAGACCCTAGTTGAAAGACGTTTTTAATTCACACACCCTACTGCTAGTCTCATTACAAGTAAAGGAATACCCTCAGTGACATACAGAGATAGTCCTAACTTCAGGCTTGCATGTAATAGAAAAATTTCTACTGTAAATTTTTTTAATATATATATGTATATACTGAGTGTGAGACACGTATATATACATATTATATACATCTAATGTGTACCTATTTATATTATATATTTGTATATATACACTTAATTTTTTTTTTTTTTAAGAAACAATTCTAAAAGGTATTTAGGCATTGCTTCATACAGTATTATGACACATTTAATCTCAGTTTCAACAGAGACAAAAACTTAGTTTCCCTTGAAAATATTTACGTAGTAAACAGCACATCCAGATTACATGCTGGAGCTAAAAATACCAAATCTAGCCAGTATTTGTTCAAATACACCACAGATACTTTCAAAGATGCTTTGTTAGATACTGAAGAGCAATACAGCTGTGTTAGCTGTACTGTTGTACTGACAAAGCTATTCTGAAAACTGATCCTGAAAACAGTTTGTTCAATGTAATTGCAAGGAGCTCCGCACTAGGTTATATTGTGCAAACCAAATGTATCTCAAATCACTTTTTGAAAATGAAATTAAAGCTGTCTGAATCATTTAGGCCTTACCCTTTCAAGTGGAGAAATGCCACACCACCATGAAATGTACAGACTGAAGCCCTAACTTCCATTAGGAACCAATTTCTCTAGCAGATGTGAAATTCAAACATGCAGCCATTAAAGGAATAAATGTTGTAACATTACAAAGCAGGTTTCACAATATAACAACAACAATATAGTAAAAGACAAAATAATATTTTCATGTTATTTCTAACTTCTGTAACAGCTCAGGAATTCACGTATTAATTTTTTTTTTTTCCAGTGTAAATAGGTAACAGCTCAAGAATGCCAGCAATTATTTCATATTCAAAGGAAGGTCTCCCTTTCACTAAAGGGAACAGAAAGTGGCCTTACAAGTTAAATAATGTTAATGCAATCATAAGCATATGATGCTGTAGTAATGCAAAGTTCATTTTTGCTATAACTTTGCATCTTATGAATGAAATAACCTTGCCACAAATCCAGTTGAGAGGGGAATAGATCTTTTGCATTAAGTTAGAAGTCTTTGCAGAAACATTAGACAAACTTTTTGATAGTCAGATCACATTGTTACAACAATCACAAGCAAACAGTTCAAGAAACATGACCGAAGTTAAGAGAAAAACAACAAAACCAAACCCAACAAAATGCAGTTTTGTTTATGTCAACAATAAGAACAGTAGGTGATGCTAGGGCATCTGGCTGCTGTCAATTTTTAAGCATTATATCATTTAGCTCTGCTCGTATCACTTTAATTCTGTGGTGACGGAATTAAATGACAGTAGCAGCTAACATTTGGTAACTACTTCTATAAGGCTGCTGCAAACACCAGCAATAGCAAGAGTAAAAGGAGGACTCTACTGTTCTCAACAGCCTAGAGCTAGTGAACACAGTGCATCTTACACCATGAATTTTCTAATACTTTTCAAATCATAACACACGTAAACCACAGTTTAGTCTTGTCCTGAAATTATACATTTTTCAGTTATACATGATTACAAGCAGAACTGCTTTGAACTTCTAGGGAAGTGATATAATGTGGGTTGTTTTGTTTTTTAAAGAATTAAAATCAAGTGGCACAAAGAAGTCCTATCATCAACCCCTTCCCCTCCCACCCCAAACTCCTCTAGATTTCAGTCTAATGACTTTTTAAAATCTATTACAATTAAATTTTCAAGGCATTTATTATGTGATATGTAATCTTAGTCTCAATTTCAGGAAGATGCAAGCTTCAAATTCCCACTCATTTTTAAAAACTAAAATATAAGCATTTAAATCACCTTGGGACTCCCCCTTTTTTCCTTAAGCATGTGTTTAACAGATGTATTTATTTTTTAAAATATTATTTTAACCTTTCCACCAGTCTGAAAATGTCAATGGGATATACATAAAAAAAAAAAAATCTTTGGGACTCCTCCTTAATCTATATGAGCCTTGCAGTCAGTGTAAGTTTCAAACGCAATCTTAGATTTTTATGACAAATGCCAACCATGTTTAGGTTCCTGGTATTTCTGTGAGGTGCTGAGATGATGACCTTTGATCAGATTTATTTCTGAAGTATGACAAATTGCATTGCTGAAAGCTTACAGTATTAAGCAATTACTACTAGCTATCTCTGATTTTTTTTTTTTTTTTTTACTTTGGATATTTCCAAACACACATGCAACTTCCTGGAACGAGTTCATTGGAATATTGCGAGGCAATAGGCTCACATTTCCATAATCATGTCTGATAATGATTCCATTCATGTCTTCCATGATTCCATGATCACGTCTGATAATGCCAGGAGTATGCGGTTAACTAAATGACATACAAAAATGTATTTTATCCCAGTACTTGCAACAGAGAATTCATAAGCGGTTTCCTTTGCCAAATAAGCTGAAGAGTGTTTCACTCACACAGACACACACCCCCCTCAATAAACACAGGCTTCTACTCTCCAACTTTGAAATAATGACTGAAATTTAAAGGAGGGTTCTTAAACATCTCTAAAGCATAAGAACTCCACATAAGTATAACAGATCATTCAGGTAACTGGTTGTTTGAACACAACAATTCTTCCCTACTAGGGTCTGCTACTGTCTACTCCAGGCCTGGTCTGCCCCCCTGTTGAGTATTAAAATAAGACATTAAATGAAGTTTCCAACCAGCCTGCTTCTGCTCTAGGAGAACTTCATTCCATCAGTGACATTAATAGTTAATAAAATTAATAATACTTTACAGTTTAAAGCACTGATATGAAGTCTTACCCTCAGGAAAATGGAAGCCTATGTCACTGAAGCCATGTGGTATCTTACAATTTTTCTAAGGGGTTTTATTGACAAGCTCTGGCAGCAGACAGACATATTTCTGTTTAAACAGCTGCAGTCAACCTTCTACAGGCCATCACAGAATCACAGAACCATTAAGGTTGGAAAAGACCTCTAAGACAATCAAGTCCAACCGTCGACCCAACACCACCATGCCCACTAAACCATGTCCCTAAGCGCCTCATCTACACGTCTTTTAAATACTTCCAGGGATGGGGATTCAACCACTTCCCTGGGCAGCCTCTTCCAATGTTTAACCACTCTTTCAGGAAAGAAATTTTTCCTCACGTCCAATCTAAACCTCCCCTGGCGCAACTTGAGGCCATTTCCTCTCGTCCTATTGCTAGTTACTTGGGAGAAGAGACTGACCCCCACCTCGCTACAGCCTCCTTTCAGGTAGTTGTAGAGAGCAATGAGGTCTCCCCTCAGCCTCCTTTTCTCCAGGCTAAACAACCCCAGTTCCCTCAGCCGCTCCTCATAAGACTTGTTCTCCAGACCCTTCACCAGCCTCGTTGCCCTTCTCTGGACACGCTCCAGCACCTCAACGTCCTTCTTGTAGTGAGGGGCCCAAAACTGAACACAGTATTCGAGGTGCGGCCTCACCAGGGCCGAGTACAGGGGCATGATCCCTTCCCTGCTCCTGCTGGCCACACTATTTCTGACACAAGCCAGGATGCCATTGGCCTTCTTGGCCGCCTGGGCACACTGCCGGCTCATGTTCAGCCGGCTGTCGACCAGCACCCCCAGGTCCTTTTCCGCCAGGCAGCTTTCCAGCCACTCTTCCCCAAGCCTGTAGCGCTGCATGGGGTTGTTGTGACCCGAGTGCAGGACCCGGCACTTGGCCTTGTTGAATATCATACAGTTGGCCTCGGCCCATCAATCCAGCCTGTCCAGGTCCCTCTGCAGAGCCTTCCTACCCTCGAGCAGATCAACACTCCTGCCCAACTTGGTGTTGTCTGCAAACTTACTGAGGGTGCACTCGATCCCCTCATCCAGATCATTGATAAAGACATTGAACAAGACTGGCCCCAAAACTGAGCCCAGATCTGTTCTAGCACATATATCCAAAGCCAAAGTAAATGTAAACACCGTATCCATTGCTGTTGTGAAGTAGTTTGTAACTGATGTAAGGTATTAAGTGAAGACAGAAAGATGCTCAGACACTGAAGAGCTAATACTTCAGCTAAGTAACAAAGGTAAAATAATATGAATGTAGCAATGCCTGTAGTAGCTGTGTAACGCTCACAGACATAAGGGAGTATAAGGTAAGTATCGTACACTGACAAATGCTCTCGTATCACACAAACAGGTAACAGAATTGGTCTCAGGCTTCATTTCGCCCATCATTCTTTTTTCACGTCAAAGACATGAATTATGTGGGTGAGAAAGAACTGTGGCATTACCGCAGTTTCAAGTCATCATCACTATTAAAGAAACCGTCCAAATTTTTGTGCAGTGCTATTGCCTAGAAAAGTCGGTTTTGTTTTCCAGTATTATGACACTAATACAATGCTTGCCAAGTGAAGTTTGAAAAGAAAGAACTAATGATCATGGATTTTACCATTTTAGTTTGATATTACCAGCAATGCTTGAGTTGCTTTCAGCAGAGAAATCCTAAAAAAACCACCATAATCTGAAGAGATGCCTCCAGACTCTTCAGTTTGCTTATATTCTGACTTAGAACATCCCACAAATTACAGCACATGCTATGAGGTGCCTGCACACCACACCATGTACCAGAATAACATGTGGTACAGACCGGTGACAGTATGTGATCTCTTTTGGTGCAGGGACAGACTGGTAGGAATAGATTCCCGCAGAACAGCACACCACCAAGGCCTCTCTCCCACCAGGTATGTTATGCATCTGGGATCAGATGCAGCACTACCAATTCATGAAATACAGGTGCTGGAGTAGACTAATCTAAAGCGGAAGGGCAGCTGCAAAGCAAGTCCTGCCCTAGAAAGGATTATATTTGTCAACCTTGTTTTCAGACAGGTAAAAAGTAATGTAAAACAAGAGGGAATTTCTAGCGTGGTCACTTGGAACAGCTTCTGCTGGTCAACATGGGCGAGAACAAGGAAAACAAATGTCTGTATGTGACTGTATTATTCAACATCACAAAAACTGCCAACTGACAAAGAGACTTTTCAATGGCTGTTAAGCAACTTCCCAACTTTCAGTTGGACATCTAACATTTTTATCTCTGAAAATCTCTCCATAACGTGTGCACAATCTAATGTTCTGGTGAACAAGGCAGTTTTAAATAGCACTTTCTTTAAAAGTCTGATCAGCTACTGAAAGCTCTAAAGGAAAAATTCTCTTATTCTGATTCACTGTAAGATAATGTCTCCCTTAAGAGAGTCTAGTTTCCTTAAGGTTCCACTAAGACCTTTTGTCAAATAAAAGGAAGATTTATTAGGATGTACTTCATCTCACTTGCCTGCTAGTACATCTCTCAAAAAAAAACCAGAGACAATGTGTTTCTTGGATTACTTAAATATGTTTATAATGTACACTAAAACAAAGAACATTCTTGGAATTTAGCCTTATCTTTAGAAGCTGCTGTTCAAACTTTTCAGATCCAGCAGTATAACGCACATTTTGACTTTATAAGTAATTTCCTCACATATCTACTTCTGCAGTTTATGTCCCACCTGTATCTGTTTTATGAATGCCAGTGGGCTTTAAATATCTACCGCATTCCCTTCCCCTCCTTCATTAAACACATTCTTGACACTTTTTAGGACCTATATTGCACTCACATAAAAAGGATTTATGAATAAATGTGTTAGATGAGCTCCCACTTACCCAATCTAACATCGAAATGCAGCAGCAGTTAATATCCTTAGTTTCAAAGTCAGGTGAGAATTCCCTATGGAATATGCATTGTGCAATATTTGACATAAACCTAACATTCCTTTTTGAATTACAAATGTATTCTCTGAAGAGTACGAGATAAAAATACACAATCTTGCAATATAACTTCATGGAATGTTGGAATTAACATCAATGTGTTCCTGTGCCCTATGAGCCGCGTCAACTCCTTGGCTGTTTACAAATACCAAGCAATCACAGCTATGTACATTTGTATTAAATTCATTTATCAACCCTGTTGCTCTTCTGCTTTATTTAAAACCCATTTCTATGTGACTGGAGTAGGCTCTCACTGAGTATTTTTTTCCATCTGTAAAATCTGTAATGTACAGAATAAGCCATTTTTAATTACAAACTAATAACAAACTAATGGCATAATTTATGTGGTAACCTAATTTGTCATTTGAACGCTGTAGAAAATAACAATAGCTGCCAAGGAAGACATCCTAGAAAATTGTTATAATACACATTTAGATAACTGAAACCTCATCATACTATTCCAAATTAAGAATTTATAAGGAATACAGAGCAAATAACAACAGCACAGTAACCACAGCAGCATACAAGTCAGTGAAAGTGAATTGCCAATTAAGAGCAATTAAGTTTCCTCTACTTTTCCAACATGCACCTTCCTCACATATTTCAAATCACTCTCAGGTTTTACATTCCAAGCTGTGAGAGATACATGGAGCTAGTCATAAACTTCATACCAGCAAGAGACGCCTCCCATCCTGCTAAGTCTCAAAACGAGGGGTGATAAAGCACCAGCCATGTGAGATATCTTAAATTGATGAGGGTTAATTTCTTTAGCATATATAACATTTTCTATAGCGTCAGTTGTTCGATTCAGTATTTAGATGTAAATTATGTATAACACTAAAAAAATTACATAACTGCTGTTTTGTGTGGGTTAGAGGTACGTTTGGGCATAAAATGAGACTGAGACGAGATGTATGTGGAGTTGTGAAGGCAAAAAGCATGAAAAGCAGAATTTCTAAGTGCAAAATAAAGCCTGAGAATGCCTTTTTATGACACCACATAAAGTTGCGTTAAAAATGAACTCACAGTATTTTTGGCAAATATTGGAAAGTTGTGCATTCTAGAGCAGAAAGCTGCAACTTCTTGTCCAACTGAATGTGTGGTTCATCAGTACAAAAGCACTGGAATCCTTTCCATAAGACAGCATTCTGACACCACCTCCTAAGCTCAGAATATTTGTATTTTCCAAGACCTTTGGTTAATCACTTCCAAGAATAAATGTACTCTCTCCGCCTTCTAGAAAATGGTCAGTCTTTATTTAAAATAGCATTTTGAGTCATTTTTAACCAGTGGTCTTTACTTTGTTTTGTGAATCTTGTAGTCTATTGGTACTATTTACTATCATGTTATATAGCTACTCTGAAGTCATAAGAAGTATGAAATATGACACAGGAAAGAATTTCAATATGGTCTCAGTAAAATAAACCTCTCCAAATGTGCCATACCGACTGAGAACAAAAGAAAAATTTCACCATTCTCTAAAGACCTGGAGAGGTAGTCATTTCACTGCTGTGTACATATTTGCTAAGTTTAATACATCATGAATTGGCCTGAAGACTGTGAACCCATGCAGGCTATACAGATAAGTTTATTAAATATTGCTGAAACTGAAACTTTTGACATCTGAAGATTTTTTAAGGCAATTTCTAAAGCTATGCCTGACTTACCAAGCATCCATCTATTGGAGAAGAAACTATGTAGGTACTTCTCAGCTTACTTGGCAAAATAATACAAGCTTCTCAGCTTCCATGGAAATTTGTCTTGGCTTTCTTTCACGGACTGAATTTTCCACGAGGAGGACTGTATATGAAATTACACTTTGAGATTGCTCTGTCAAGTCCCTCATTTACACACACCTCCAGAAAAAAAGCTTATCCTACAATTAAAGAGGTGTCACAGAAGTAGTCCAAATACAATTTAAAATTATAAGCAAAACTCTTGGATCCAAGGCTATCCTACACTGCATCTCCACTGTCGTCATTAATCCGTACATTGTTCCAATCCGTTTTCTAAATTCACCTGCCACTGCAACACAAAACTACAACACTAAGTATAACCCCTTTCCAGCTCCAGGTGACATTCAGCTACTGCCCGGATCAAGAAGCTGAAGAGACGTAGCAATGCCACAGGTATCAGTAACTTGAACCCAGTTGTGCTACTGTAAAGACAAAAATATTGCTGAAAGAATGGGCAGGCTTAAAGCTGTTTGTTCATACTCCTACTGGACAATGTATCCTTGCATAAAATGAAAGACAGATAAAGGATTCCCAACAGGTAGGGAAGAGAATTCTGCCACCCTCCCTCACTGGGTTAATCCGTGGCAGATAGTGAATGATGTTTCCTTGTTGCTGCTGTTGCTTTTCAGACTACAGCTGCCAAATGTATCTTAAGCATTTGAAATTATCAAATTTGAAATTAAAGTACATCTCTGAGAAAAGAATGTTCTGTTGCCTTGAAGAGTAAACTCCTGAAGCACACCTGAGAGAAGAAAACTGATCTGTTCAAATTTAATACATATCCACGCTAAAGAAAATAAAATAAAAGAAGTATAAGAATAATTGTTACAAACATCATGTGCTATACAATTTTGAGCAGCTTCCTGCATTCTTACATGTGTAAGTACACTGGAATGAGAAAGGAATTGAACAAAATTTAGGTTTACAAACAACAGGAAACTACAAAATATTTTACTTCCTTAACCCAAAACTGTAACAAGTGAAAGACTTAAAAGAAAAATAATTTAGTGTTTTTGATGCATGTGTGTATTTGCGCATGGAAGTTAAGATACATACTATGTACTCTTTATCTCCATTAACATACGACATATACCTCAAAAACACCCCAAGAACAAAGCTCTTTTTTTTTTTTTCCGGAGGTTTGACTACTTATTTCTCTCTGCAGTGATGCAGGAATAAACTGATCAATGACATTGCTGAGTATCACAAAGTACTGGGTGTACTTGCCTGATTCAGTGTTCAGTCAAGTAAGTAGAAATCAAAGTATGTTGTTAAGATGTTAATCAGACCTTTAGCCTTCACGTTCAATACCACAACTTTGTTCTGTAAATTCTGGGAAAATCTGAAGTTTTTGTTTTGGAGAAAAAACCTAAAACTTTCATGCTAGTTACAGATTACAATATTTTTGAAAATTTTTTCAATTACATAGCCAAAATATATTGTAAGAAATATGTCTGGCCTGTGGAACTGGAAAAGCTTCTGCAGAGTGTAAAATTCAGTCTCCTTCATCTTTAAATAGTTAGCAGGGGGCCCTTCAGTATAAAAGACTACTATTTCTAGGGCAAAATAAGAAAATGAAAAGGGAGCACTGTACATATTTCACTTATTAAGGGGTAAAAAATAAACATTACTGGAGTATTCAATGAGCTACAAGGCACAAGTGTGCTTTTGTTTACACTTCTCAGTAAATATAGAAACATTTTTGTAACAACCTTTGTTATTTCAGCAGATTCATGTTGCACCTTTTTGCTACAACCTTTGTCATGAGAAGGAGGTATCAGAATTATCATTCTTGATATTTCTGACCTTTTCAGTATTCAGGTATGTTTAGATTCACTGTCAGTTCCACCTCTTCTTCACAGGTTTCTAAGGCTGTAACTGAAGAAAAATGCAAATTGCCAGCAAGTCAAATTACAGAACATTAATAAGGTCAAAGCAGTACAGTTTATTATCATCTTTCACAGAATACATGAAACATTAACACTGTGTTACTTCATTCTCATGACAATAATTGTAAAGAGACCTTCCTGTGCAACTTATTCTCATTACAACTTTAAAATTACATTGTGATTTGTAATCCTGTAGTCCTCTTAGAATTTGTCTCTCTCTAAATATCTTGATTATTTCAAAATGCATTGAGCTGCACATGAAATACTTTCTGATAACATGCCTTATTTGTACTTCAGAGTTTTATTGAAACTAATGGAAAGCAGAGAGAAGTACATTAGCAGGAAGACTACAAGACAGCATGCCATTTCACGTGCAAATGCATGAAAACAGTGCATGAACTCCATGGTTGAGCAAGAGATTGGATAAAGGCCTTCTTTCATCCTACTCAGTTTGAATTATTCTCTGATTATATCATTCTGAAGATCAAACTACAAGCAATGGCTGAAAATGCCTACTTAAGGTATAGTGTATTGTACAGGCAGAGAATGTCAAATAGTCAACAAAAACTGCTCCTGGAGATGCAAGAATGGGCACGCAGGAATCCTTTGAACTCAGTTAAGACAATAAAATTGTTTTATAGTCACACTGTATCCAGCTGAAGACACTATTACTAGTACACTTGCAATGCAGATTCTATTCGCCACCTGGACAGTGACTGACCATTCCATTCAAGAAATTCAATTCCCCACAAGACAATTACCCTATGTAAAACAGCACTTTATATATAAATATATGTACAAAATACGTGTATTTTTTTAACTAACACTTGGTCCATCAATATCTATGCAACAAAAAGGTTTCATATGGAAAGGGAGGAAAGTAGGATGATTTCCTAAATGGAGATAAAACTCAGACGTCAACAAACAGGAAAATGGCAAGAGATAGTAAACCAACCAGAAATAAGGAGCAGAATCATCTTCCAACATATAGAGAAAAAAGCAAAATCTCTAAGTAAAAGGAAAGAAAACTATTGAAAAATCAGCTCCAGTAACTGTCTGGAACCAAGAGATCTGTCTTTGGTAAACAGCAGCATACATCATGTTTTTGTCTTTCAGCTTCATTGCACATTGGATACAAAAACCCACTCATTTACACCACGTTATAAGTCTAATTTTGAATTCAAACACTGCAAATATTCATCTCAGTTTCTAAATTAAAATTTCTACGATCACAAGTCTCTATCATTTCTCTAGAACGTGCCAAGGTACCACAAAAAAAGCTAGGTTCATAATGTTACCACTTCATTCCAAACTTGGTAGTATAGAAATACTCATTAGATTAACTTCGATATTCTTACAAGAGTAGGTTGTTTTTTTTTTTTAATATGAATTCCAGATCTGGATAAATTTCAGCATTTTGAGATATTGAGAGGTGTGGGGCAGTGATAGACATTGAAAACAGAGACACTGCTTCTTTAATTACTATAAGAAAATGAACACAACCATCAAATTTTTATTATATCTCACTCCTCATGCAATAAATACATGAACAATTTAAAAATGTGTTAAAAGCCCTGTGCCAAAATAATAAATGACCTAATTCGTAGTATTAGACAAGCATGAGAATTACACTCAATGTTGTGAATAGCCCTGTGGCAAGACTTCTCATTGAAAAGCTTTCAGCATTACTGCAATGGGAGACAAAGTTTTCTCTCCCATTCCACACTGCAACATAAACTGCCCAGCCCAAACTGTACGTTTCTCATAAGTTAATATATTCTTCCAAAAGCTAGTAGGCTTCAGGTTTACCTAGCCTGACCTTTTAGATAGCAAGGGATGGATTTTCAACTCAGTGCTAGAAAATTACATCCCATTAGCACCCACAGAAGTTGCACACCAAACTCCCCATGCAATAGGGTGAACGTTAACCTTAAATTGCTCAGGAAATATTCATAGAAGCTTCTAAATTACACATTACATATGGAATACTTTCCCCTGAACAATAAAAATATCCTTGCTTTTTATTCAGAGTACCAGTGTTTGACAGACATAGCAAAGCTGACTTGAAAGTAAAAGAGATGGCTTTCAATTATAATTAATTTCCTGTACACCGAAATAAGTAGACAATGCTTAAGTGTTGATATAGATTCAATTTATGACAAGATAGAGCAATTAGTTAAGATAGTATCAATAGGAAAGGGAAAAGATCAAGGAAAGAACAGAAAGTTACATGATATTCATGAGAGCAGAATGGGCTTTCCGTTTCGGAAGAACTGCTACTTCAGAGTTCTAGCTGAATCTAACACAGAAGGCATGTTCTCATTTTTAAATAAAAATAAGAAACAAGAATTTATCTTTTTTGTTTCTTCAGATCAACAGAAATGCATTCATGTTGCCATGCCTCCATGCATTTCCTGAAAACCTCTTCACTTTTTTAGTTCATTCTAACTTGCCAGATTTATTTAGCACGTTCTATTGTGAGTTCAGGTAGACTGTACAATTTAGAGGTTTCAGTTAAATGTGGACTGAGTAACACCATATTCCTAGCAGATTTCATGTGTGTCTTGTTCACAGTAACCAGCTTCTGAGCAGGCATGATCTGCTTGGCCTTGGAATAACATTGCTTTAGGGAACACTACCCAGTTCTAGCATAGAATCACTATGGTTGGAAGAGACCTCCAAGATCATCGGGTCCAACCGTCAACCCAACACCACCATGCCCACTAAACCATGTCCCTAAGCGCCTCATCTACACGTCTTTTAAATACTTCCAGGGATGGGGATTCAACCACTTCCCTGGGCAGCCTCTTCCAATGTTTAACCACTCTTTCAGG
>NW_008824900.1:1920161-1951289 GCF_000699105.1 Pygoscelis adeliae | reverse complement strand
CCAGGCAGCTTTCCAGCCACTCTTTCCCAAGCCTGTAGCGCTGCATGGGGTTGTTGTGGCCGAAGTGCAGGACCCGGCACTTGGCCTTGTTGAATCTCATACAGCTGGCCTCGGCCCATCGATCCAGCCTGTCCAGGTCCTTCTGCAGAGCCTTCCTACCCTCGAGCAGATCAACACTGCCGCCCAACTTGGTGTCGTCTGCAAACTTACTGAGGGTGCACTCGATCCCCTCGTCCAGATCATTGATAAAGATATTGAACAGAACTGGCCCCAATACTGAGCCCTGGGGAACACCACTCGTGACCGGCTGCCAACTGGATTTAATTCCATTCACTACAGCATGAAACCACATCTTCTGACGTGCAAGCAGGAACAGGCAGAAGAGTAAAATAAATAGGAAGAAAGAAGAATACTCACACATCGTATTTTTAGGTACCTAAATTTTCCTCAGTGGGCTATATTCACATTATGTAGTTTGGGTTGGAACCTAGAAAGTGATAATCTCTCATCTGCATGACATAGTAAAATCCCAGTCACCTGAAGTTAGATGTCCTCACCCTGGTTTTCAGTTGCACAAAACGATCATTTTGGATTAAGTTCTTTATAGAATTAGAATGACACAGCCTATAGCTATTCTGCTTCACGTGCCCTTACTTTCAGATCATACAGACAATCTTTTCCAGCTTCTCCACCACCTGTACTTACTCTTGGAACATACCTAGTTATGAGCCTTGCCCCTTGTTGTTAGGTGACTAGTGGAAGATCAGAGACACAGCTACACATATTGCCTTGACAGTGAAAACCTCTTAGCGAGGCTTCCTAGAAGATTCCCAACTTTCTTGCTTTGCCTCCTGCTCTGCCTCAAAACTACACTCCTCCTACCTGGCTTACTATAGTACTCCCTTATAAGACACGTCAGTAAAATTATCTTACAATTCTTTTTAAGCCAGGTCACTAACACAATTTAAGTCACAAACTCTCAACTAGTTGAGTCAACCCAAACAAGGAGTGGAGAAACAAGCAACAGAAGGCCAGAACTTCATAAACCAGTTCTGTTATCAAAATAAGTCAATATATCATGCAATCACAATCCAAGGCTCTGTATATTTAAACAATTAAACATAAATATGTACTGAGAACTATCAGTGTCACACTGTGGCAATGAAAACCACTGAGGATTAACATGTTTCGGGCTTTTGGGAAAGACTAGATAAAAAGTTCACAAGTGCCTCCTGCACGGTAAGCTCTACTAGCTCTGTCCTGAATTCAGTCACTCAGCTGCCATTTGTAACAGCAATCAGCTGAACAGCAGAGAGTGGGCTGTCAAAGACAAGTTATTTTATAGAGGTACAGTAATAACATTTATGAGATACTTGTAAAAAATACTCACAAAGCTTCACTATAGGACTAATTTTGTAATTGAATTTGGACAATCTGAGTTACTTTGGGAGTGGTACACCTGTCTTGGAACCCTGCATGCTAACATAGGTCACGTATGCAGTGTGAGCATATCCAGTTAGGAAACACATTACTCTCAATTCTGAATATAATCAATGGATACGGACAGATTCTGAGCAGAAGGTTTGGAACAGGAAATTATCTTTCATGATAACTGGTCAAAAGTTTAGCTAGGTCATAATTTTATTACAGACATATAAAATAATTCTTTTAGCACATTAGACGTAAACTACTCACCTGGGAATGCTCAAAATTCATTTTTTAGTGTAACTATTAGATTTTGTTATTTTTGTTCTTAGAAGGTTTAAAGCGTGTGATGTAGCAAGAGCATCTGAATCAAAGATCTATCCAAAACTGTCCCAGTATTAGTACATTCTGTATCATATTCACTCACACAAAATTGTATGAAATTATGTCATACTAGGTTAGACTGTTTTCATGTCAATTAATCAGTGCCAGTGTGCTAACTCTACTATACACTCTATTTGGTAGTAATTTGTTGAATGTGGCTTCCATTGGCATAGCATGTAAAAATGCATTTTCCATTTTTTTTTAAACACCATAGTGTCACACTACTTGATAAGTCCTACTATTATATTATAGTTTGCAAAGCCTTTTGACCTCGTTTTCTCCCAAATTCCGAAAACATCCTTTTACTTCTCTACACTGTAACTTGTAACGTGGATTTTTTTTTCATTATCTGAGTCAGTTGCTTTTCGTGAAATCAAATTAATTGGAGACTTTCTCTAAAAGACATGATAAATGGTTGGTTACTTTTACAATAGAAACCCATGTAGAATATTTAAAGCCAGTTCACTTGAGTGCAAGCATATTGAGCAGACATTAACAAAAAGATCACCACATTGCATTTCTTGCATTTCCCCTTGCAGTACTGCCATAATGTTTTACACTGCAAAGAAAATGTCTAAATTCTGAACTGTCCCTAACATATAGCATAAGCAATGCCTAGGTAGGAAAACTCTGATGAAAGGTTGATGTGACTGGAGAAGTATCTTTGATTCCTAGGCTCAGCTAACAGCTTGAAGCTGGCGGTAAATTGTCCCTTTCCTGTCTTAGCACGCAGGAGCTTTCTACCTGAAAAAGTGCCCAGGCTGCAGTTTCCAGCAACACGTTCTCAAAGTCAGTTTCACCTTTTGGCAGCCCTAAAGGAACCCAGATCACGTTAGGCGTCAGAACTTCATATAGGGGCAAGAGATTTTAAAAAAAAAAAAAAAAAAAAAAAAAAAAAAGTCTTGTGGGAAAATAAAACAAAACTACAATAGTTAATAGTGCAATTTCCTGTTTACAACAAAGATGTCACCTTTTTTTCAACGAGGTCTTTTGGAGTGAATCTAAATGGGTTGCATTATGGCACAATGAAAAACAGAAATAACACAAAGCCCTGCTGATTCAAAGATAAATGAAACATCAAAATGGTAGCAAATTTTTAAGGTTACACTGACAAATTACCTTAGCACTAAAAGATTAATTTTCTGTTTTTATCCATCTCTATGATAAAATACATATACCCACACTCAAAACAGACTTACACCTGAACAGTAAAATGCTTGTGAACAGATATGGAGAAGCACACTGCAAGATAAAATATTATATAATATATAAAAATTCTAATACCAAACCAAAAACAAATTTATGCTTTTCCATCTAAGTCGTCTTCTCCTCAAGAAGCAACTGAGTAGGAAGGGACAATGTGAGGAGTATAAAAATAAAAATCTGTGGTTTGTTGGTTAGTTTTATTTAAATAATAGTCCAGAAATAAAATGAGCCCCTTGAAGAAGATTTTAAGTATTTAAAAATGAAAGAGGTATTACATTTACAATTCTATGAGTATTTTCAATTATTTTCTTTTGACCATAAACAAATTAAACTGACTTATTTCAGCTTGTTTATGTATTTTTCAAAGATGAAAAAGAATTGTTAAATCCTTTTAAAAGCTTTTGTCATTGATGTCAGGTGATCTCTAAAACATGCCATGTGCAGATGACCATTAGAAATAAAAAGAAATCAATCAAATTTTGAAATATGCATTAGGAATATAAAATTATGACTATTATATATTAGGATTTAAAAAATCCAAGTTCTGGTAATCATTTAAAAATTTAAATATATTTATAGGTAAAATCCTCACAAAAAGAAAACAGAAGCACCAACTATTTCCTATTTCTACATGAATATTCAGTAAAAACCAAAGCTTATGCCATTCCCTGCTACTGCAGTAATTAAGTATTCAGACCAGTAAACAGCTCGGTTGGAATGATTTTATGACAAATGACCAAAAACATATCAACCATAAAAACCCAGCCCTTCAAAAATCCCTCAAGCCCAGGAAGCTCAATCAATGTGAAATAGTCGGTAACTTCAATGATGGCAGCATTCGCTCACTCTCAACTCTGCATAAATCTGATGACAGGCAGTTTTCCTCCATTAACTTCTACACACACACAAAAAACAAAGAGGAGAAAGGTAGGTTTTAGAAGCCTAACAGACAAGAAGACAGAGCATTTAAAAAAAAAAAAAAAGCCAATACAGAAACCAAGTCTGCTAGTTCAATGACTATTCGATTGATTGGTAGAAGGGGAAAAAAAAGGTCAAATAAATGAATAAAGACTAAAATCAATGAATACAGACACCACACTATATACAGGACACACGCTAACTGAAAATCCCTTTATTTTCTGAAGTTCCCATATTACAAGAGGTGCTAGAATGTATATGTGCTGAAATGCAGAAGGTGAGGATCACAGATTTAGTATAAGAAGAACACTTTAAGGTTAAGATAAATGTTTTGAATTCCCTTCATTCCAACTTCACCTGATTTGATTAAAAGCAGCTTTGTTGTAACCAAGTGCACTGCAGGATGTAAATCATAATCAAAACAGAACTGTGTATATATATCCTATGCATTCATATGTACTGTACGCTAATATGCATTACATGTAAATAGGTTCATACTAAGATAATGTTGAGTCAGAGGAAGAAAAAAAGAGAGATGGATGGGAGAGAAAGCAAAGTGATGATTTCTCAGTATATGGAACATTAAATATTTAAGGTGGCATATTTTAACAATTATAAACCTCAGCAGTCTTCAGTATTGAACTCCTATTTTTGACCAACTCTCAGGTATTATTTTCTCTGTGCTTTTCACATGGAACTAGCATATTAATTAGAATGAGATCATCCAGTTTAATCCAATAATGCCAATGTTATCGGAGGGCTGGACAGCATCCAAATTTCATTTCAATTTATCACTTTGGTATTATAAATGATAAATCAATATTTCTAATAGTTTTCCATTCTAATGTATTACAGTGGAAATAAGCCAGCATAGCCTACAAGAAATATGCAGATTAAAAAGGTTATACTTTGAGCGTAATGAAATGCAATTATTATTTTTTGTTAAATGAAACTTGGAGGCAACTGGTCATTGAAACCAGGGGAAATTCAAGAGGAATTTGAAAAATTAACATCATTTTGAAGTTAAAACAAGAAGTAACAGGTCAGTGAGTCAACTCAGCTGAAAAAAATGTTCATTAGCTTTGAGCAAGGTAAGAGAAGTGGAACAAACTCCTAAGAATTCAAAAAGCATAACTGAAATGTATATGCTTAAGTATAGCTAATCATCACCATTTTCAAGAGAATGTCATATACACACTAGCTGAACAGTGGCACTTACATAACATGGTAAAACACATCCATTATTTAACCGCAGGGAAAAATTTATAGATTTTCCTCACCTAGCCTACATACATTTAGCTCAATTAAAGTTCTTGTACGCTGTCCTGAAGAGGGATGGGCTCAATCACATGCTCATGAGTTTTCTTGAACTAGTATCTTTGTAAAGGAAGAAGATTTTTTTTGTTTTGATTTGGTCTTCAAGATTGTAGCAGTAAAATGTACTCTGATTGACAGGACATAGAATCAGAAGAAAATATTCTGCCTTATTTAAGTGGTCAAATAAAGACAGTTAAGCAGAGTGCTGTAACATGCATTTGAGTGTATTTCAGACATTATATCAGTAAGTATATAACACAAAAATTAAAATAATTGAAAAATAATTAATATTTTAATATTAGAATAAAAATTAGTAACATGCCATTTCTAAGTGCGTTATCTCACATTCTGAAGACATAACAGCAGCTTCAAAACACTCTACCAAGAACTGTAGTTCTCAATATTTATTCAAAAATAAATGCAATTCAAACCAGGAGTTCTTATGATTAATTTGTATTCATTTTTAAACTAAAAAATAATCGATTCAAATCTCATTTAATATAATGTAAAAACAGCCAATTCCATTAAAATCAGTGCTGTAAATCTTGCATGAGATGAGAACTAATTCCCATTGATTTCACTGAAGTTACCTAACATATTCACTTAATCAGTAAGCAAAATCAAATGTATATATCTTGAGTCAGCTTAAGAAACAATGTGAATCCCACAGGAAAGTTTAGTCCTCAGATCTCAAAATCTTAATAGTTTGAACTGAAGTGCAAGACTTACTTTTTTTTTTGAACATAAGGGTCTAACTTGCATACACTGAAAGACCAAAGCACGGTCGTGAATCAGTTGTTTTCAGAGCACACATGACATCTAGGGAAATTATCTCAGTTTCTAAGAGATATTCAGACTTTGTAGAACAGTAACAAGGCATTATGGGATTTTTAAAAAATGTTTTTATTAAAAACGTTAAACTCCATTTGTTATTCTTCTGAAGAAATTAAATAGAAAACATCAAGCCAAAATGAAGTCTAAACTACCAGTGCCATCTTGACTGAAAATCTCCGACCGAGAATAATCTTCATGAACTTCAGAGTGGAGACAGGCCTTATCAACATAGAACTTAAAATGTTCCCTGACCTTGTGCCTTGGGTATGAAAAGATGTATTTTTTTTTTATTTTTTTTTTAAATCTCTGTGGGAGCTTTTTTTTTTTAAGTACATTATAATTCCTGTGAAGAATAAAAATAATAC
Source organism: Pygoscelis adeliae (assembly GCF_000699105.1). Classification (NCBI taxonomy): domain Eukaryota; kingdom Metazoa; phylum Chordata; class Aves; order Sphenisciformes; family Spheniscidae; genus Pygoscelis; species Pygoscelis adeliae. The sequence continues at coordinate 1,944,840 of NW_008824900.1, read as the reverse complement.
AGCTGCTTTATGGCTTTCCTTAGATAACATAAAATTTTAATTTTATTATAGTCTATTGTTATGAAAATTTGGACTTATTTAAAGCAGTGTGTATTTGAGCAGTGTGTAATTTCCATTTTTGGTATAACTCCCCAGTTATGAAACACTGCTGCAAAGGTGTAGGCAGATCCAAGACATCTACTGGTTCCAAAGACAGCAACTTAGACAGTATACTGAGAAAGAAAAGAGAGACAGAGAGACCAAAAGAGAATGCTGCAATAATAACAATACAAGAGGCGCTGCTTGGCAGCTATGAGGCTCAAGACAATCGTTAGTCCCTTTACATAAGGGCAGCAGCCAAGACTGAACGGGCAGCTCCAAGAGGGTGCTTGATGCAGCAGGAACTGGTCACACCGATGAGTAAACTGCAAAACAGCATTTGTTTTCTTGCTAAGACTGAAATGGATGGAATTTTCTTCTTCATTTAAAGTATACGCTATCTTCATTCCAGAGCAGGCCTGTTGGCAGAACTGTACATGAATTTGCATGAATAAGACCCATGCTATCCCTTTTTTGCCTTCAGGAGCATTTGTTTTTCTCTTGTTCAACACATGAATTGCATTCATTTAGCATGCCTCAAAATACAGGGATCAGAAATTTTGTCCTTCTTAAAACACACCAGTGTACCAAATACCCAAGATTCTAAACTCTTAGTTTCTTGTCTCTTAGTTTCATGCATGTTAATGAACCAGTAATTTAAAGAGAGACAATACTTTTGCTCTGTCCTTGCATCATGCTGGGGGTGGGGTGGAGGCGTGTGAGAAAGAGAGCACTCAAGAGAGATGGACAGAGACCGACAGAGACACACACACATGCATACACACTGCTCTTGTCTGGAAACTCATGTACTTTAAGTCTTTTACATTACCAGCTCATTGTCCTATCCAGATTCTCTGAGGGATCACCTTACGTTTCCAACTTCCAAATAAGTAAGCAATAATGTTAAGAGATGACACGTATCTATTCTCCTGATAACACCTAGATACTTTAAGGCATTTTCATTCAGACTTCCTTCACATTAAATCATAACACTTGCTAAGTATGGGACATTATATGAGAATATTTTTGTGATAGTTAATATGTCCATAAAGTAAGTTCTGGTAAAACGCATTGTAGTGCACAATAAAGATCTGTATGACTATGCAGTGATTTGGTTATTTCAAATGAAAGAAAATAACCCTCTTAAGCCTCCTCTCTTCTGAAGATTATTCATTTTAAAAATACAAAAGTGGAACACAATTCCAGGTTCCAACAACTTGGAGTCTGGGCGTAATTGTTTCTGAGGAAATGCTGCTAAGCACATCTGAAGATCCATTTGTGAATCTCTCTCAAATCCATGCCTGGCATTCCAATCTTTCCTGTCCATTGGTTTGAATGGTGTATGAATTAGATTAACTGTCCTGATTATTCAAAGAAATTTAGCTTAATGACCTGCAATTACTTTAATGGCTTTGAAATTCAGAAGGTAAGAAGGCACTATGTTTCTTTAAATGAACATTAAATATAAAATGTCTCTGATTGACTGTCATGAAAACCCAATTTTATTGCCATTTAAATTATTCAGAATCAATATTAGACATTAGCTATAGTTAGGAAGCTTATGAAGGACAGAAGCATCTAAAAGCTACCTTTTTTAATATTGAATAATTGCATATTGTTTTGAAAATAACAGGCTATTTGCTATGTATCACTGTTTCAGAAAGCAGAATCTTTATTTCTTTTTAACACTAAGCTATAAAAAAGAAAAATGGACTGAAGTTCATCTTTGATGAGTTTGTGCTTAAGCTCATTTCCCCACTTTGATTTTTGAATTTTCCAAGTTGTGATGAATGCCATTTATATTCTAGTACCATCATATACCTCCAGTCAGAGGTAGTAAAACAGCACTAGCGATTCCACACACAAAATGTAGTAAGAAATGTTTCAGGTCAAGTATCTGTTCAGCGTAGTACAAAGAATTAAAAAAATCTTGAAAAGATTAAATTAATGAAAAATGCATAATATTGATATGTAACAATTCTCAATAGTGATTTAAAAATAGCTTCAGTAGTGCTGTTGCTTAAGGATACAACATTTCTAAAGAGTAAAGAAAATGCATAGGGAATGATAAAGGAATAAAATCCATAATATGTATAAACCAACTTCATTCATTTTTCTTGCCAGTTCAGGATAGCTAAAATACAAGGTGGCATAGACAGACCATTAGATCCCTCAGCTCTGATTCCGGGTAGCAGCAAGCACAGGGAGGATGGTCCTTATGTTTTCTTCCTATAGTATAGCAGAACATGGTAGAAACTGCTTTTGTATGAAGTGATCTTCAGGCTATAATGATATTCTAGACCCCCTTGAAATTTGTTGTCTCTGAGGAGTACCACGTTGGTTGTTAGTCATCCATGTTGGTGGTCATTTGAGCAAGAGATAGCAACATAAAATCCTTACTTTACAGTTGACGTATTTGACCAACTTTCTCTTTGTATGCAACACTGTGATCAAGTAACGGCTCTCAAAATTGCCGTTGTCCCTTGATATTTACCTTGCTAACACTTAGCACACACTAAATGTTTGTGGACAGCAGAAGAAAAAACTGTATTCATCAAAACAGTTTCTCCTTCTGCATAGGTATATGTTTAATAAATTAGAAAATACAAGCACAGAGTAATCAAGAGCTCTTTACTAGTCATACAAATAGGATTATTCAAAGGAATATGCTTAGCTACTGAATTGGAACACCTCCCAAGACAACTTAAGCTTAAATAACTATGTTGTGGGATACCTATAAATAGTTAACTAAAACCCATCTGTGAGACTCCAGAGTTTTTCCTTCTCTTTTGAGGAAACACAGGCAAGAAATATTTTATGAATTATATATTATATCGCAAGTAAATATCATTATATATTATATTATTATACAACATTATTTTTTCCTAAGTTAAAGGCAAATAAAGTCATCAAGTGCTTGGGATCACAGGAAGAAATAACTTGTGGGTATGTTCCTTAATCTTAAAAAAAAAAAAAGGGGGGGGGGGGGGGGGAGAGGTATGCATGTCACTGCAGTCTCACATTGTGAAAAGGCAAAAAAAACCACGTAGGACAACCCTATTTTTGCATTGAACTCTGGTTTTACTTTTCATCAATGAACGTAAGACCCATCATACATTGGGCCAGACTGCTAAAATCTGTTGGGAAATGTTGAAATATCTACACAAGCAATCTATTTTTCATAGCTGTGAAGCATAAGCAATTTCCATCGACTCCCATCACCAATTGCAGTTGACTCACACTCTGGAAATCAAATCTCACATTTAAGTATGCAACTTTAGGCACCCGATTTTGATAACTTTGGTCTGAGAGTTTTGGCTCTACACAGAACTATTGTATTCAATATAGCTGATACTTATTCAAAATCTATATTGCATTTATTAATTCAAGTCACTTAGTTACAAAGTTTCTCCCACATTCTTCCAGCCCACTCCTATTCTAAATTTCTAGGCTAGAATTTATTTCAGAGACATTTCCATATGAAATAATTTTCCCATCTAACCCTCTAACTCAAGAAATGGCATTAAGAAGATACAGTTGTGATATTTTTTCACAGAATAATCATTATAGTGCATAATAATGATAGTAGTAGTAAAAATAAATCACAGCATTGAAATGCAAACAGCACTTTACAAGTTTTGCAACAGCAGTTTGTCCTTGAGAAGAAATAAACTGCTACTGTTTGTGGCGCACCATGGATCATGAACCAGCAACTGCACACATTTTAAATAGAGAAATTACAAGGCTTTAAAGAAAAAAAGTTGTTTTGGGAAACATTTCAACAGACTCATCCACCAAATAAACAGCAAGTATTTCTGTGGGACACTTTCTGTGCCAGATGTAGGACCGTTTTGTGTTCCCAGGGAATGCTAAACAACTTCCCAATAACGGCACAAATCATTCACTATGATAGCACTGAATGGAACATTTCAATTGCTTAGGTGTAACAGAACACTGTAGCCAGGGCTTTACAAAGCTCCTAGCTAATTTCTGTAATGTAGACCTAAAATAATATTAATAATATAATATATATTAATAACAACATTAACAACAACAACACACCTTAAGAGACCTTATTAAAAATATCCCATTTGAGCAGGATCGAGGCAAAAAGTACTATTTCCACTCCCTCTGTGATGAACTTTTGGACCAACTATGATTATTACCATTCTTATGTTTTGTGGGATTTCTTACTACAAACTTCTTGAATTACAGCAATTATAAACAGTGAAAACTTTCAAGTAGGTTACGTGGAATCACGAGGCCACTTTAATTGTACCTGAAATTTCATGCTAATAACTTTGCCCAACAGCAAAAACAAAACTCCAAAGAATCAACTGGCTGTAAAAGCTTACTGTCCTCCTACAATGAATGTCATATGCACTGGATTTGTACTTTCTTCTCCTTCTCATAGCCCATAATCATTTCCATTCCACCTCCAAGCCAAGCAAGAGTAATAACTTGGAATCATAGAAACTGTCCAAAAAAGCTATGTGCATTCATACAAACTATATTATTTGCCTCCTATTCATTTGAATTTCACTGTAATACACTGAGAAATGCAAAATACAATCTGGGGGCATGTATTTAAAATCAGCTGATTCCTCTGTATACATACATACATGAATATTGAGGTTAGAAGCAAGAAGAAAACATGATGAATTAAGCACAGAGGGAAAGTTTGCTGCATTTCATCAGTGCTCTTTGAAAAAAGAATGTTTTCAACAAAACTGATAAAAGAATGGCCTAAATTACATATGAAATTTTAATAGTTAAAATGCCTATTTCGTTACAGATTATTTTGAATATATTGAAGATCAAAGATATAAATGACTGGTTTTGAAAGTTCTGATAATTTTCTATTTTAAAAAAAGACTGTCGGGAAAGGATAGTTAAAAACAAGGAAAGTGATAAGAAATCCTGGAGTAAAGATGTTGGTTTCTTATTCAAAAAAGCTATTTTTAAAAGCAGAGCCTTTCATGGTGAAGAGAATGTTGGACTTGCTTCCAATAGCAATAAAAAGAAATTTACTGCCCCCTCCTGGACTGGTAAAACAAAGTTATGTTTTCTCTGAACTCAGTCACAGAATTGCATGGATGTTGTTCTTCATTAGTTAATACAGAGACTCCACCCATATATAAAGTTGGTAGAACAGGTGATCACTATGGATGACTGCTGGAAGTTAAAAACCACCAAGTTCAACACAGGAGGCTAAGAAGTTTAGATTATTTCGTTTGGATCGTCCTTAACTATGTCTGTTACATAAAAAAAGGTATAATATTTTTGTAAAAAACAGAAATACACAATGTGATGCTTTAGTGGAAAACAAAAATGTACACAAAGTCTTAGAAAGCAACACATTTACCTTCATCAGAAGAGAGATTCAGTATCTTAAGTGCCAAAGGGAAAACGTTCTGTCCTAAAGGGCATGATGATTTATTTATTTATTTATTTAAGTTAAGCTGGTTTGGGTTTTTTTTGGTGGGTGGGGGGGTGGGTGTTTGGATGGTTTGGCTTGGGTGCTTTTCTGGGGTTTTTGTGGTTGGGTTTTTTATGGTTTGGTTTGCCTTTTGTTGTTGTTGTTTTGCTGAGGCGGGGGAGGGTGTCCAATTCTGCTTTTGCCTATGATCCCTTACTTTTCAAGGTTTTAAGAAAACACTGATTACTCACAAAAATACAAAATGCCAACTGATCCTGCCAACAGAAACTATATATTACTTCATTTTAAAAACTAATAAAAATAGCCCATGCAAAATTTAACTTGTAATAAAAAAACAAAACAAACCACCATCAAAACATAAATAGGAAGGAAATAGGTTACAAGAGCTTTGGAAAATACTAATAAAAAGATTTTATACTTAAAAAGTAAACAATTAATATGACTATATTTACAAACTACTTTTCGACAACAATTGCATAAAAATCAACATTTGTTGGCACAAATTAGAGTAAGGATTGAAAAGGCTTTGTGAAAAGATAATAATGAAAGAGAAGCAGTGCAGAAGAACAATGTATATGGATGCCAAAATGAATGAGGTGAAGGGACTAGAAAGCTAAATGCAGCAAAGAATCTTTTTAAAACATCAGAAATTCAACCTAAGCCAGTCCCACGGCAGGATAGCATGTACAGCTGGTACATAGGTGGCATACAGCTTCACCTTGCTAAGTTGGCACCTGACCTTGTCAGTGTTATGGGTGCATTTCTACCAGGATGAAATATGCTTCGATAACTTCCCAAATTATTTGGCACAAACGTCCTTTCTATCAACATCAAATCTGCCTATTTTCTGCAGTCTGCTTGATATTTATTGCCACTGATTTATAGGCAATGCAAAGAAATCCTGCTTTTTTCTTTAGTTTGAGATCCTTTATGCCCTTCCTGGAGCATCACAAAGTGATACAGTTCATTATCATGTTCAAAATCCTATTAAATGTTGTTCATGATGTCCTTTAGGACTAGTGCTACAGTTGTAGAAGCAGTATCTACTGATCACTGCACAGAGTTTTGCCTTTTGGGATGAAAATTAACTTTATGCTAGCAGATGAAGTTCTGAAGCACTTGCCCTATAACCTATATCTGTGCTTTTTCAAAACCCCTCTGAAATGACAGATTATTTTAAGCCATAAGAACCTGCAGCATCAGATCATCAAGTAAACAGTTACTTCTCACACTCTGCTATGCAATCAACAGATTCCTATCCATTCCGCACTAAGTGAAGCTACCTCTTCCTTTACAAATGAAGTACAAAAAGATCATCATTTCTTTCCAAGAGAAAAAAAAATAGGTTGTTCATTGCAGTTTGGAAATAATCAAACATGTGTGCTCAAGCCTCACACAGATGTTAGAATGCTTTGAGATTCCTTGCTGATGAATATGGTAAACCAAAACACTCATCTGAACACTCAAAAACAATGCACAAATGAAACCCTGGCCAACTAAATTCACTCTGTATTGATGACTATGGCCTTTAATTTAGATTGCTCATAAAACTCATGTAACTGTAGACTATCCAAACATATTAAAAAAATAATGTTTTATTAATCTGAGAAAAATACATAAAAACATTTATAAGCCTCTAAAGTTATCAGCACAGAAACTGCTTTGAGCTTCGAAAGGCAAAGTATTTTACAATTATCTGCTTTGATATGATACTCACTGTATTATTAAGTTTAATCAACTGTTAATATGAAATAAGGAGGTCTTCTAAGTGCCTCATAGAACATTCCTTACTGATAATATATCAGAAGGTGTAGATAGTCCTCAAAAAAAATCTACTGATTTCTCAGACTACCATCCACACAATATAAATTATTATTTCAGAGGTACCCACTTTGCTCCTTTTTGTCATCAAAAAGGATGTGCTTTGGAAGGTGTTATGCAGATCCGTTTCAGCTGTAGAAAGAATAGTTAGAATATTGAAAATAATACAAGCTTGAACAGAAGTCAATCTTAAAAAGGGGACTTATCACAACATAACAAAAAAAATTCTGACTGATATCAGAATCTGACCTCAAATAAATAAAAAAAAGTCGTAACTGCTGTAGATTTCAAAATAAAGAGATGGGAGAAATTACAATACAAATACCAGCCCCGGTAATTCTTCCTCAGCCCATGCAAACAGCAGTCTTCCATGTTCATACTTTGCCTTTTACAAAATGCATAATATTCCCCTTCTCTAAATGCTTCTGGAAAGCCTTTATAGGTATGAGGTATCTGCCATCAGGTATCACAGAAGGTTAGAGAGGGAGGAAGGTATTCGGGGGAGAAACGCGTGCACAGAGAGGCACTTTAAATCTCCTCTGATTCTTCCATCATCTAGATGCCTGCTTACACTTTTTGTTCTACCTGTTGAAATCGTCCATAAAAAGTAAATCTGACAATTTTAGAAGCTAATTCCCCTTCATTTGAAATAAATCTTACATTACAGGTAGCATTAAATGGATTTGTCTATGCAGTGGCATGGTTTAGCTGTGTAACTGCTAGCTGCATATTTCTAACTGCTGTTAGAAAATCCTAACAACATTAATTCAATTTTTCTGCATAATGAAGAGTGGAAAAATGATCTGCTATTTCAAATCCAGTTTAGGATGACAGACACTGATTTGCCCTCATTAAGATGATGTTAAATGGTGTTGTAGAGTTAAAGTGATGAGTTTTATTCTAAATGTGCGTTTCCATATTTTAACCTTTTTTTTTTTTTTTTTAATTTAGCCTTGTCTGTCTTTTCTAAGCATATTTTGGGAACATTTTCACTTCTTTTCAGTTCTGCTTGTTTTAACTTCAAGTATTGACTGTATTCATACCTATTATACTTTTATATTATTTATTTTATACTATAAAATTAGTTCACATTATCAGACAGAATGGAAGTGGAGTAAAAACCAAACTTTGAAGATATTTGTATAGGTAATGATGAAATCAAGCTAGTGTATTGTGTCTTCTGTGACTGGCAATAGATACATTTCTGATCAAGGTTCAGGATAATCCAGAGATCAGTTACAGAATCTGCCAGAGGCTTACAATGAGGCTTTGGACCAATCACCTCATCTTTCACTTTCTTATGCTGATTGTATGTGCTTAGATTGCATTGCCTTTGAGGCGCGGAGAGACACAGGCCTTATAATGACCATTAGATTTCCAGTATCTACCAGTTACAAATTTGTTCCATCTGACAATGGTAAGGCACCAGAAGAAGGTCAATGCATGGGCAAAGCAGCCGTCCACCAAACCAATTTTTCCATGCCTGTGGTACCCAAGCAAGGGTGCCAAAATTCTTTTGGCTGTTTAATTAAAGTTTGTGTATACTGGAGGTTGATTTTGTATTTCAAATGACTTGCAAAGATAATACTTTTGGCATGTAACATGCTCATCAACAACTGACAAGGTATTTCTGAAAATGTGAAGCAGGAATTAAACTGTCCCCCTCCAGATCCAGAGGGACAAGACACATTTTGGAAGAGAAGGTCTGTTACACAGTATTGGTCAACAAAACCCAACAATTTTAAAAAATAAAATAATACTATTTTTAACTAAATTGCTGAAGAACTTAAGAAAAAACCCCACACATCACATTGATAAGCCAGAAAAGAAACAACGTTAAATCTTAAAGGAAACGCAGGAAGAGGACCTTGTGATGACAAGTAAAGTGGAGTTTTATATCTATGTTTCAACCGGTGAAGCGGCTTCTGTTCAGACTATGAACCTTTCCCTAGGCAACGAAAAGCTGCACTCGTGTTTATGATGATTAATTTCCCAGGCTGTTATGTTTCAAGGTAATAAATTATTTACATTAAACTTTAGTAAAGCTGTATGAGTTCAGACTTGGGAAGACATTTTGAAGGTGTGAAAAGCATTGGGATGAGGGGAACTAAAATAAAATGGCTAGACAAAGAATCCTGTCAGCTTCAGAGGGTGAAAATTGTAAAAGTAAATGTAATGATTGACTGTAAAATATGTATGGCTGAAGTGAAATTTTGAGAATATATTTTTGATTCAAAGTTTTCAGGACTGAAGCAAGAGAATCTTAAGGTTGTAAAGGTAGGGAAGCGTATCTGTTGATGTTACTGTATTGTACTACTCCAAAAATGTGAGAAAAAAATAAACAAGACATTAAAACTTACAGTCAGGATCCCATGCATTCCACAGAATGCTCAAACTACATCTTACAGCAAGATTTCTGGATTATATTCAACCACAGTTATGCAGGTGCAATAAGACTGTATACATCATATGCTAAGCCACTATTAGAAATGTAAATAAACAACTAGGAAAGCTCCTATTCAAAAACATTAGGTAGACTACCCAGAAACAAATGTAGCCTAACTGATAAATAAATCTTCCTGTTTTCTACAGACTAAGAAATTTGTCAGCAACGGTAGTAAGACCCCACGCCATGGGGAGCCAAGACGTATTAATCCAGAGAAGATCCTTTCTTACTCAGTTGCTTTAACAGATTGAAAAGGTTAGAGAACCCAAGTGCTGATGCATTCTACCAATATTTTTTTTAACAGATAAGAAAGAAACTTGACAAATGTTTAAGTAATTAAAATAATGTCCAATTAGTGTATATTTCTCTAATCACACACACACACACCTTTTTTTTTTTTTTCCAAATGGATTCTTTGATGCCTTTTCCCTTTAGGTTAAAGAACTTCCCCTTTGTACTCACAAAGCATATTCGGTAAAAAGAAAATAAAGTATAAACAGAATACAGAATGGGTTGCCAGGGGAAAGCTAACCTATTTTACTATCAAATGGATCATGACGCCTTCAGTTAATTTAAAAAAATCTTACCTATTTGTATTAAGGGATTAAAGTATTATGAATCTCCTCCAATTCGTAACTCAAAGATAAAATACAGGCAAGTTGTAATCAGTAAATCTGTTTTTGAAGCAACAGAACCTACGCTACAAGATTTAAAATGTGTCCATACTGACATAAAGAGCTTCATATTTAAAATATTACAGAGTCTGAGATTGCATGTCCTGGTTTGTTTACTTTGAGTCTAACAACAAAGACACACATTAAGTATGATTTAAAGCTTACGACAAGAGACTAGGAATCAGTAGATACAAATACTGAGTAATCCCACTTGTACCGTGAGCCTGCTGTAGATCCTGAGGCAATTCACCCGGTTTCAGATTTCTCATCTATATGGAAGGAGCAGATAACAATACATACCTATCTACCACAGGTGTTTCAAAGTGAAGTTCTTCAATACTTGGAGAGTTGCCTCAAATTTCTGTCTTACTCAAATGCTAAAAATAATTACACTGATATTTTGAAGCTGTGTCAGTGGATTTCTACTTGTGCGATCTTTTAAAAACAAGGTCCTAAAATGTTAGTTTGTTGAATCAATTTACTGGCTTTCAATAAAGCACCTTTAGGATACTTTCGGCTACATTTATATGACACAGGCTATACCATTTTAATAATCTGTGCTTCAGATGTATGGTGATGAGGGAATTATTGCGCACCTGGGGGGATAGCGTAATTAGAAAAGTGGCACAGTAGGGGAGTAAAAATGATTTAAAAATCTTCAGAAATTAACCAGTCACTATTCCATTGATGTTTGTTTTAAGTCGCTATAGAAGCATCCAAGTGAGAAGCATGAACAGAGAATCAAAGGAATTTGTGGTATTATAAATAATTAAAATTTCTGCCCTATCATTTCTCAAAGCTCATAAGAAGCAAGGACGTGCAACCAACTGGGTCAGACAAATGAATCCATTCACACAGCTGGTAAAAGAGTCTGCTTGAGCATAGCTAATGTGCTGGGGTAGGAATATTTGAACAGGTGTAATTATACTAATGATTTATTGAATGTTTGATTAATTGGAAATTAAGTGAATGCACAGTGGCAGAATTGTCATAGCAAATCGTTCAGATGTTTGGTTTAAAGGTGCTCAGTCTCCCTTCAGTAAAGCAATTAAGAACATCCTAAATCATGGAAATGAATTATCTGTGCAGAATTATCTGATGTAATGATATTCTTACACACAAACTAAAACCTATGACAAACTACCCTAACAAGAAGTGAATTCATGAACATGTGAACTTAAAACACAACTACCTTATATTGCTCATGAAAACAAAGGATTAAGTGGCCCTCCTGACTTCCTGAGATATAATGTGGGAGAGAGAGACACATAGAATTATCTGAATAAAGTTCCCAGTCTAGAAGGCAGCCTAGAAACCTCTGGAATAGGCTCACATTGCAATCGATTAATCAATTAATTGATAACAGAGCTATATTCCAGGTAAGTCTTCGATTTCATGTTTTGAATGAGTATTGTTTTGAAGTAACTTAATAAAGAAGCTCTACCATTACCTTATTCAAGTTTTTCAAGCAATGGTTACAGAATCTGCCAAAATAGGGTTCTGACATTTCTTTTTCATTCTGAGTTCACTGATTACAAATCAACTCCAATTCAAAATGACTGAGTGCTAGAGTTGCAGGCTCAGCTTGGGATATGACATCTAGCTGTTCCCTGGCATATTTTGACCAATCTTTACCATTTGGATCCAGAATTTGTCTTGCAATAGCTTTTTAATAATGTAGTTCATAGAATAAAGCAAAGTCCCTTCATAACTGGGATATTATCAAAAGACTAAGATTATATAATGCAAAGCTAGAATCAGAACATGCAAATGAGTAGTCAGACTGCAGTAGGTAATTATCAGATAATAGGTTTACTATTCTTATCATTTGAAGTATTTGGTAAGGCAGTTAAAAAAATTTTAGAAGAGAACAGTAAGCCCACAGCTAGTTCCTGGAACATAAGATTTCTTTAGGAGTTCTATTAAAAAAAAACAAACATAGACTTTACTATTAATCTTGATCAGTTTAAGTGAGCCTGTCAGGACGTAGATCAGGACACCACAGGCACGCTGCAAACCCAAACTAAAATCAGGACCAGTAATTTATTTTGTACTTTTGTGGAAGAAGTAGGTTTATATGAGTGGGACAGTGGTGTCAGCTTCGAAAAGGCACATTACCAGAGGTGCTATTCTGTTTGAATGTTTCTGTTGAAGTTTATGCATATTTATGTGTGACAGCTAGATCACAGTTACCTAAACAAGCTGTTTTCTATATAAAACTGGATTTTGTTTTTTAAATAGTCTATACAGAGAAGAAATCCTTTATTCATACACAAAGCAAACAGCTCTGCTTAATTACTAATCACAGCCACGATGTAAGAGGACCTAGCAGCTACAAAAGATTTGAAGATTTTCACGTCAAATCATGGTGACTCTTTTCCCACAAGGCACTAATTATATCATGATGCAAACCATACAACGTCTTTAGTTTAAGCACAGAGTTCTAATGATCAAAATTAAAAAACAACCTGTGTTTTCTACATTTACCCTTTAAACAGGACTCTTGTTCTACCTACTAATTTTTTTCTCATTATGAGAGGAAAGAGTCATAGCCCTGTGAGCTTGTTGAAACTTATAAAAGCAACAGGACTAAAGAGAGATCAAGTGAGCTATATCCTATTACTTGTATGCTCACTCAATTTGAATAGCTCCTTCAGTAATACTTGAAAACACTTCACACTATAACCACAGTAAAATGGATGCCACTTGACAGAGTCAAGCGTGGAGCAAGTCTACAACATCATACTGCTCCTCCTTTCCCACTTTGTGGCGGAATCCTCTGATCCTGATTAACAGAAAAGCTTAATTAAAATAAAATTAGCACTCTTTGCTTTCCCTGCTGTCCTCCCTGCTGTGAAAATCTACTGGTACACCAACTTGTAATTACCAAATTGACTTATTTAAAAATGTGTTCTTTGAATTTCCATTTATCATATTTTGTTCTCCAGCCAATCTGGCTTTTTGCCACTTCAACAAAAACAAACACCACCCTTCCATCCATATAAAAGATGCCAATATAAAGATCATTGCTAAGCTCCAAATTGTCTATCAAGGAGTTGAAATTTTACTTATGGTTTTACATAACCCTATGATCTTAAGAAACACATGCATAATTGATATTAACATGCCAAATCATAATAAATGGCACATACACCTAGTAAGCTATTCACAGAGAAATCTCGCAAAGTTAGAAACGCTATAGGCACCTTTAGAGGGAGAACCTAGCAAAACAATGAGCAACTGATTCACCACACCATTGTTTTTAATTTGGTTACTGACAACAAAACAAAAGAGGAAAGCTGACTGAAAACAGGTTGACAGAAAACAAGTTACATCCAGGACATCACCAAGTGTTGATTCCTTTGTAACATGCCACCCCTGAAAGAAAAAGTGTTTGCTGGTTAAAACCCCAATTTTTGCAATTAAAGTGAGGCCCTAAACAAGGTCAACTACAAACAGAGTCAAGTGATTTACATTACTTGCAAGAGAACTCAGTTACAGTATGTAAGGTAAACATGTATATATTATTTATTCAAATGTAAAGTAAGGTGGAGAACTAAAGTTATATTTAACCTTTACAGAGATGTTAACTTCAAGCTGGGGTTCACAGCAGATGAAGACTGCACTAGTGTAATGGATGCACTTGTGTGCCCTTCTGTCACTTTCTTGTATTGATACTTCACCTGCTTCTAGTTCTAGGGAATGGGCTATTCATTAAGTCAGTCAAAAATTATCTATCACTGGAGTACTGTCTACACTGACTTATACACCACCTCCAAATGCATACAGATTCTGAGAGATAATCAGTGTAAAAAAAAAAAAAAAGGCATGCCTAAGAAGATTTAAAAACAAAGAGCAGTCAGTAGTAGATCCATAATTATGTTAAGCCTGTGTTCAACACAGAGTAAATCCAGATGTTAAAAGGGGAGCGACCTTTCAGCCACCTGCATCCAAACATGCATATTGTTCTACTAGAAACTCAGTATGAGCATAAATTTCACAGAATCACACAACAGTTGACACTGAAAGGGGCCTCTTGAGGTCTGCAGTATAACCCCCCTGCTCAAAGTAGGGTCCACTACAGCAGCCTGGTTAGAACTTCGTCAAGTCAGGTTTTTAGTATCTCCAAGGATGGAGACCCCAAAACCTCTGCGGGCAACCTGTTCCAGTGTTTGGCCACCCTCACAATAACAATAATAACAATAACAATAATAATAATAATAACAACAACAACAACAATAATAAATAATAATCTTATGTTTAAATGGAATCTCCTGTATTTCAGTTTGTGCCCATTGCCTCTTGTTCTGGCACTGGCCACTACTGAGGAGAGTTTGGCTCTGTGTTCTTTATGCCCAACAATCAGGTATTTCAGAGAGAGGTATTTGGAACTCGATCTCTTCTCCAGGCTAAACAATCCCAGTTCTCTCAGCCTCTCCTCGTATCTCTGATGCTCCAACCCCTTCATCATCTTTGTGGCCCTTTGCTTGGCTTACTCCAGTATGTACATCTCTCTCTTGTACTGAGGGCGCCCAGAACCGGACACAGCAGTCTAGATGTGGCCTCACCAGTGCTGAATGCAGGGAGACAATCGCCTCTCTCTACCTGCTGGCAGCCCTGGGTACTGCAGGCCTTCGTTGCCACAAAGGCACATTGCTGACTCATCTTCAACCTGTTGTCTACCGAGATTCCCATGTTCTTTTCTGCCAAGCTTCTTTCCAGCTAGTCTGCCCCCAGCCTATACTGGTGCACAGAGTTATTCATCCCCAGGTGCGGGACTTCGCACTTCCCTTTGTTGAACCTCATGAGATTCCTCTCTGTCCATTTCTCCAGCCCATCAAGGTTCTTCTGAAAGGCAGCACAACCTTCTTGTGTACTGAACACTCCTCCCAGTTTTGTATCACCTGAAAACCTGCTGAGGGTGCACTCTGTCCCATCATCCAGGCCAAATTTCAAATATAATAAATGAAAGTGGAATAATTAATTAGCACATTTTGTCCCTCATTTTCAAAGCAGAAACCTGTTTTATCTCTGTCAAGAATCCATTGCTTTCCTTCTCTGAACTGTAGATGCAACTATCACACCTCAGGTTTATCTTAAGATATAACACAATGTTCTGCAGATATCCAGTTCTCTCAGCCTCTCGTCGTATCTCTGATGCTCCAACCCCTTCATCATCTTTGTGGCCCTTTGCTTGGCTTACTCCAGTATGTACATCTCTCTCTTGTACTGAGGGCGCCCAGAACCGGACACAGCAGTCTAGATGTGGCCTCACCAGTGCTGAATGCAGGGAGACAATCGCCTCTCTCTACCTGCTGGCAGCCCTGGGTACTGCAGGCCTTCGTTGCCACAAAGGCACATTGCTGACTCATCTTCAACCTGTTGTCTACCGAGATTCCCATGTTCTTTTCTGCCAAGCTTCTTTCCAGCTAGTCTGCCCCCAGCCTATACTGGTGCACAGAGTTATTCATCCCCAGGTGCGGGACTTCGCACTTCCCTTTGTTGAACCTCATGAGATTCCTCTCTGTCCATTTCTCCAGCCCATCAAGGTTCTTCTGAAAGGCAGCACAACCTTCTTGTGTACTGAACACTCCTCCCAGTTTTGTATCACCTGAAAACCTGCTGAGGGTGCACTCTGTCCCATCATCCAGGCCAAATTTCAAATATAATAAATGAAAGTGGAATAATTAATTAGCACATTTTGTCCCTCATTTTCAAAGCAGAAACCTGTTTTATCTCTGTCAAGAATCCATTGCTTTCCTTCTCTGAACTGTAGATGCAACTATCACACCTCAGGTTTATCTTAAGATATAACACAATGTTCTGCAGATATGTATTTGTACTAATGTCTTCCTCAAAGCCTTCTGAGGCATTTACACATACCTAAATGTTACTGCTGGCATTTACACGTTAACTGAACTGATGTATTATCAGTATTAAGAGAAGAATAAGTAGGGAGGATTCAGGAAGTACAAAAATCTTGCCTATCAATATATCAGAAATGGGAATCCACTTTCCCTTTTCCACTTAATGCTAAATGGCTAAAAGAAACTTGACTGGAATTTAGTCATTTAGGGTTTGTTTGTTTTTTAAACAGAAATGACAATAAGCCCATGAAACAAAGATATTTAAGAACAGACAAGGTCAAAACCTATCCATTATTTAAAAGAGAGGAATGCAAATAATGAGAATAGACAGATAGGGTATAGTCAGAAGTGATTACAGTCAATCTGATGAAATTAAGGAATGAAAATAACAAAGGCTGAAGATATTCTAGGTTATTTCCAACAATTATCACTTGTATCTTGTGCCACTGTATATGGCAGGACTTGATTTCCTTTATCTATAGACAAACAAGCAGCATGTTACCTTATTGCTAGTGATACACCCAAGTCTGAGAAAATACATTTGCGTGACTATGAATCTACTAGCAGCAGGAAGAAAGCCTCTTGCCAAACAGAAAGTCTCCATCTAACATTTTCCTTCACCAATAATAGGACAAGATGTTTCTATACCAACAAGAAAGAAAAATAGATGATGGAACATATGTAAGACAGAAAATGTGGTCAGACAAGATTTAAAAGAAATAAATATTAATCATTCAGGTGAATTTCCAGATATGGTATGCTATGTACAGAAAGCTGCAGAGGAAATAAGAGGGTTCAAATGGTTTTTCATAAATATGTATGATTAATTCTGCTTCTATTTGGATAATGATAACAGATTTGCATAGGTGTTGATATTGGAACCACCTAGCATATAGTAATCCCGTACCCATAAACTGTGGGGTTTTTTTAATGTGGGATCAAAAGAGATTCTTCTTTGTTAAAAGAGTACTGAAAAATTAAGAACAAATTATGTTATTTGATGACCTTGCTCCAGGGACTTTGGTTGTATCAACCAGCTAAAAGAAGGAAGAGAGAATAATTCATCTAAGAAAATAAGAGAACATCATCAGCCAGTTTAGTATTTAATGAAATTCTCAGGTTTGTCAGTAGTATAGAGGTAGGAGGGTAGGAGTTCTGTAAAAATCAAAGAACAAAAATAACATACTGGATATTTAGGATTGAAAATAATCTTTGAAAAAATCTAACACTGCAATAAAGAGAGATTACCATTTGCTAGAGGGAAGGAATAAAGTGTAGGTTTCTAGCTTTAGAGTGAAGTATGATATCCCTCTCTTCCTTTTCTTTTTTCCTTTGAGATCACAAAAAAGAGGAATGCAACTGTTTTGCTGAGTTTCTTTGCTCAAAGTATCAAGAATCCTCAACAAAACTCTTGTCGTGAAAAAACTGCCAATAGGGGAAGGGAACAGCTCAGCGAACAGTGCATGAGGAAACCAAGACAATCATCTGTATGGAGATGTCAGCAACGTAAGAGATTTCTGATTTAGAAACCCAGTATCTTTTGCTTTGAAAACAACTGCTTTGAAAACAATGCCCATTCTTTAACTTTGTTAAAACTCTTTCAGAAAGCTAACTGCAAACCTCAAAATGCCCTCCTAAAACCTGTATATGTACTCCTAGCAATATACTTTATGATAGTCCAGGAAATCTTCAATAAACAAAGAGCACTGTTAAGTCATTCAGAAGCCTTTCAACTGCTTTCACTGTCTTAACCAGTTCTGAGGAACAGATGCCCAGGTATTTTTTTCATCTCGTAGTGTCTGGCCAAGCCGCAGTGCCCAAAAAACCTAAATCTGTTTGTAGGCAGAGTTGTAGATAGCAATTTCCACTTCTCTCTTCACTTATTGGGCACAAATTTAGTAAGTAATTGAAAGTCCAGAAATACCCTTTTTCCTTCCTAAATAAATCATGTAACTCCATTCCTTGGATATATGTACACACACCTCCTATATATGTACACTCAACTAGAGGTGATGAAATTTCTTTCATGAGCTCCTGCACATTGAGAACATACGCCAGTGAGCCACTTGATAACAAGCTTACCGAGACACATCTTCCCTTGTCCTCATCAGTTTCCTGGGGGCCCCTTTCTTAGGGCAAGACAGACATTGTAACTCTACCTGCACAAACAGGTCAAGGCAAACATCTAGGTCCTTTTCAGAAAGGCTCAGACTGGCAACAGGCACAGGAGAGATTCCCAGTAGGTGCTCACACTACGGAACTGAAAATAGCATAGGATCTCCATCCTGTCTTGACCAGCACTGTTTTGTATAAATACTGCAGAAAGTCGATATGACAAATGTATTTACTAGAAAGCAAATGCTGTAAGGAGTGACCATTTCTTCATTTGTTCACCAGTTAGAAGGCCTGAATTCATTATCTGCCTTGTAGAACAAGTGCATGCATGCACGTATCTCTGAATTACTCAAGATTTTCAAGACAAATTTTCATTTCATCATTAGGGACATACTTCCCAACATAAGTACTTTCAATTTTACAACAGAAAACAGTAATTTTCATGAGCTATTAACTGTCCTGTTTTGGGATGTTCCACGCTTTGTTTTTCACTTTTCAGTTCAGTCTTCTTGTTATTCTTATACCATTAACGTAAGCTGCATACCACTGCAACAGTGACAGCACAGACTGCATGTCTGAAATCATAAAAACAAACAAAAATCTCCCTTTAATATGTTACATAACACATATGTTGTTTATATAACCCAATTAATAATTAAACTGTGGTAGAGAACAAACACTATTCATAACTCATGCAATCTTAGGGTTTTTTAATATATGGACAGTAGATAGTAAATCTCCATGGTACAGACAGCTAAAAATATGGTGGTAGTGGTGGGGAAGATGCTATAGCAGCTTCATTGCTTTTTGTTTCAGTTTAAGCCAGGTGCCTAGGAGACTTTAAGTAAATTAGGAATCAGTGATGGAATGTGGTACACTATTCCTGAGATATTACTGCTCAAAGCATCCTGGTGCCAATTGTTGTAGTGATGAGGGCCTGCTGCTTGCCACCAGGCAGAAAGGTTTCATTAACCAACCCCTAGGATTTATTCTTTACGATGTTTTTGACATTTACACAACATTTTTCATTTTTCATTACCCGAAGGAAAAACAAGGGCAGAAAAGAATAAAGGATCTCTCGTTTGCCAGACCATCATTTAAAAAGACTGAGCTGGCTTGATGAAAGTTTTTTTTATGCAGTCATTTTTGATTTAGTACAGTATTATAATCAGCAAAGAACTAAATGCATTTGTAGACTTTGTCGTTTATATAGGGAATCGTTAGAAAACAACATTCCCCATATGTTACATTTTATTAACAAACAAAAAAAATGAAGCACTCTTATCCCCTCTTACCTCAGTCTTGGTGTTTATTTCCAGCATCTAGAGGGCAAAAATCTTTGTCGGTGTAAATCTACGTATTACTACACATGTACATTAACATTGGCAGTGTGATGTGAAAACTGTATATAATACATATCAAAATAAGCCTGTGTAGATATTTTTCATTTGTTCTCAAAAATGAATTAGTATTTCCCCATTAAGCAAAAAAATTTTTAAAGCTTATGACGCTCGCTCCCCCCTCCCCCCGCAACCTGATGCTTTCTAAACTGAATTAGCTTGTAAAATTACAGTTATACATACCAACTTGGTGCTTTATAAGGGTAAAACTGAGTATGAAAATATTGTTTTCTTTCTTCCACACACTTAAGTATTTTTGCATGCTTTATCTGGAACGATGCATGTCTCATCAATTTAGTAATCAGAGAGGGTGAAAACTCACACATAGGAAAACTTTATTTAGAGCAAAACGTTAATTAAATTTTATTTTTAAAGGCTTTTTTTAATATATATCATTCAGTCTTTGTTTGCTTCAATGCACAAGAATTAAATTTATCATTAAAAATATCCTGCATTCTGATCATAAATACGTTTCTTTTCTTCAACCAGCTCCTATAACCATCACATTCCCCACATCGAAATAGGTAATTTTGCAGAGAACATTGAAGCTCAGCAGTTCTGAGCTTTTGTTTTCTCTTTTATTTGCTTTTTTATAGCATGAAAGTATTTCAAAGTTGAGAATAGTTTACTTGGGGACATCCAGCCCTCTGCTACCTATCATCACAGCACAAATAGCATGATAAAAGGAGAACCCTGTCTATAACGCAGTCATACAAAACCCAAAAGCCAGCCATAAGAATGTTTCACATAAAAGCAAAATACAAGCAAGATTTAAGAGCTCAAAGCTCCTTGGAAATGCCCCTCGCATTTCTTCCTCTACGTTTGCAACAGATGAATAGTAGTACCTCATGATCTTCAGGGTTAGCATATGTAAATAATCTACAAACAGTGAGTTGATAAATACTTTTCCACACTACGCAGCTGCATATTTCCATATAGGAAAAATAACATAATGAGGCATCCATAATGCCCCCATGATTTAAGAGAATTGTGGTTGTATGAGAGTACGTGAGCACCTTAATAGAGAAGTAAATTATTGGAATGTACGTATGGTTGTCCTATTGCCAAGGCCAAAGGAATAGTCTTCATCACACTGCATTAGTATTTTTGCAACTATAATTGAAACCAAAACCAAGATCCTGTAACAATTATGCCCAATATTGTAACTCATTTCTTAACTGTCTATGTTGCATTAAGGCAAATTGAGAAGAAACGCTTTTCCTAATATTCCCAAAAGATTCTGTTATCTCTATGAAGTTTCAACTGCCTTCGATTATCAACAGCTTCCCTATCGCACAGAATTGCCATGGGCCTGGCTTATTTGGGATTAAAAATATCATGAAAAAGCATTAAGTAGACCAGATAGCTTTCTATGGGACTTCATAGACTGTTAGAGGAAATTCTAAGATCAGAACACTAAAAGAATCATTGGACGCTTTGAATAAAACTTCGAGGTACAGGCTCATCGTGAGTCCATTTGTTTTCCTGCTTCCACTTGAAGATCAGTCAGCATTATATGTCTGAAATAACGTGCTTGGGAAAACATTAAAAAAATTGTATTCTTCATAAATAATCCACTATATTCTATAAAACACTGAAGGTGTTTGACTTTTCCCTCTTAAGAACACCATTTATACTAAAAATGAGATTCCATTTTACAGCATCTTAAAATAAATAAAAAAACCCCCATTTTTTAAAATCACTGGTACCTTTAATGTGTAAAATAAACCAGCACAGTGTTATAGTTGCCATAGAAATGACTTCCAGCATCCGGGTAAACCACAGCACCTTAAAGATAGCCAAAAAGGATCTAGTACACTGTTCTTATCAATACTATCACAGTCTACATCTAAGCTCCTTCACGCTCATCCATGCAAACCCTTCACAAAAACATTTGTTCCACATGTTTAAGAAACACTTGAAATCTATCAACAATGCAAATAGGAAAGCACTAAATACAGAAGTAGCAACACTGCTCAACAGCAGGCACTGAAGAAAGCCCAACCTGAAGTCCTTGTCAGGGATCAGAACAGATGGCAAAACAAGATCATTTACTCCCAAGGAAATCAGGAGAAATATTAAACTTTCAGAACTGCTGGTCACTAGGTAACAGTCCTCTTGCACTGAATATTTCATTTTCTAGCCAACCAATTGATTACCTGTGAAAGCAAGGATAAGCGTCTAATCAGGATGACCTGCTGCCAAAATGCATGTTAGCAGGAGGGGCACTATGGCAAACTGGATGCCAGTATAAATCAAGTCAGTGTGTAAAGGGGAGGGACCAAGAGACCTCCATTGCTCTCTGTGTGTGATGTTTTGGGAAATTAATGTTCACATTTAATATTAAGTCAGTAACTCTCCAAATAATAAAAACTGAAACAATAGGAGACTTTTTTTTTTTTAACCCCCTTTTGCATTTTATGTGTTTACTACTGCTTGCATTGTATTTTCAAGTTTTTCACCACCACCACTACACAGAAACGGAAATGCTTTGCTACCATTTGCCAACTATTAAGTATGGAAGACTTAAATTAAGACTGAGGCAACAAGAAATTTCAAGAAGCAGACTATTAAAGAAATAATCTAGAAAACTGCATATTTAAGAATTAGGGAGAATTTAAGGCAGCTGTGCATTTCCATGAATGCACATATATGTCTAAGTAAAACAAAATCTTTAAGTAACAGCTATAGGGAATTTTGAAATTACAGGACCACAGAATATCAGTAGCTTTTTCATGTTCTTCCTAAAAAGAATCTGGAACATCTAATTAAATGTCAGCATTGATTTCTTTTCACAGTTTTAAGTATGAATTTAGGGGATCTGCTTCTCAAAAACTTCTAAAACCAAAATTTAAAAAGAAGGAAAAAAAAAAAAAGAAAGAAAAAAGAGACAAATTAAATACTGTTTTGTCAGAAAAGTTATGAATTACTTGAAGAGCTGGTATATTAACCATTTCAGTAAGACTGATTTACTATTACAGGATTCTGATGAAAAGAACTGATATATCTGTATAATTAATCTATGTCAACTCAAAGAGATTCTTATCTCCTAAAAGAAATTGGTAAAGATAAGAAGAATTGATTTCCTGCCCCTCCCATCTCTCAGATGAACCCATGTTTGAAGAACAGCATTACTGCTTTGTTATTTACTGTAAAACAAAATCTCACCAATATATTTAGCAAACATGTAAGGATGAAAGGCTAGCCTCACATTATCATCACAAACAGAAAACTAAATTTAAACTAGTGAGCAATTACAGAAGGTTTTGTTTGAATACAGGGAAGTGGCTAAGCTAGAGAATTTCACACATCTCACATCAACAATATGATAATATTGTCTTCTGCAAATAAAAAAATAATCACATGGATTATTCTAATATAGATTTGTATGTGCCTGAAAAATTAAGACAGTTCAAAGTAAGCAATTTTATGTCCCTATATGACTGGCTGTTTCTAGAATAATCAAAATTGTTCTGTGACCTAATAAACAGTTCCACCTGTCCTGAGGCTTTACAACAATAAACTTTACTTTGAAAAGTTATATAGGAAAAGCAACAAGACAAGTCATACAGGAAAATCCACAAAGAAAAATGCAAGTAAATATTAGCCTGAAATTTTGGCTTTATAGACTTTTATAGACTTCTCTGAAAATAAAAAATTCTCAAAATCTTTGTGCAAATGCATTACTTCCTTTATTGACAGGTAGTACTTTTATGCCGTAATCATACAGTATCGGCATCATTTTCTGCTCAGCATTTTTTTTCCTCATAACCTTATCTCTGAAAAGGCCAAGATTACATAGGGGACAGTATTTCTGAGAGACTTCCTTTCAAAGGAAACTATTAGCTACATTGCTAAATAGGCAAAGTTCTACTGCAGAAGTTTCTTTACCAAATGAAGCTGTCAAGGAAGTTACTGGTTTTTTTTTTTTTACAGATTTACACGATGGAAATCAGGATAAAAATAACTGTGGTGACTGTAGTCTTTGTCTGTACCTTTAGGGCAACAGTCTGCATTTAGTATTGTAATGGAATGTCTCTATGGAGCTGAGTACTTGGTACCCTTTGCTCAAATCACATTTACTGCTAAATGTACTGTTCTGGGAAATATAATTAGCTGTCAGCAGAAACCTGATTTCAAGAAACTGTTTCCGGTGTTTAAGGGACTATAAGAATCTGTGTCTACAATTCAGCCAAGGTAGCCACACATGCTCATGAACTATAAAGAGAAGTTTGTGATTAAAATTCATCTCACGTAATACAACAGAAGAACGTATGTCATGTTGCCACACAGCTTTGGAATAATCAAACATCTTAGCCAAGTTGTTATGAATGCTTTGTTAGTGACATCATGACAGGCTCACTCCTAAAAGCAAGAACAACCACCCGCTCATAACAAAATCAGAGAAGATTAGCTGAATGACTATTTCTAAAGAAATTAAAATATCAAGTAATATTGTGGGAGGATTGTAACATCTGAAATTGATCATTTCAGTATAGCCTGTGTATAAGCAATCAGAGACTTAATGAAGAACAACAGAAAGACCTCTCTGTGGAACCAAGCTTTGGAAGCTAGTAGTAGACTCCAACAATTTTTCATAAATAGAACAGAATAGGAATTTTTCCTCAAACAGCCAGGTTCTCCATCCAATTCAATAACCAGGTAATTTGTTCCCTCCAGGCAATATCCAGCCCTTGCACTGAAAAATAATTTCAGCATTTCCAAAAGGAATTAAACTGATTTAATTATAAAAAAAGAGAGTGGTCAGATATTTTAGGAACCTCTTTTCACAGACTAGTACTTAGCATGAAATATTAAGTTAGAAGATAAGAAGATAA
>NW_008824900.1:1917399-1920146 GCF_000699105.1 Pygoscelis adeliae | reverse complement strand
TACAAGATAAAGTGCCTGATATAACACTAAATCTCTGTCAGCTTGTTTATTTTTTTTAATTTCCCTCTTTCATGACCGGTAGATATTTAATACCACTGGATGACTTTTATTCATTGTGAAAGATCTTTTGGGATTCTTAAGTACTTGCTATACCAATAGAAATATAATTAAGAAAAAATTAGTTAAAAACCTACAAATCACAATCCCACAGTGTACACCTCCACTCCTAGCTGTATGGACTCACTTCTGAGACACATTCAAAATATAACATCCATACAGCAAAGTTTCTTATGCACTAAATCAATATTAAAGTGACATTGGGAGTTGATTCCAACTTCATTAAACCTTAAACAGTTTATTGAATAATTAGAAAATACCATAAATGTACATTTTATGTCTTCAAAGAGCACTGTTACAAAAGGGATGACACATAGTAGTTATTCTAACTTTTTAACAGATTCTTATTAAGCACAAAACCAAAAATCAGCCTGATGAGATAAAGGCAACAGGTAGAAACTGTGAATAAATGACGAGACTGTTACCAAAGACTTTACATTACCTACTGAAAAAATAAATACACAAGAGGAAGAAAAGCCAAGATTAAAAAAAAACAAAAAAAAAAAAAAAAGGAAAAAAGCCCACAACCAAGGCAAACTTAATTACAGAAGTTCCAAATTCTATGCCTTGTTGCACAAACTTATAGATTTCATAGGATAGAGCCACAGATGCATTTGTGTTAATCAGCTATCTAGACAGGCAATCATTATAGCTAGTCTAGCTAGCTTTAAACATACACATAGACTACTATTAACACAGCATTAGCCAAACCAAGTAAATTCAGAACTCGCAAGAACTTATTCTTCAGTTGTGTACAGAATCAAGTTGAATATCATTAATGTGTCTATCAACTAGAATTTCCCTTTCCAGAAACAGCTGTATGTATATAATCTAAACACCATAGTTTGAAATTCTGATAGAATGTTTAATGTAAGTAATGATAACTGAACTTAAATTTAGAACTCCTTCTTGTGCTCCATTTTACGCTTTCTAGTACTATTTAATGTAAGAGATCAAGTACACTGTGAGACAATATACATTATCATATCAGCAGTTCACCATCAATGGCAGAAAGAATATATAGAATAATATAGGTTATGCAATTTCTGATTTTTATTTACACAACTACTTTACTATAATACCTACAAAAAAGAAGTTTTCCCCAAAACCAGCAATGGCAGTTAAGCTCCTCACCTGCTATTAAGCTTGCCAGTCAAAAAAAAAAAAAAAAAAAAAAAAATCACATTCAGCTACACAAGATGCCTGCAAATAACCACCCAAGTAGCCAGGTCCTGCAATGTGCCCTGCAGGCCACAGAAGTCAGACTTTAATCGACTGTCTAGAAAAGGCAAGTTAATAGCTGTAGGTCTCTGGTTTATCCCCACGAGTTTTATAGTAAAAGAAGCCACTGCTAATTTCAGCCTCCCTTATATAAATGTCAACCATCATATTAGCCTATCCCTTAAGGACACATTTGCAAATGTTTTTGTGAAAAATATTGTAACAGCAACCTTGTTATGAAGGCCCAATTTATTTGGCAATCACACACACATCGATATATAAAAATAAAAAATTAAAAAATGGTATTATAGGTAAGAAAACTGCTCAGACAAATATGCTTAAGCATAACAATCATATTACAGAGTAAAGCAAATCTCAGCAAAATAAAATGCTTTAGAAATGGTGGGGCTTGTGGTATACTTTTTAGATTATAATGTATCCACTTGTGTTTTGAACAAATTAATAGAATTGATTTTCTGAAAAGTTTCAATCATGACTGTTACAAAAATAAATAAAATAAACCCTTATTTTCAAAAGCATCATCCCACAACAATTCACCTACTTATCACCAAATCCTTCAAACTGGTTTTGTATTGTATAATTCATAGGCTCACTTCGTGAATTGGCTACCACATCTTCTCTTTGCTCATTCTAAATGGAAAGAAATAAATAAAAAGGAAATCCTTATCAAGACACATAATTCCTGCCCTATTCCTCTCCCTCTAATAAAATAATCTAATACAAATAATGCCTAAATGACATCAAGAGTTTGGGGAGAAAAGGAGGAGGGAGGTGAAAGAATGAAAAGAAAGCACTGAGGTTTCTATCACATTCAAGTCACTTGGTCACTAGAAGTGCTCTCATTTTAGGCTGAAATGTACAAAAATAGTGTTTAGGAAAGTTTCCAGGTGCCAGCCTGAAAAGTAAACTGCATTTTCTAATGCCTTAAATTAATTTCATCTCTCCATTGCTTGGTTCTTGTGTGATGCAGAGAGAAAGAGCAGCTGTGTCATACTCGGATTTTATGCAACCTATAAACATGAAACTACAGTTCTAAATATTTTAATGTAATACAGTGATCTGGCCATTGGAATGTTTAAATTATTACTATATTCAACAAACAGCACTGCAGAAAAGTAGAAAGTGAAAGAGTGGCTTGAAAGAAGGCATTTTTTAAAAGTTCAGAATTTTGTTATGCAAAATGTTTACAAAAATAGATTTAGTGGGGTGAGAGTTCACCGAATTAGAAAATAACACACAGTCAGTAGAAAAACTATTTTGGAGTTGTATCAGATCTAAAACAAGAGAAGTAAGATAAACTTACAGATGAGCTGTACTGACAGTACAATAACAGAGAATCCTAACCATTGCTTCTGTTGAGGATGAGCAACCCTTAAAATAATCTAGAA
>NW_008824900.1:1915760-1917351 GCF_000699105.1 Pygoscelis adeliae | reverse complement strand
ATCTATTTTTTAAAGGAGAAAGGTTTTACTAACAGAACGCTTATTTTTTTTTAGCCTATACTGCCATCTTCTGGTTATGTAAGTGGTATGTCATGGAATGTCAAAACGCAACCAGTTAAGTTAAACATTTAAATCTGAGAAAAAGAACAAGCCTTAACAGTATTCACATTTGCATTAATAGAAGATACTGAGGAGATTTGTAGCATTTATATAGAAAAGCATTGAATACTCAAATGAAAAAATTATTCTGAAGTAAAGACTGAACACAATGAGAACAGAACATTCAAATCAAGTGACTAAAACGACGGCTAAAAATTCCATGTAATCTATAACCACGTTTGCCTTGTGGTTTTGGTTTGGTTTTTTTTAAATAGTTTAAGCTATTGAGTTAATAGTTTAAACTTTGAGTTAAACTATGTAGTTTGAAAAAGATTGCCAAATAATTTAGGGTTAGGGATCTTAAAAGGAAAACACACAAAGGGATTATTTCATTAATTAATAGACTAAAACCAACAACATATTTTAAGGTGCCTATCTTGTTACATTTAAACTACATACATACAATAAATCAACTCTGTGCTTCACTATGCCAGAAAAAACAGCATTTTGTTTCTTAAAATTATTATTACAGCCTCCTTCTTTAGTTTCTGGAACTACAGCTTACTGACTTTTAGGGTTACCAGAAGTAACTTGAGTGACGCTTTAGATCATACTCAAATAAAAGTAACAAAGAGACATTTTAGCTAACTAAGGACTAGCCACTGTTTGGACCATCAGTCTGGCCCTAAAATTCAGACCTGTAAGATAAAAAATATGTGATGTATGTGGCCCTGAGAAAACTTAAAATAAACTTGGGTAGGTTTTCAATACACAGGAAAGTAAAAGGCAAGGTAAGAACAGTTTGTGACATTTACAAGAGTAATTTATTTTAAAATGAGTATGAAGTTTCAGAACTTTTAATATTTATTTTGGAACAGGCAAGTGTTTGATGTGAAAGAGCAACTACAAGGAATATTTTTAAATATAATGACAAGTTCATTAGCATGCAGAGTAACTTGGTCTAGGTTCTGATGTGATACAATTCTTAGAGTCTCCTGTGCCAGACTGCAATATATCAGATTACAGTACACTATTGTTTGTTTAATAAGCCAAGTTTCCAAATGAAGTTCAGCCTACATGGTGCATTGGGTTTGCCTGGCAAGGTTTTGGTAGCAGGGGGGCTACAGGGGTGGCTTCTCTGAGAAGCTCCTAGAAGCTTCCCCTGTGTCTGACAGAGCCAATGCCAGCCAGCTCCAAGACAGACCCACCACTGGCCAAGGCCGAGCCCATCAGCGACGGTGGTAGCACCTCTCTGATAACATGTTTAAGAAGGGGGAAAAAAAAAACCCTGCACAACAGCAATTGCAGCCGGAGGCAAGAGTGAGACTATGTGAGAGAAACAACCCTGCAGACACCAAGGGCAGAGAAGGAGGGGGAGGAGGTGCTCCAGGCACCAGAGCAGATTCCCCTGCAGCCCGCGGTGAAGACCGTGGTGAAGACCATGGTGAGGCAGGCTGTCCCCCTGCAGCCCATGGAGGTCCATGGTGGAGCA